>NC_091987.1:213088109-213388109 GCF_044704955.1 Pristiophorus japonicus | reverse complement strand
TTCTCTCCTCTCCTCAACCACCCCCCCCCCCCCCCCCCACCCCACCCCAGTACGTCTTAAAATCTCACAGCTGCTGCTTTTCATTTCCTCATTGGTGCAGGACAAGAAGACTGAGTATCGTTCCACGTCAGCTTTTGAAATTTTGAATGCCAGCCTTTGCTCCAGTACATTCGATAACCTGCATTGAACGGTATCGCCAATAACTATCGGTGTGGCCATCATGAAGTTTCTTGCAGTGGCAGTTCTATCCGCATGCCTGTGCCACATTGCCAGCGGAGTCGGGCGGAAGGATAGGCGGAGAGAGCACGATTCTCAAAGTACAGGGAAATCTCAAGATTCGGGGACTTTTGAGATGAGATCACCTAACCTGAATGACGAGGAGTTTCATTCCAGCCACATGCCCGATTATTTGAAGTGTGACTCCTGCAGAGCGATTTCTTACCAGGTAAGTTCAGTGCGCCGTGATGCTGCAGGCTGTTGTGTGGCAACACCTGTTTTGGTACCCATTTTTTAAATTTCAAAATATACTTTATTCATATAAAAAATTTGCACAAAACATTGGAAGACAGTTCAGTACATTTGGATGCGGTCAGCAATTCCATACAATACATTTGGATGCTGACGGCAGTTCCATTCAATTCATTTGCTTGCTTTACATTTCGAGGTACATTTCAGTACAATCCAAGATACATTGTAATACAGTCATCATATTAATTTACTAGTGGCACTATACGGTACACTGAATGGGTGAGGGTACAGTTACATTTCTTTGCAACATACATTACGAAACAGAACTTGCATTATACATGGCACTACATAGGTTTTTTCAGATCACGGTGCTCTATGTATACAGAAAGTTTACAAGTACAGCCTGAGGGGAGTTTTATACTGATTCCAGCCCCTGGGTTTATCGAGGCGGAAGGGCTTTAAACTGTGGCTCTTCCCCATTCACCTAGAATACAGTGACCATTTTTCTGGACCTTAGTCTTCTCTCTGTAATTACCGCCGTGTGTATTGCCAATTCCTTCCTATCACTTAATGTAACCAAGTTCATCAAATGCCTATACAGTCTACTCCTGTTAATGCACAGTTGTTTCCAACACAAAAAGTGAAATTAAGATACTTTTAATTAAACATTAACAACAGCAACTTGTATTGATATAGCACCTTTAACATATAAATATATATATATTATTGGTGGCCGTGCCTTCAGCTCTTTGGGCCTTAAGCTCTGGAGCTCTGGATTTTTCTGTTTTTTCTTGTAACACTGTTGTGACGGTTTACTACGTTAAAGGCGCTATATAACTAAAAGTTATTATTATTATATTGAAACGTCCCAAGGTGCTTCACAGGAGTATTATGAGACAAAAAAAAATTGACACCGAGCCACATAAGGCGAAATTAGGGCAGGTGACCAAAAGCTTCATCAAAGAGGCAGATTTTAAGGACTGTCTTAAAGGAGGAGAGAGAGGCGGAGAGGTTTAGGTAGGTTTAACCAGCTTTATAGTTTAAAAAAAAAATGAATTGGATAATTCAGAATTCCTACATTATAATGGTGACTACATGTCAAAAGTTCTTCTTTGATAATGAAGTGCTTTGGGACGTCCTGAAGTCATGAAAGACGCAATCTATATTCTTTCTTAGTTGACATCACTGAAAGGAGTAGACTGTACTTATATCTAACTGTGTTGGGTGAGTGGAGCAGGAAAGAGTAGTTCTTTGTGTACAAAAGGAATAACGACATTTAGATCTGAAAAATGGTTAACTTTGTTTTAGTTACATTACTAAATTTTAAATCTTTCTGAAAATTAAACTGGTAAGTGTGTTTTGAGTGATCTACCCTTCACAGGAATGTGGATGATTCAATAGCAGAGAGAGGATGGGGCTGTCCCACAACACAACCTGCAGACAAATTTGAATTTGCAAAAGAAAAGTTCATGAGTAATGTTAGAAACAAGTATTTAAATATTGTAACTGTGGTGGCCAGCAGTGAGCTGTATCATTAGTACTCTTTCATTACTGCTTACTATTAAATGAATTTATACTAAAAATCAATCTCTGCTAGCATGGTATTTTAAATGTATACTGAGAAGCAGCACCTTTCAAAGGCAGACTTATCCCAATCGATGAAGCCAATCCTTTCCCAGCCGTTTTTAGTTTTGGTGGTCAGAACATCAGAACAAAATAAAATAACCAATTCCTTTCTGTTTTTATCCTGCTGGGAATTGAAGACTATATGACACCTCTGAGGACAGTTCTGAAAGTTTACTCAAAGTTGAGAGTAGAAACATAGAAACATAGAAAATAGGTGCAGGAGTAGGCCATTCGGCCCTTCTAGCCTGCACCGCCATTCAATGAGTTCATGGCTGAACATTCAACTTCAGTACCCCATTCCTGCTTTCTCGCCATACCCCTTGATCCCCCTAGCAGTAAGGACCTCATCTAACTCCTTTTTGAATATATTTAGTGAATTGGCGTCAACAACTTTCTGTGGTAGAGAATTCCACAGGTTCACCACTCTGGGTGAAGAAGTTCCTCCGCATCTCGGTCCTAAATGGCTTACCCCTTATCCTTAGACTGTGACCCCTGGTTCTGGACTTCCCCAACATTGGGAACATTCTTCCTGCATCTAACCTGTCTAACCCCGTCAGAATTTTATATGTTTCTATGAGGTCCCCTCTCATTCTTCTGAACTCCAGTGAATACAAGCCCAGTTGATCCAGTCTTTCTTGATAGGTCAGTCCCGCCATCCCGGGAATCAGTCTGGTGAACCTTCGCTGCACTCCCTCAATAGCAAGAATGTCCTTCCTCAGGTTAGGAGACCAAAACTGTAATACGAAGGGAGTTTGAAAATGCAGGAAATATGCATCCCGAATGAAGGGGCTTGGGGTGAGGAATGAGGGACCACTGTTCCAATGGGATAGAAAAAAGGCAGGGAGAAGAAAATTGAAATATAATAATTATCAAAAAGACTGGCTTTACCTAACTTCTGCTTTAAACACATTGACGTTTCGTTAAGTTAATCTTTCATTTGTTGTTCTACTCCGTATTGTACAGATGCAGGAATATCTTTCAAAGAGTGAATCGAAAATCTCTGCAGTGAAAGAGGGGAAGGCAGTACTGAACGAATCTGATTACACTGATGTTTTGGAGAAATGCTGCTCCCAGAGTTGGGAAAAGTGAGTTGGTCTGTCAGTTCATCTTTTACATGAAATGAATCATTCCCTTTCTGTACTTGTCATGGATAGCATAAACCATGTAAATAAGTAAAGTGTACAAAAGAACACCATTAAAATGAGATTATGAGTCTTAGCTCGGCCTTTATGAATAATTAGCCCATTGTCATGAGTGCATTTTTATAGGTCGAGACCAATAATTACTTGTATATTGATATAAATAATTGCAGATACCTGGGAGTGAGTTACAGACTGGAATCTAAGTTACTATATAGCGAATGACAAATAGCTCAAAGTGATTACAAAAAAAAATAAACTGATTTAAGATTTCCACAGATACCATAAACCAAAAATCTGATCATGTGGTTCAGATCACATGCTGTTTGTGGTTTATAAACACTGTCTGATCCAGTGAGATTAGATTACAGCCTGTAACCACTCCACATTCTTTTTAATGATATATTCATGCTTCAAAGGGTATGGACTATCTTTATTCAAGTTTTTCAATTTTACCAAGAAATTATTTTTAGTTCATTGCCAGGAAATTGTGTGCACAGAATGTAATCTATTCATTAATTCTATTAGGGTTACTTGCCCCGTATCTGCAGTTTTTCTAAAATTCCTTACAGCATAGAATGACTGAATTTTTTTTCCACATTGAGATATACTGTAATTATTGAACACTTAAAATTAACAGTGTGTTGACAGCGGAAGGAGTTTGGTTTCCCAGTGCTCCAGGCACACTCATAAGAACATAAGATAATCAGAATTAGGAGCAGGAGTAGGCCTCGAGCTTGCTCCGCCATTCAATAAGATCATGGCTGATCTTCGACCTCAACACTTTCCCGCCTGATCCCCATATCTCTTGATTTCCCCTAGAGTACAAAAATCTTAGCTTTTTAAAAAAAAAGCGAAGGCAGAGCCTCAGTTTAACGTCACATCCAAAAGACGGCACCTCCGACAGTGCAGCACTCCCTCAGTACTGCACTGGGAGTGTCAACCGGGATTTTGTGCTCAAGTTTCTGGAGCAGGGCTTGAACCTATGACCTTCTGGCTCAGAGGCAAGAGTGCTACCCATTAAACCATGGCCGGTTATAGGCAAGGGTAGCTCCATGCCAATTTTCGGTGGGTTCACAGAGCAGAGGTTAAAGGCACTGAGAACAAATAACACTTTCTACTCATGGCAGACCAGAGGCACACACTGTTTGCACCAAGACAACGCTCCCAGGTCAGGACTCGTGTGTCATCAATTCTGCTGTCCTGGTAAAGTACATGAGCCTCTTGTTATTTGTCTCCCCACAATTGTCCAACCAACCCAGCAAACATTTGTCTTCCTAGCGCTCATTTCGCGCTCAAGCTGGGCGAGTCGCAGCCCAATTTCTCCCTATTGCCATCTAGGCTGGCACATGAAGAATGGCCATTTAAATGAGCTACCTTGGGGCACTGTGAAACTCTACTCCAGCATGAGTTGGCACGTTCAAGAGAGAAGAGGAAAATGGGCAGTACAGGTGCAGCATCCAAAATACGGAGTTGTGGAATCCGGAATGTTCCGGAATCTGGACGGATTGGTGGCAGGGTCGACTGGAATCCATAAAATGTTCCGGAATCCGGATCCACCGACACTGCCGACCTCGAGTTCTTGCCGCTGCCTGACCTTGGGCCTCGCCGTCGCTGCCCTTACCTCGGGGCCTCCTCACCGGCCCATCTGAACAGCTCCTCTTCAGCGGGGCCCTGCCCGACGGCCTCATCGATGGGGCTGGAGGCCCGAACAGCTCCTTGGCGAGCACCCCACCCGCCCCTCCACTTTCTGACGTTCCGAAACGCGGAAAAAAACGAACCTGGGCTCGGGTGTTTCCGGATGCGTGACGTCAGAAAGACGTTCCAAAATCCGGAAAAATGCGGAATCCGGAACGGCTTTGGTCCCGAGGGTTCCGGGTTATTGACGCTGCACCTATATTTATTTCAAAAATCTCTTGTGGCTTATGTGGTCATACTAAGCCCTTTAATATGTCACTGTGTTAGAATGCAGACTGTGCATCTTATGCTATCTCTCGTACGGTGGTGTCTGTGTTATTAAAGTAAGCGCACACCCAAGTATGTTCGCCAAAGTTTCAGTGTGTACCTAAAAGACTTCTACCGTATAGTTAGATACTTCGTACCGCATCTATTAATAAGCACGCATCCCACTGTTACTTGACCATAAGGCCCGGTGTATCACTGATATTTTTGTTTTATTCCATGCACTTTGCAGGCATGGCGTAATAGTGGTGAATGGTGTTAAACGTCTGTCAGGTCCAGGACTGGAGACAGAAGACTTTATGGGAGTGATGGTGTTGAATGGACCATGGCCGGGAAGGTAAAAATATCACACATGCTGTAATTTGAACACCTATAGTGCGGTAGTCATTGCATTCTATTGTACGTGGAACAATAATGGCATCGTCACTTAAGAAACTGTTCAGGTATAACAGCTCTACAGTTGTTAGTTGTAGTTGAATGAGTTGAAGTGTTACAGGGGAATGTTTCCTGTTTCTGTACAGTTCCCACACTGTGAATTTCCAAGACTGGTCAACTGCCACTTCTGTGGATTGAGTCACTTCGGTTTAAAGGTGTCGCCTATTTTGACGTATCTCGCTCAAAAACAGTTGCAGATTTGCGTATTTAAGGGGCTTTTCATTCTTCCCACTGATTTTTATCATAAACCTCATCCTCAAAATGTCTTTGTTGATGCCATTGTGCGTGGAGAAAGAAAGGCTTGCATTTATACAGCACCTTTCGGTGCCCTCGGAAATGTCACAAGGTGCTTCCCATACTGTACTGACTGTTATGTAAGGCTGAAGCCATTTTGCACACAGCAAGATCTCACCAACAGTCATGAGTTGAATTACTAGGCCAGAGTGCCACAAGCTGAGCCGAACTGCACTCCGAGGATAGGGAGGAAAGATCAGATTGAATTGCCCTAGATCTCTCTCTGGCTGGCTGAAGGGCAGGATTGTAAGGCTTGAGAGGGTTGTCTACCCAGTAAGTCAGAGAGAGAAATGTGTGTGACACCAGAAATAATTCAAGAGATAGATGGAAAAGGCAGTATAGTAAAAAAAAAATTCAATTGTTAAATAACAACAAACACAAATCCACCGCTACAGATAGTGTTGAATCGGCAAGATAGAGATTCGAAACCCAAGGTTGCTTCTGTTTTAAAAGTAAAATGGAAGCATAAAGAAATGGAAGCACACAGCGACCTATCAGCATCTGAAAATATAAAAGACAGGTCAACGTTTGGCCATTTCTTTCGGACGCTGACGGACATGCCGTGTATTTGCAGCATTGTAGGTTTTTTTTTTCAGATTTCCATCATCCATGTATTTTTTTCCCTCCCTCTTTATTTCTCTTGATCAGACCGTTTAAACATTTCTGTATAACCCCTACAGGCTGTTCAAAATGTGCCAGGCCTACCTGGGAGAGTTTTCGGAGGAAGACATTTACGAGGAGTACAGAAACAATCGGGATTATTTAGAAGATTTTCTCTGCTTTGGTAAAAATGGAGCGTGCGCCAAACACACAAAATTCCAAGCAGCGTTCAAAGACGAAATCTAAACATTTTGCGTTGGCTCTTCAGGGGATAGAAGTGCACATCAGGAATTTGGGCTGAGGCGTGGTGGTCGGGGGGTGGGGGGGGGGCGTATGGGAGGAGGGAGGCAGCAGGCCCAATTGACAACTTACACGATTTTCCATGACTTAAAATGAATAAACCAAAAATAATGAGTCAGGCACGCTCCACACCCAAGTTCCAGATATGCACTGCTGTCTTGAAATGCTATATAATAAATTAATTCATCCATCTAAATGTTATTTAAAATTCTGATAATTAGTCAAGCTTTCATAACCTCATATGCTGTGATGCTGAACTTCCATCATATTCTTGCGTGTAAATACTTGGGGTCCAAAAACCACTGTTTGCGATAGTATTCAGCCCCCACTACTTAAAAGATCCATGTTTAAAACAGACAGTAGCTTATATCGACCAAAAAGCAAAAACATTAACCATTTGCATTAACATCAAATTCAAAATTGCTAGTTACAGCGTCTTTAGTGCTCCATTTATTACGGACAGAAACAGCTAGAGGCCAGTGTCTTACTGGGAAGCTGCCGATGATTGAGGTCAGCGCTGCAGATTATGGGTACTCCAAAACTCCCATGACAAATTGTTTTCTTGTCTAGTTACCCTGTTTGCAAAAGTTTTACTGAAGCAGAAACTATCTCTAGATAAGTCCAGCTGACATAATTTCTAGCTTCAGGATTACATTGTTTTACGACAATTTACATTGTTTTTCCCCAGCCCAAGTTCCTGCCCCATCCCCCAGCCCAAGTGCCTTCCCCATCCCCCAGCCCAAGTTCCTGCCCCATCCCCCAGCCCAAGTTCCTGCCCCATCCCCCAGCCCAAGTGCCTTCCCCATCCCCCAGCCCAAGTTCCTGCCCCATCCCCCAGCCCAAGTGCCTTCCCCATCCCCCAGCCCAAGTTCCTGCCCCATCCCCCAGCCCAAGTTCCTGCCCCATCCCCCAGCCCAAGTGCCTTCCCCATCCCCCAGCCCAAGTTCCTGCCCCATCCCCCAGCCCAAGTGCCTTCCCCATCCCCCAGCCCAAGTGCCTTCCCCATCCCCCAGCCCAAGTTCCTGCCCCATCCCCCAGCCCAAGTGCCTTCCCCATCCCCCAGCCCAAGTGCCTTCCCCATCCCCCAGCCCAAGTGCCTTCCCCATCCCCCAGCCCAAGTGCCTTCTCCATCCCCCAGCCCAAGTGCCTTCCCCAACCCCCAGCCCAAGTGCCTTCCCCATCCCCCAGCCCAAGTGCCTTCCCCATCCCCCAGCCCAAGTGCCTTCCCCATCCCCCAGCCCAAGTGCCTTCCCCATCCCCCAGCCCAAGTGCCTTCCCCATCCCCCAGCCCAAGTGCCTTCCCCATCCCCCAGCCCAAGTGCCTTCCCCACCCCCCAGCCCAAGTGCCTTCCCCACCCCCCAGCCCAAGTGCCTTCCCCACCCCCCAGCCCAAGTGCCTTCCCCACCCCCCAGCCCAAGTGCCTTCCCCACCCCCCAGCCCAAGTGCCTTCCCCACCCCCCAGCCCAAGTGCCTTCCCCACCCCCCAGCCCAAGTGCCTTCCCCACCCCCCAGCCCAAGTTCCTGCCCCACTCCCCAGCCCAAGTTCCTGCCCCATCCTGACCCCAGTTCCTGCCCTATTTAGGGAGAATGACTACAACACATTGCACTGAATTTTAGCCTTTAGGTGATTAACTCCACGATAGAGATGCTCAGCACATACAGGCACATACATGGCCTTCATATGCAAACAGCGGGAAGGTAGTGTTTACACAAACATGCCCAGTATAAGCGACGGGGACTGTACCTGAATTCGTATAAAAGCAAATGAGATTTCAGTGGAGGTCTGGAGAACAATTCGAGTCTAGTAATCATTTATAGGTTGTGATAGTTCTAAAATGGTTTTAATAGTTTGAAAATAATGCTCTCTCTTGTGAGTGCATTAACCTGTTAATGAGTACATTGCTTACCCAAGACAACATTCTTTGCACGAGAGGCTGGACTGTAAACATCAGCACATCATTGGGTTGGGGTGAGGACGGGGGACAGGGGACATTACAGCTGAGCACAATCCTATCCTTACCTGTGATCCGCCTGTGCATTCTTGAGCAAAGTGTACGAGCGAGAACCATAAGAACACAAGAACTAAGAGCAGGAGTAGGCCATTTGGCCCCTCGAGCCTGCTCCGCCATTCAATAAGGTCATGGCTTCAACTACCCATGCTCCCCGCCTGCTCCCCATAACCCTTGACTCCCTTATCGTTCAAAAATCTGTCTATCTCCACCTTAAATATATTAAATAACCCAGCCAATGGCCCTGGCTGATTTCCCTCCCTAGCTCAGGGCCGGCAAGTGGTAGCACCTCTACTGCCACCTTGTCTGAAACCAGAGCAGAACAGAAACTGACCAGTCAGACCTGGGATCTTCTGGTCTGCATTGCTCACCTACACCTTGCTTTCGCCAGCTGACCCACTGGGGGCAGTACAGATAGCTCATAACCTGGCTTTACATTTTTTTTTACATGTACAGCACCAAATTCAGATCAGTATACAGATGATGGTTATTATAAGTTATATTCAAATCTGTGTTTATTTCATAATTCACTAAATACCTTTGACTTGCACACAAGCTGATATTATTCAGTGGTCACAAGTCAGACAATGTGTCTACAATTTACACTTTAGATCAAAAAACCTTTGAAGTGAATGGAAGGAATCACCCACAGGAGGGTTTTTAAGCATGTTTTGACATTTATCTTGTTGTCTAAAGTTTGTTAGTATGGTTGATATAAAATAAAGTTTTTGCATTTTAAAGACGTGTAGATTTTTAAAAATTTCTTCAAAGCTTAGTAGTTAATGTTTTTAATAATATTTAATATCACTAGCTTGATTGGCAAACTGTTATTTATTAGATTTGTGGAGCACTACTTTTGGAGACAACAAATTGGGCTACTCATTATAGCGAGGAATACTTTTCCATCTTTGACATTCAGTCTCAGCATCAAGAATCCCAGGGCAGGTACAGCACGGGTTAGATACAGAGTAAAGCTCCCTCTACACTGTCCCATCAAACACTCCCAGGGCAGGTACAGCATGGGGTTAGATACAGAGTAAAGCTCCCTCTACACTGTCCCATCAAACACTCCCAGGACAGGTACAGCACGGGTTAGATACAGAGTAAAGCTCCCTCTACACTGTCTTGTCAAACACTCCCAGGGCAGGTACAGCACGGGGTTAGATACAGAGTAAAGCTCCTCTACACTGTCCCATCAAACACTCCCAGGACAGGTACAGCATGGGTTAGATACAGAGTAAAGCTCCCTCTACACTGTCCCATCAAACACTCCCAGGGCAGTTACAGCACGGGTTAGATACAGAGTAAAGCTCCCTCTGCACTGTCTTGTCAAACACTCAGGGCAAAGTAGCATGGCTCACTGCTGAGTAAACCTTCATCAGTTTTGCCTGAACAGAATGTATTTCCCTCACCCTCCTGAAGTACACCCTGCACTTTACCAGTATGGCATCTTATTTTTCATTTTCTACACTTGCCTTCCTTTTCATTAGTTTTCCCTGCCTCCTCCATCACTTTCCGCGCGTTCCTGTCTACCCAAAATTTCTTGTGTCTCAGAAACATTCGCTCCTATTCCACGAACAGTGGCTTGTTGAACTCAATGGCTATTGCCTTGGAGACCATCTGACTTTGATCTGTATCTGCCTCAGACATTTATTTTGGTAAATCAAGGCCTTCATATTCCTTCCTCCCCCAAACCTGCGAGAGCTGCGAGTCGGACACAGTGCACCTGGATTGCATTGTGTCCGACCAGGACTCATCTGGATTTGGGGATTTAGGTCTTTGTGTGGCCCCATGCACACCTGTACCTGGAACTGGGGAGGAAAGCCAGTCGCAGCTATGGGCCTGAGTGACTGACAGCAGCACTAACTGCTGCCAACTAAGGCTGCCGTCCAAATCCAGTCCCGATGGTCCAATGGGCAGGGAGTGGGGAAATATAGACACTTACCTGTTTAGGCCTCGTAGACCTACCCATCCCTCTCACTCTTTCCAGTCTGAGGGGGCCTGGCATAACAGCTTCCTTCGAATGGGCACCCAACTGGTGTTGCCAGGGGAAAATAAAGTAAGAGGTGATGCTGGATCCTTTCCCTTTATGGCAATCCCGGTACCTTGCTTTCAAATCCCTCCATGGCCTCGCCCCTCCCTATCTCTCTAACCTCCTCCAGCTCTACAACCCTCTAAGATCTCTGCGCTCCTCCAATTCTGGCCTCTTACGCATCCTTGGTTTCCATCGCTCCACCATTGGTGGTCGTATCTTCAGCTGCCTGGGCCCCAAGCTCTGGAACTCCCTCCCTAAACCTCTCCGCCTCTCTACCTCTCTTTCCTCGTTTAAGACGCTCCTTAAAACCTACCTCTTTGACCAAGCATTTAGTCACCTGTCCTAGTATCTCCTTATGTGGCTTGGTGTCAAATTCTGTCTGCCAACGCTCCTGTGAATCGCCTTGGGATGTTTTACTACATTAAAGGCGCTATATAAATGCAAGTTGTTGGTGTTGTTGCCTATTGCAAGCACAGGCATTCCCCTCCCCCTCACCCCACCCCACAAAGCCCTGGGATCCCAATGTAAAGGAGATGGAATCTTGCACAGCAGAGGAAAAACGAGGCCAAAATGTTTAAAGCAAACAGCTCACCTCAATAAAAGGAGATACGGGTTTGTTATTTTTTTTTACATATAATGTTTCCCTTGACTTCCACCTGGTTTACATTTCTTTGAAATAGAATTTGAAAAATTCCTGCTCAACATTTTTTTAAATTTCCCCCCAAAAAACCTATGTGTTTAGTTTTCTCTATTAGCATGTTTGTGTTAGTTCCTATCTGCACTATTTTAACACATTTATCATATTTGTAACAAATGGTATATCTAGTACCATATAATAATTGCAGGCAGGAAAACACATTAACCCTTTCCCTGAAGATATTGCACAGACATAAGCACATTCTACAATCAGCACATAAACTTTGAAATTACTATTGAGTCATAGAATGATATAGCACAGGAGGAGGCCATTCGGCCCATCGTGCCTGTGCCGGCTCGTTGAAGGAGCGATCCGATTAGTCCCACTCCCCTGTTCTTTCTGCATAGCCCTACAGCCGTCTCCTTTTCAAGTATACAAGCACAATGTCTGGAATCCGGAATTATTGTCCGAAAACCGGACATTTTGGACAAAGGCGCATTTCAAATTGAGCAGTCCGGTGTGCGATCGGTTCGAGCCTTGGTGAATGACCCCCGACCTGACCCACGCACTCTGGTGTTTATCGAGATTTCCAGGTATTGCGAATTTGTGTTATTTATTCAATTTTATGCTTTATGAGTACATTCCTTCAAATATTTTATACTTAAAAGCTTGGGTTGTGCTAAGCCATTTTAATGTCTGACCCGAAATCTGGTGGTTTCCGGATTCGGGACGTTGTACCTATATGTGCCGTTCCCTTCTTGAAAGTTATTATTGAATCTGCCTCCACCACCTTTTCAGGCAGTGCATTCCAGATTATAACCACTCACTGCGTTAAAAAATGTATTCCCTCATGGCGCCTCTGGTTCTTTTGACAGTTTCCTTAAATCTGTGTCCTCTGGTTACCGACCCTTCTGCACTGCACATAGTTTCTCCTTATTTACTATTTGCGATGTTACCATACAAACGCCGAGGGTGTTTATGACATTCCTATGTTTAACATCTTAGTGGGTTAATGCTACCATTTAAAATATTCTACAAATAATTTCGAAACTGTGATCGTTATGGCTGGAGGCCTTATCTTGTTTATCGTGATGCCTGATGTGTTGTCAATAGGGCAGTTTAACCACGTACAGTTAGGGTTGAATAGCAACAGCATAAAGGGGACTTCCAAGTTTTTGACCAGTGCAGTTTTCTTGGAAAAGTCATCTTATTTTTAAAAAGAAAGAAAGACAAGGATTTATTTAGCGCCTTTTTGACCATCGGATGTCTCAAAGCGCTTTACCGCCAATGAAGTACTTTTGGAGTGTAGTCACTGTTGTATTGTGGGAAACACGGCAGCCAATTTGCACACAGCAAGCTCCCACAAACAGCAATAATGACCAGAAAATCTTTTTTTTTTTGTTATGTTGATTGAGGGATAAATATTGGCCAGGTCACCGTGGATAACTCCCCTGATCCTCTTTGAAATAGTGCCATGGAATCTTGCGAGAGGAGACGGGACCTTGGTTTAACATCTCATCCGAAAGATGGCACCTCCTGACAGTGAAGCTCTCTGAAGAAGAGTAGGGGAGTTATCCCCGGTGTCCTGTCCAATATTTATCCCTCAACCAACATTATTAAAAACAGATTATCTGGTCATTATCACATTGCTGTTTGTGGGAGCTTGCTGTGCATAAATTGGCTGCCGCGTTTCCTACATTACATCAGTGACTGCACCTCAAAGTACTTCATTAGTTGTAAAGCGCTTTGAGACATTCAGTGGTCGTGAAAGGCGCTATATAAATGCAAGAAATTTTTTTCCTATTCTTCTCATAGGCAGTCCCTCGGAGTCAAGGATGACTTGCTTCCACACTAAATATGAGTTCGCAGGTGACTGATGAGTATGATGCGGGACCTACATTCTCTGTCACAGGTGGGGCAGATGGTGGTTGCGGGGACATTGGTTGAAGGGCCGGTTGGTTGGGGTGCTTGAGTTGTCATGTGCTCCTTCCGCTGTCTGCGCTTGGTCTCCGCGTGCTCCCGGCGAAGAGACTCAAGGTGTTCGGCGCCTTCCCGGGTTCTTCTCTTCCACTTTGAGCGGTCTTGGGCCAGGGATTCCCAGGTATCGGTGGGAATGTTGCACTTTTTCAAGGAGGCCTTGAAGATGTCCTTGAACCGTTTCCTCTGCCCACCTGGGGCTCGTTTGTCGTGTGTTTTGGGAGTCTCATATCGGGCATGTGGATGACGTGGCCCGTCCATCGGAGCTGATCGAGCGTTGTCAATGCTTCGATGCTGAAGATGTTGGCCTGAGCGAGAACACTTGCGTTGATGCGCCGATCCTGCCAATGGATTTTGCAGGATCTTGCGGAGGCAGCGTTGGTGGTACTTCTCCAGTGCTTTGATGTGGCTGCTGTATATAGTCCATGTCTCTCAAGCATATAGGAGGGCGGGTATCACTACTGCTCTGAAGGCCATGAGCTTGGTGCCGGGTTTGAGATCCTGGTCTTCAAACACTCTTTTCCTCAGGTGATCGAAGTCTACACTGGCACACTGAAGGCGGTGTTTGACCTCGTCATCTACATCTGCCCTTGTTGACAGTAGGCTCCTGAGGTATGGAAAGTAGTCCACATTGTTCAATACTGTGTGGCAGGGGTAGGACCTTTGTCTTATGGATGTTTAGTGTAAGGCCCATGCTCTCGTACACTACGGTGAAGGTGTTGATGATGGTTTGGAGTTCGGCCTCTCGAGTGTGCGCAGACGCAAACACCATCTGCATAAATGTAACTTAATGACAGAGGATGGGACAATCTTGGATCTGGTCTGGAAGAGATGGAGGTTGAACAATTTCCCGTTTGTTCTGTAGAATATCTTTGTTTTGGTGAGTCCTACAAAGAGACCCACATATTTTTCTCTCATTTCTGACACATAGAACATTAACCCGTCGTTTCTCTTTTTCAGATGTCGAGAGACTTGAGGTGTATTTTCCCAGCATTCTTATTCTTTTTATTATCTCTATAGCTGTGACCTTCCCTGGGATAACAAGGCACTTTACAGATAAAGAAGCAGAATCTACAACTAGATTATTGCACCATACCAGCAGTGAGTAATCGGACAGAACCTCAGGTGATTCTCCAAGTGGTCAAAGTCTAAAGGACAGTGTAAACTTGGGCGTCTGTAGATTTTTCTCCCTCTCGGAGCTAAGAACTGATAAAATCGTGAACACACTCATTTTATTTGAAGACATTAAACTCTGCTTCGGTTTTAGCTACACTTTTGGGTTACTCTGCAACCTCTAATGGGTTGCTACATGTAAGAATTGAATGAGCCTTCCCCCTGCAGAGGTTTTTGATAAATATGTAAGATGGATAGCAAAAGTCTTGGATTTTGGACTAGAAATCCAATTTTTTCCCAGGTAGTTCTGCTATTCATCAACCTTATTTAAGGTGTCAGCCATGGCTCAGTGGGTAGCACCCTCACCTCTGAGTCAGAAGGTTGTGGGCTCAAGTCCCACTCCAGAGACTAGATGCACAAAATCTAGGCTGACTCCCCAGTGCAGTACTGAGGGAGTGCTGCACTGTCGGAGGTGCTGCCTTTCAGATGAGACGTTAAACCGAGGCCCCGTCTACCCTCTCAGGTGGACATAAAAGATCTCATGGCACTATTTCAAGGAAGAGTTCTTCCCTGTTGTCCTGGCCAATATTTATTCCTCATCGCTAAAAGTAGATTACCTGGTCATTATCACATTGCTGTTTGTACTCGACCAGGCCAACATCCCCAGCATCGAAGCACTGACCACACTTGATCAGCTCCGCTTGCCAGACACGAGACTCCCAAAGCAAGTGCTCAACTCGGAACTCCTTCTCGGAAAACGAGCCAAAGGTGGGCAGAGGAAACATTACAAGGACACCCTCAAAGCCTCCCTGATAAAGCGCAACATCCCCACCGACACCTGGGAGTCCCTGGCCAAAGACCGCCCTAAGTGGTGGGAGAGCATCCAGGAGGGCGCTGAGCACCTCGAGTCTCATCGCCGAGAGCATGCAGAAAACAAGCGCAGGCAGCGGAAGGAGTGTGCGGCAAACCAGTCCCACCCTCCCTTTCCCTCAACGACTATCTGTTCCACCTGTGACAAGGACTGTGGCTGTCATATTGGACTGTTCAGCCACCTAAGGACTCATTCTAAGAGTGGAAGCAAGTTTTCCTCGATTCCGAGGGACTGCCTATGATGATGATGATGATGTTTGGGTGCTTGCTGTGCACAAATTAACTGCCGTGTTTCCTACCGTTGAACATTTGTCTGTCTTTTCTCTTCTTCAGATGTTGAGAGACCCGCTGTGTATTTCCAGCATTTTTTTTTCTTTTTATCATCTCTACAGCTGAGATGTTCCCTGGGATAACAAGGCACTTTAGAGATAAAGCAGCAGAACCTGCATCTTGAATAATTGCACTCTACCCAGCAATGAGTAATCAGATCGAACCTCAGGCCAGCTATACTTTGGAATGATGCATTGGCTCAGTACCTAAAAGATGAAGGAATTGTGTTTTTAAACTGCTTGAAATTGCTCCATAATTGCTACTTTCACCATGGGTCCTAATACTGCTAATAACACAGGTTTAATGTAGAGTTCGTCCTGACGCCTCATACTGGGTCAGCTCTGGTGCTCTAGCCTAAGAACTGCTATTTCCTTCAGTTCCAGTGATGAGTTGACACTCCCAGCAGCACTGGATGCACTGTACCACCCTTTCTCCGATTTCAACTCGCCTGTAAAGACCAGATATAGATTTTGCAATGTGGCCTGAACAGAATTGCCCCAAACATGGCTGCAGTAAGCTAGAAATTCCTAAAGCAGCTTTCCCCCCATCTCTAAGTTTCCCAGACTGGATCAGATCAGCATTGTGTCATGCCTTTACTCACTCTTAATACAACAAGGTAAAGAATATAATCCATGATCCCATTATCAATTTAAACACAAGTCCAAGCACACAGTCCCTTTGTTCAGTTTTCGGCAATGATTAACATTTTACACCCTCGTCCAGCCTTTTATCAATTAATTTATAATACTGCAAGCAGCTGCCATTTAATTGCACAGTCCATAAGCTACTCACCAACATAAAGGGCTGTCTTGAGTATTTCTTCCGATTACAAACATACAGCTGGAGTATTATGTCCAATTCTGGGCATTTTAAATTGGCGTGTTGTCAGACTGGGAGCCAATGTAGGACAGCGAGCACAGTGGATGATGGGTGAATGGGACGTGGTGCAAGTCAGCCGTGGCTCAGTGGGTAGTACTCTTCGTCTCTGAGTCAGAAGGTTGTGGGTTTAGGTCCCACTTCAGAGACTTGAGCACAAAAATCCAGGCTGACACTCCCAGTGCAGTGCTGAGGGGGCGCTGCACTGTCAGAGGTGCCGCCTTTCAGATGAGGCCCCGACTGCCCCCTCAGGTGGACGTAAATGATCCCATGGCGCTATTTCGAAGAAGAGTAGGGGTGTCTTAGCCAATAGTTATCCATCAATCAGCATCACTAAAAAACAGATTATCTGCTCATTATCACATTGCTGTTTGTGGGAGCTTGCTGTCTGCAAATTGACTGCTGCGTTTCCCACATTACAACAGCGACTATAATTCAAAAAGTACTTCATTAGCTGTAAAGCGCTTTGAGACGTCTGGTGGTTGTGAAAGGCGCTATATAATTGCAAGTCTTTCTTTCTTTCCATGCAGCAGACAGTTGGATTCCCGGTATCTGACATTTTGTTAAGTTCATTCCTCATAAAAATAAACAGGAACTCAAAACTGTAAACCAAAACTTCAAAGTGTTTTGGATTGTACTACGAAAAGAGATACAGAAACAAGTTGAGTGTAGCTTTTCAGCACTGACCCACAAAGTTTTGAAAAAAGGAAGCTGAATAAATAGGGACAAACCAGTATGGCTCTGAACACTATTGCTGGTCTCTGCTTTTTAATCCTATCACCTCAGAATTTAAAAAATAATTTTGTTCATGATCTCCTTAATACTGTCTGCCGAGAAAAATTAAATGAATTTTGTGTCCTAAAATGATTTTCCCATGGCTGGGTTAACTAATCACACCCTTAGCACGCACACACACACACACGCACGGTATTTCCCTCCATTACACACTCAGTTTCAATCGATACAGATGTAACCAGCAATGAAACACAAACATATTTTCCCACGGACAATTCTTTAAATTATCCATAAAGCCCAAGTCTATGACTGTAATCCTTTGCCCAGATCTGGGGAGGTTCTTCTAATTCCTCTCTTACACTCGGTACAGGACACAGGAAAAGGTTGTCATCTGGTAGGTGATCAGCTCTCTCACCTCCAACCTCTTTTGCAAACCTATCTTGTCATACTCTTTCTTCTATGGATACTACTAAGATGACTGCTCATTTTTTCAAAGGCTATCAAAACTATAGACATTTTTATTTATTCATTCTCGGGATGTGGGCATTGTTGGCAAGGCCGGCATTTATTTATTTATTTATTTTTTAATTTTTCGTAGCCAATCTTTCCAATTCTTTCAGATCACAAACGCCAGAGGTCACCTTGCACACATCAAGGATCACCCTGCGCTAATGCTCTTAGCCAAAAGGCCTAGAGCCCAAGCACCGTTCCTGGAAGTACTGCAATACCAGGTTCGTGCCATGGAGGTGGATGGGTCAGCACCCCCACACACCTCCGTGGAGGTGGATGGGTCAAGCCACCCCACCCACCTCCTATTTCCAAAAAGCATAGGAGAACCACCTTCCTGATCCAGGGAGAACTACGTTGGGGTCATGGTTACTCCCCTGTCAGGTCAGTTACGCATGATCTTAGCCAAAAGGCTGGCATTTATTGCCCATCCCCAATCACCCTTGAGGTGGTGAGCTGCCTTCTTGAACCGCTGCAGTCCGTGTGGTGAAGGTGCTCCCACAGTGCTGTTAGGGACGGAGTTCCAGGATTTTGACCCAGCGATGATGAAGGAACGGCCGGTATATTTCCAACTCAAGATGGTGTGTGACTTGGAGGGGAACGTGGAGGTGGTTACCTCCCGCA
The DNA here is from genome assembly GCF_044704955.1 of Pristiophorus japonicus. NCBI lineage: Eukaryota > Metazoa > Chordata > Chondrichthyes > Pristiophoridae > Pristiophorus > Pristiophorus japonicus. The sequence goes on along the minus strand of NC_091987.1, from coordinate 213,369,571 downwards.
GTCCTACCTTCCCACTATGGGCTTGAGTTACAAAATAGGTCACTTTGCTCCTCCCGCAAAGGTGTTTCATCCCTTTCTTGGTTCCATAGCACCAGCTGCCCGAGGTACCTGACCCAATAGTCTTCCGACATTCGCTGTCTAAGCCGTGCGTAAGCCTAAACAGCGAGTGTCAGAAGACTATTTAATCATGGTGCGGCATCACAGCACAGCCTAATCTTATCCTCTTTTGACATCTCCACTCTCGCACGTTCTAGACGGCACAGTGGATAATGAACCAAAGTGGGAACACTTGGATTTCCTCCACTTCCCTTGCACAGGGACACTGCAGCTCATTGTAGCTCTGCTCTGGCTGAAAGTAACTAACTCAGCATAGACCAAAAGGGGATCCTGGGATCATCGTGGTCTGGACAGCTCAATATCACATGGGGAGGGGGAGTGGTGGGGGGGGGGGGAATTGTGAACATAACTCTGTGAAAGTACAAGAAAATGCTTCAACTTATTTTATGAGAGGGAAGATGATGTGTGCGCATCTAGGGCAATAAATCACCATTGTGTGGAGCATTAACCCCTGCATGAACCTGTTGGGCTGAATGACCTGTTTCTATGCCAAAGGTACTTTGTAATATTTTCTAATCAAATAACACATTGCGTTTTGTACAGTGTAATGGTGTTTCAGCACAAATTACATCATGGTTTCAAATACTTAACAAACAAGGGGAAACATTTTGCAGATCATTCAACACAGATTTTACCCTGTGGAACATACAAGCTCATTAATGCAGATGGAATATATTTCTGTTTTCTTTTCCCACTTTACTCATTTTCTGTATCGTCAGACCAGCTGATCTGGAGCAAAAACTGTGGCCACATTGTAAGTGGAGAAACTTTCCCAATTAAATTCTAACTTCAGCACATAATCCAGGCTGACACTCCCAGTGCAGTACTGAGAGAGCGCCGCACTATCAGAGGGGCAGTACTGAGAGAGCGCCGCACTATCAGAGGGGCAGTACTGAGGGAGCGCCACACTGTCGGAGGGGCAGTACTGAGGGAGCACTGCACTGTCGGAGGGGCAGTACTGAGGGAGCGCCGCAGTGTCGGAGGGGTAGTACTGAGGGAGCGCCGCACTGTCGGAGAGGCAGAACTGAGGGAGCGCTGCACTGTTGGAGGGGCAGTACTGAGGGAGCGCCGCACTGTCGGAGGTGTCGTCTTTTGGATGAGACATTAAATCAAGGCCCCACTTGCCTTCTCAGGTGGACGTAAAAGATCCCATGGCACTATTTTGAAGAGCAGGAGGACGCACCCCTCCACCAACCCACCATGTGCTGACCAATATTTATCCCTCAACCGCCATCGGAGCAGCAGTCTGGGTTGGCTAATTATTTTGCCAGCGGAAAATAAAATACTGCATGGGTGGGAAATCTGAAATAAAAGCAAGAAGGTAGCATTATGTCTGTAGTGTACTTATGAATGACTCCACGAGGCAATGTGTTGTACTCAAAATGTAGTGACCTTGGTCCTTTACTCATAATTCCAGAGTGTGTAGCTCCCCTTTTATACAGCCCCTGTCACCAGGACAGGAAACCCCAGTCTCCACCAGTTGCATCCTCTAGTGCTGCCAGCATAGTATATACACAGTGTAAGCCTTATTGACAGTACATCAGGTAAACAAGTCTCCATCTTATGCAACTATACAGTGACTACACACAGAGAGTATATATATATAGTCTGCATATATAACAGGTAGAGACGAAGAATGCAATCTAACATTAGGGGCAGGGGGGAGGGAGATCTCAGTTAAGTTTTGGACATCAATCTTTGTACAGCAATAATGTGTTGTGTTTGAAAGTGGTCTGTGATGCATTCCAGCCTTCAGAGAGAGAGAGGGTTAGTGTCCATTGCATTAACAGTAAAACCAAAGCATTCGGCTTCAGAAGAGATGTGGCGTAAAACACAAGACTCTCAAGCTGTCTTGTGTTGCTGAGGTCAGCGTCTTAGTTTCAGGGAGAGTTTGAAGGAAGTTCCCCCGTCACTGGCGATTTCTCAGCCAAGGAAATTCTCAGACGGAAGCTGACGCTGTGACTCCCTCCCACGCCTATACATGCCCAGCTGTTCGGTGAGACGGCAGTTCGGAGTGACTGAGATGTACAGTGTTGAGTAAAGTAACAACACAGGAGCATGGAGCTGCGGATTACAGTCCTCCTGCTGCTGGCATGCACCCTTTCTGGTAAGTCTGCTGTGCTACAAACATGCTTTTCAAAATATCTACTGTAAACAAGACAAAGTACAACAGAACTGTAAAACTTTCCACTTTCTGGTTGAGAGTTTTACAGTCACAGCCTTTACTATCCTGGCGACTAATGCTTGTTGGAATGCAGAGATGTGGAGGGGCTGTGTGTGTTTTCTGGTATTCACTGCAGCGCACTTGAGCCCAAGCTCTTGGGTCTCCCATCCTTCAATTAAAAAAAAAGGTTTGCTTTTAACTAACACCTTTCGCAGACCTCAGGATGTTCCTCCAACCCGCTTTACAGCCCATACACTACTTTTGAAGTGTAATGTGGGGGAAAGCCGGCAGCCAATGTGCGCACAGCAAGCTCCCACAAAAGACAATGTAATAATGAACAGATCATCTGTTTTTTGATGTTGATTGAGGGATAAATATTGGCCCCAGGACACCGGGGAGAACTCCCCTGCTCCTCTTTGAAATAGTGCCGTGGGATCTTTTAGGTGCACCTGAGAGGGCAGACGGGACCTCGGATTCATGTCTAATATTGAAAGCCGGCACCTCCGACAGTGTGGCGCTGCACTGAGAGTGCCTCTGGAGTGGGGGGCTTTGGCCCAGTGCTGGGAGTAGGAGTGCGGTCATTCTGCAGAAGCAGCAAATCAGCTGGAGCGCGGGAGCCTTGCACCCTGGTTTGTGTCTCTCGGTGCTGCTGTTTTAAGGTTGAGATATCTGGATTCGATCGGGACGGTTAGGAGATGTGCACCGAAGCACATTGTGCGTTATCAGAGAGTCACCCAGTGAAGAGCATCGATTATGGGGTAGCTAGGACCTGCCGTGGATCAGTCAGGAGGTTGTGGGTTCAAGACCCACTCCTGGGTTAGGCTCAGTTGAATTTGGTTATACTGGGTTAGACTCCGTTGTGTTTGTTTACCATAGTTGCCAATGGGGCCCTGATCCAAGCTTATTTTTCAGCTACTTGCTCACGCATTATTTCTAGATTCAAGCATGTTAGGTAATAAACTGGCAACACTCGACCAGTAAAAGCCCAGGACTGAAATATTTAGCACATTTCCTTGTGTGTAGAGGTGTTGCTGCAGCTGGGGGGCGCGGGGTGGTGGGGTTAGGTACATCCCCAACTTCATCTACTTTTAGTCTCGAGTAAATCATTTTGCTCATTCAGTTTAGCTCATTTAAAAAAAAAACTATTCTTGTCAATTTTCCCCATCAATATGCTGACTTCTGATGGGATATGGCCTCCCTCTGATAGCGAAAACATTGACTTGACGATGAGTGAGCAGGTTATTTGGCTGTAGGCGAGCCTGATCCTCATTTGCCAAACGTGTACATCTGGAGCAGGAATATCCCCCCTGCCCCACCTCAAACCTGAGACCAATCCCAGCTCCCCATCATTCTCTAGGCTGAGGTCAACCAACCTAATCTACACCAGTCCTGGAATCTTTTGGGACTCCCGCTATGCATGTTCCTGGGGACTTTCGGTGACTGTATATCACATAACCAGTGTGAAAACAATAGTTGCTGACTTCTACATAATTGGAGTAGGGGATGATTTTTTCCCTTATTTGTTCCTGGGATGTGGGCGACACTAGCAAGGCTGGCATTTATTGCCCATCCCGAGTTCCCCCGAGTCAACCACAGTAGGCGAGACCCGGTAGGGGTGGCAGGACATTAATGAACTAGTTGGGTTTGTTTTTTCTGACAATGCAGTAGCCCATCAATTGGTAGATTTATTGAATTCAGTTTCTCTGCTTGCCACAGTGGGTTTTGAACTCTCAAACTCGCCAGGTGACCTGATAGAGAAACTATAAAATTACGAAGGGATTCGTTAGGGTAGACATAGCGAAGATGTCTCCACTTGTGAAGTAGACCCAACCTAGGGGCCATAAGTATAAAATAGTCACTAATAACTCAAATAAGGGAATTCGGGAGAAACGTCTTTAATCAGAGAGTGGTTAGGATTTGGAACTCGCTACCAAATAGAATAGTTGAGGCGAATAGCAGAAATGCATTTAAGGGGAAGCTAGATAAACACGTTAGGGAGAAAGGAATAGACGGGCATACTGATAAGGTGAGAGGAAGTAGGGTGGGAGGAGGCTCGTGTGGAGCATAAACACCGGCACGGACCTGTTGGGGCGAATGGCCTGTTTCTGTGCTGTACATTCTACATAAGTCTATGTGAACCTTGTTGACATATACACTAGGCTCCCGTACCCTACCGTACAATATAGAGCTGATCGGCCCATCTATGTCCAAACCCACAGCTTCCACCAGTACGAGCAGGAGTAAAGTGGTCAACCCCATTTATACCCAACATAAATCCAGTCACCGTCCTCTCAAGCCAAGCCAGCACAAACCACAGATCGATGCTGGGATTTTACACGTTGACCTTACCAGTTAAGCCATTGCTGAGTTACAGAAAGGTTATTTTATTTTTAAAGCAGTTGCCTTGCAAAGCTCAACACAGATCAGGTCAGGAAAATAGGGTCAAACCTAGTGCATTCTGGTATGTGTAGCTCTGAACTGTATAAATTTCCTCGTGTAAATGGGATTGAATTTCCTCAGTGTAAATGGAGTTGAATTTCTGCTATAAATGGGGTTGATTTTCCATTGTAAATGGGGCTGAATTTCCTCAGTGTAACTGGGGCTGAAGTGTCTTTTTTAATTTTGTCCTAATTTGAATTCTGCCTCGACTCCACCTTGGATTACTGATGCACGGATTCCGCAGAAGGGTTGTGTCATACAAGTTAATTCATGATTTTCTGAGAAACTGACACAAGTCTATATATTTGCTTTGGATACTCTTAATGTTGTCTCCTCCTCCCAGCGATCTCCCAATCCCCCACAACGTGAAAAATGATTCCAAATAATATGCAGAAGTACTGAGGGATCCTGACTCTGCTGAACACGATTCACATGTGCACTTGCAAAGTTAACTCACACTGATTGAAAACTATGCCATATAAAGCAATTGAACCTTATTTTAATATTCTTACAGGAGCTGATGCTATTCTGCAGCCCCCTAGAAATCTTCATTTCACTTCTGTGAATACCGAAAACATCTTTCACTGGAGTCCAGCGCAGAATTATTCAGAGCCCGTTCAATACGATGTGCAGTACTGCAGGTAAATAAGTCTCCTTTCATTTTGTCACAAGTTAGGAGAGTTTAAGGTGATTTTTTCCACCCACTGCAGTTAACCTCAGTGAGCCTTGGGTTAAAGAGGATGAGGGGGTTGGGGGTGGGGGAACTCAGCCAGGATTGCTGCTCCTGATCCGTATCCAGTGACCAGCGCTCCACCCCCCCCCCCCCCCCCACACCGGAAAGTGCATGTGTAGGCGAAAAGAGAATCAGCTCAGCTGGATACAACTTCAGCAATCATGTAGGTGTCAGCTGTAGCTCTGTGGGTGGCACCCTCGCCTCAGAGTCAGAAGGTTGTGGGTTCAAGTCACACTCCAGAGACCGCTGCACATAAATTCCAGGCTAACACTCCAGTGCAGTACTGAGGGAGTGCTGCACTGTCGGAGATGCCATCTTTCGGATGAGACGTTAAACCGAGGCCCTGTCTGCTCACTCAGATGGAAGTAAAAGATCTCACGGCACTATTTTGAAGAAGAGCAGGAGAATTATCTCTGGTGCCCTGACCAATATTTATCCCTCAATCAACATCACTAAAACAGATTATCTGGTCATTATCACATTGCTGTTTGTGGGAGCTTGCTGTGCGCAAATTGGCTGCCGCGTTTCCCACATTACAACAGTGACTACACTCCAAAAGTACTTCATTGGCTGTAAAGCGGTATGGGACATCTGAGGCCCTTAAAGGGGCTATAGAAATGCAAGTCTTTCTTTATTTAGCTTTTTATTCCAGGTGTCGGTTGGATGTTATTTGGTCCCTGGTTATTTGGTAATGAATTTTTTGTTAAATATCCTGCCAGCACTTGCTTTATGGACTCATTGACAGCGATTAGTCACGTGTGTGATGTACTGAAGGTCACCCAGTACTTCTGGAACCTGATCCCCAATGAGAGCTTAGGGCCTTTTATAAAAACACAGAGTTAACAAGTAAAAGAAACTTTATGTACAGTAATATTGAATTTCACATCTAATTTTTTTTGCCTGTTTTTTTCCTCCTGTAACATTTCCTTGTTTTCACTTTGATGTAACATTTTAGAAATGCGAATTGAAAAGTTTGCAGAAACCTAAAAAAACAGAAATAAAAACTGAAAGAGAGAAGCCTGGTCACTCACGTGCTTCGCGAGTTCTGTAATTTGGAAAATGATCCTAGTCACCAGATCCTGAAACTGATCACAGAACTGACCTGAGTTTCACAAGGGCATGATTGTTGGGGAAACTCGGGGTCGAGCTCCTATTCTATCCTATCCCTCCTGATCTCTGTGATCTCCTCCAGATGTCTGTGCTCCTATAGTTCTGCCCTCTTGACCATCCCTGATTATAATCGCTCAACCATCGGTGGCCGTGCCTTCTGTTGCCTGGGCCCCAAGCTCTGGAACGCCCTGCCTAAACCTCTCTCCCCCCCCTCTCTACCTCTCTTTCCTCCTTCAAGACGCTCCCTAAAACCTACCTCTTTGACCAAGCTTTTGGTCACATGGGCGAATTTCTACATAGGCTCGGTGTCAAATTTTTCTCTCATAATACTCCTGTGAAGCACCTTGGGACATTTCACTATGTTAAAGGTGCTATATAAATACAAGTTGTTGTTGAGCTAAAAAAGAACAAAATAACTTGCATTTATATAGCGCCTTTCACCACCTTGGGACGTCCCAAAGGCTTTTACAGCCAATGAAGCACTTTTTGAAGTGTAGTCACTGTTGTAATGTCGGAAATATGGCAGCCAATTTGCACACAGCAAGCTCCCACAAACAGCAATGAGCTAAATGATCAGAGAATCTGTTTTAGTGATGCTGGTTGAGGAATCAAAAGCATTCATGATTTTGAACACCACTGTCAATTCGCCTCTTAACCTTCTCTGCTCGAAGGATAACATCCCCAGCTTCTCCAGTCTCTCCACATAACTGAAGTCCCTCATCCCTGGTACCATTCCAGTAAGCCTCCTCTACACCCTCTCTAAAGCTTTGACATCCTTCGTAAAGTGTGGTCCCCAGAATTGAACACGTGTTTTATAAAGGTTTAGCAAAACTTCAAAAAGCAAAATACTGCAGATGCTGGAAATCTGCAATCTGAACAAAGAAACATTTTCTGTTTAAATTTTAGCATAGCATCTTTGCTATTGTACTCTCTTCATCTCTTAATAAAGCCCAGGATCCCATATGCTTTTTTAACAGCATTCTCAACTAGTCCTGCCACCGTCAAAGATTTGTGTACGTGCACCCCATGTCTCTCTGTTCCTGCACACCCTTTAAAATTGAACTATTTAGTTCACATTGCCTCTCCTCATTCTTCCTAGCAAAATGTATTACTTCACATTTATCTGCATTACATTTTATCTGCCATGTGTCATTCTGTGTCTACCTGAAGTCTATTCCTATCCTGCTCTCTTTTTTAAAATTCCAGCGCAGACTCGATGGGTCAAATGGCCTCCTTTGTGCTGTTCACTTCTATGATTTCCGAATCTTGGGTCATAAGAACATTAGAACATAAGAAATAGGAGCAGGAGTCGGCCATTCAGCCCCTCGAACCTGCTCCGCCATTCAATAAGATCATGGCTGATCTGATCTTGGCCTCAACTCCACTTTCCTGCCCACTCCCTATAACCCTTGACTCCCTTATCGTCTATCTGTCTATCTTCACCTTAAATATATTCAATGACCCAGCCTCCACAGCTCTCTGGGGCAGAAAATTCCAAAGATTCACGATCCTCAGAGAGAAGAAATTCCTCCTCATCTCCGTTTTAAATGGGCGACCCCTTATTCTGAAACTATGCCCTCTAGTTCTAGATTCCCCCAGGAGGGGAAACATCCTCTCTGCATTTACCCTGTCAAGCCCCCTCAGAATCTTATATGTTTCAATAAGATCACCTCTTATTCTTCTAAACTCCAATGAGTATAGGCCCAACCTGCTCAAACTTTTTTCATAAGACAACCCCTTCATTCTCAAGAATCAACCTCGTGAACCTTCTCTGAACTGCCTCCATGCAACTATATCCCTCCTTAAATAAGGAGACCAAAGTCACCTGCAAACTTTGAAATTATCCCTGTACACATTAAATTTATCAAAAGGAGTGTTGTGGGATAGAAACATTGAAAATAGATGCAGGAGTAGGCCATTCGGCCCTTCAAGCTTGTACCGCCATTCAATAACTTCAGTACACCATTCCTGCTTTCTCTCCATACCCCTTGATTCCTTTAACTGTAAGGGCCATATCTAACTCCCTCTTAAATATATCCAATGAACTGGCATCAACAACTCTCTGTGGCAAGGAATTCCACAGGTTAACAACTCTCTGAGTGAAGAAGTTTCTCCTCATCTCAGTCCTAAATGGCCTACCCCTTATCCTAAGACTATATCCCCTGGTTCTGGACTTCCCCAACATCGGAAACATTCTTCCCGCATCTAACCTGTCCAGTCCCGTCAGAATCTTATATTTTCTATGAGATCCCCTCTCATTCTTCTAAACTCCAGTGAATAAAGGCCCAGTTGATCCAGTCTCTCCTCATATGACAGTCCAGCCATCCCTGGAATTAGTCTGGTGAACCTTCGCTGCACTCTCTCAATATGGGATCTACAGGGTTACAGGGAGAAAATCTGCAGCCTCCACAAACTCGATGAGTAGACTCGATGACAGTGAGTGGAATATGAATATCTTTATGTGGGGACTAACCCGATGACTTACAGAATGACCAGTTGCCAGTGAGATTGCAAAAGGGGCAATGTTGATACTATTTTCTCATGCCTGTATATGATGGATTACTTCCTGATTGATCATCTCCTGTTTATACTGACTTTCACTGATGCTGAATTCTCTATCAGTGATGTTGCAATATTGGGAATGTCCTGTGTGCACATGTGCTGAAATGTTTAAGATCTAACCTCAAGCCCTTGTGTGTGGTAATAATGGACAATTCTTAGCAAAATGTGTGTTAAAAATAAAATGTACCAGATACCAGAGAGCGATTTCAACAGGGCACCCAAACCAGTTGGTCGACACGACATAGCAAACCACAACAGGAAGGCTCGCGAGATCTACAGGTCCTTCCGAACCAAAAGAGCCAACCTCCAAACACACTTTGGGATATCCATATTGTATGCTGCCCGATTGTGTTCTGCAGGCATATAGTATCGCCGGGCCTCCCACATTCTAACCTGCGTAAACTAGAGGTCATCCAAAACCCGGCTGCCCCATGTCCTAACTCGCACCAAGTCCTGCTCACCCATCACCTCCTGTGCTCGCTGCCCCGTGTTCTAACTCGCACCGAGTCCCGCTCACCCATCACCCCCTGTGCTCGCTGCCCCGTGTCCTAACTCGCACCGAGTCCCGCTCACCCATCACCCCCTGTGCTCGCTGCCCCGTGTCCTAACTCGCACCGAGTCCCGCTCACCCATCACCTCCTGTGCTCGCTGCCCCGTGTCCTAACTCGCACCGAGTCCCGCTCACCCATCACCCCCTGTGCTCGCTGCCCCGTGTCCTAACTCGCACCGAGTCCCGCTCACCCATCACCCCCTGTGCTCGCTGCCCCGTGTCCTAACTCGCACCGAGTCCCACTCACCCATCACCCCCTGTGCTCGCTGCCCCGTGTCCTAACTCGCACTGAATCACGCTCACCCATCACCCACTGTGCTCGCTACCCCGTGTCCTAACTCGCACCGAGTCCCGCTCACCCATCACCCCCTGTGCTCGCTGCCCCGTGTCCTAACTCGCACTGAATCCCGCTCACCCGTCACCCACTGTGCTCGCTGCCCCGTGTCCTAACTCGCACCGAGTCCCGCTCACCCATCACCCCCTGTGCTCGCTGCCCCGTGTCCTAACTCGCACCGAGTCCCGCTCACCCATCACCCCCTGTGCTCGCTGCCCCGTGTCCTAACTCGCACCGAGTCCCGCTCACCCATCACCCCCTGTGCTCGCTGCCCCGTGTCCTAACTCGCACCGAGTCCCACTCACCCATCACCCCCTGTGCTCGCTGCCCCGTGTCCTAACTCGCACCGAGTCCCGCTCACCCATCACCCCCTGTGCTCGCTGCCCTGTGTCCTAACTCGCACCGAATCCCGCTCACCCATCACCCCCTGTGCTCGCTGACCTGTGTCCTAACTCGCACTGAGTCCCGCTCACCCATCACCCCCTGTGCTCGCTGCCCCGTGTCCTAACTCGCACCGAGTCCCGCTCACCCATCACCCCCTGTGCTCACTGCCCCGTGTCCTAACTCGCAACGAGTCGCGCTCACCCATCACCCCCTGTGCTCACTGCCCCGTGTCCTAACTCGCACCGAGTCCCGCTCACCCATCACCCCCTGTGCTCACTGCCCCGTGTCCTAACTCGCACCGAGTCCCGCTCACCCATCACCCCCTGTGCTCACTGCCCCGTGTCCTAACTCGCACCGAGTCCCGCTCACCCATCACCCCCTGTGCTCGCTGCCCCGTGTCCTAACTCGCACCGAGTCCCGCTCACCCATCACCCCCTGTGCTCGCTGACCTACATTGGCTTCCGGTTAAGCAACACCTCGTTTTCAAAATTCTCATCCTTGTTTTCAAATCCCTCCATGGCCTCGCCCCTCCCTATCTCTGTAATCTTCTCCAGCCCCACAACCCCCCCGAGATGTCTGTGCTCCTCTAATTCCTGATTATAATCGCTCAACCATTGATGCCGTGCCTTCTGTTGCCTGGGCCCCAAGCTCTGGAACTCCTTTCCTAAACCTCTTCGCCTCTCTACCTCTCTTTCCTCCTTCAAGATGCTCCTTAAAACCTACCTCTTTGACCAAGCTATTGGTCACCTGCCCTAATTTCTCCTTATACGCGGCTCAGTGTCAAATTTTTAAAATCTCATAATACTTCTGTGAAGTGTTTTGGGACGTTTCACTACGTTAAAGGCGCTATATAAATATAAGTTGTTGTCGGAGCCTATATCTGGAAATGGCCCCCTGTACAACTGGTGATTTTCCATACATTGGGCTGTGAATCAGGGGAATGCAATTGGGTGCACGAGGTTGACTATTAAGAGCGTCGGAGAGGGAAGATGGGGCCTCTGTTTGTTGGTTGATGCTAGTGCACCTCACTAAGTCACACATGCCACTTCCACTTATGGCTCCTCTATGGTCCATGTTGGCTGTGTTGTCTGATCAATGGAATACTCCCGGGCAGAGAGAGTGCTGTGGGCGAGGGGCCCAACCTGATATTGATAGTGGCCATCTCTTCCTATGATATAAAGAGAGAACTTGCATTTCAACAGTGCCCCTCAGGATGTCCCAAAGCGATTTACATCAAATTGAGTAGGAAACACAGCAGCTAATTTGCACACTGTAAGTTCCTACAAACAGTAATGTGATTAATGACCAGATAATCTTGTTTTTTTTAGTGATGTTGGTTGAAGGTTAAATATTGGCCAGGACACCGGTAGTTAGATGACTGCATCCCCAAGAAGTCTCCCAAGAGTCAGCTGCTCATGTTTCTGCAATATGTTCACAATAAACACTTCAACTATTATTAACTCTTAACACATGTTGCAGGGCTACGTGGAAAGGGCGGGGGAGTGGGACTGGCTGAGGTGCTCTTGCAGAGAGCCGGCACGGGCTCGACGGGCTGACTGGCCTCCTCCTGCACTGTAACCATTCTATGATTCACACATTCTGATGTACACGGTTACTCAAATAAGAATATGGGTTACCAAACCTCTTGGATTGTCCCGGAATGAAAGATTAATCTCTCGGACACTCCTGGGAGAAATGTCATAGGTAAATTTTCTTCTCCCATTTTTGCTCCACCTGGGCGTACACCAACTGTGTGTGACCCACCCAGGATGCAACTTGGGCCTGGACCAAACCACATGACCAATAGAGCGGTTTCCGCGCCGCAATGGATTGTGGACATTATAGCTGCCATTACTGCTGTGAGGATTGACCAGCAGGAACATGAGGGCGGAAGGTCATGTGATGAAATCTCCTGGAATATGGTCCAACCAGATTTGGCAAACCCTAACTAAATAGGAAAAGTAAGGAAGGAGGTAGTTTCTGGGAAATGTGGCCTCTGTTAATAACACGCAGGTGCTGATCAATCTCCTCATTGACCCGCAGGTATGGAAACAACGAAGATTTTCTCCCAGTGCCGCACTGTACAGGGATTTCCCACCATCATTGTGACCTCATACAGGAGACCTGGGACTTCAATATGACAATTATTGCCAGAGTCAGGACTGTTGCTGGCAACACAACCTCGGAATGGGAAATATCGGAGTATTTTAAACCCCGAGATTCCAGTGAGTGACCTCTTATACAAGATCGAATATAACGTTGACCTATTCTGATGCTCAGGACAGTTAAGGAACAGTCAACGTGGCAATATTTGAAGTTTGATTGACAACCTTTGGGGACTGGATGCTAATTTTTAAATGGTTGGCTTGTTAGTTCTATTTTTTTTAAAGGGGTTTTAAGAAACTGAAAATATTCACTGCTGAGGTGAACGCACCCAGGTGTTGTGTTTGTGTCTGCCCTTCGAGGTGTTTGGGCTGGGATCAGGGGGCCAAGGCCAAACACATCCTCACCTGAAATTCAAGGCCACAAGCAGGAACCCTGGCTGACTTTTTTTCCTTGCTAGTCACTGAGGGCCAATTGTAGCTCCAGCTACAGTCCCAGCTATCTCAGCGCAGATCAAAGTTGGGACCATGTGGTCTGTGTGGCTTAGTAACACACCACGCCTATAAACAGTGGGCAGCAGGACCCACTGACAGACACATTCATACTCACTGACACACTCAGACTGATACGCGCACACACACACACACACACACACACACTGACTGAGACACTCAGACTGACAGAGATTCACTGACACACATGCTCACTGATACACATACTTACAGATACATTCACACTCATTGTCACGCTCATACTGTCACATTCACTGATTAATACACACTCATTGAATCCCTCACGCTCACCTTCTTACATTACAGCCAAGTGCAGTCAGTGTTGTAAAGTGCTTTAGGATATCCTGGAATTCTCTACCCCAAAGGGCTGTGGCTGTTCAGTCGTTGAGTATATTCAAGGCTAAGGTCGATAGATTTTTGGGCTCGAGGGGAATCAAGGGATATGGGGATCGGGCGGGAAAGTGGAGTTGGAATCGAAGCTCAGCCATGATCTCATTGAATGCCGGAGCAGGCTCGAGGGGCTGTATGGCCTACACCTGCTCTGATGTTCTGAGGATGCGAAAGGCGCTATATAAATGCAACTCTTTCTTTTTCTCAGTGACACTCACTCACTCTCATTGACACACTGGTGCTCACTGATACTCACCTTCAGGTTGGTTGTAGATCTATATTTAATGTTGGATCTCATTTCCTTTCAGCTTCTCTGGGTTTGCCATCCTTTACTATTAAAGCAGAGTCCAACACGATTACAGTCAGCGTCTCCCCGCCCACCCTACACGCGGGAGGACGAAGCAGGACAATGGAGGAGGTGTTTGGCGACTCGTTGAAGTACATTTTTTATATCCGTGCAAACACCACTGACAAGGTAAACACGCGTGGATTTCCTCCAATTGTGAGTCCCTGATGATGCGGGTTTTTAAAAATAAAATTGACATTTTGCCGATGGCAAACTTAGACCGTGTTCTCCCTCCATCTGCCTGCCCCCCTTCCTCCCTGCCATTCCGTCCTGAGAGGGTGGGGAGGGAACACCTCTGGCCCTTGCCCAAGAGACTGTTCTTCTTGTGTCAGCCATGGCGGTGGGTGTTGGGAAGTGTTGGACCGAGCGTGATAGCCACAGACCAGCCCGACACAGTCCGACCAAGTCCCGACACAAACACTTTCTACAGGGAGTCACTGGACAGTGACCAGCAGTAGCTGGACATTCCCCATGGCTGAGTCAGAAGATTGCGGGTTCAAATCCTACTCCAGGGACTTGAACACATCATCACAGGCCGTCCCTCGAAATCAAGGAAGACTTGTTTCCACACTAAAAGTGAGTTCTCAGGTGACTGAACAGCCCATATGGGAATTACAGTCTCTGTCTGTCCCCCTTGTGACAGTCGTTGAGGGAAAGGGTGGGTGGGACTAGTTTGCCGCACGCTCCTTCCGCTGCCTGCGCTTGTTTTCTGCATGTTCTTGGCGACGAGACTCGAGGTGCTCAGCGCCCTCCCGGTTGCACTTCCTCCACTTAGGGCGGTCTTTGGCCAGGGACTCCCAGGTGTCGGTGGGGATGTTGCATTTTAAGGCAGAGTCTTGAGCACATAAATCTAGGCTGACACTCCAGTGCAGTGCTGAGGGAGTGCTGCACTGTTGGAGGGGCAGTGCTGAGGGAGTGCTGCACTGTAGGAGGGGCAGTGCTGAGGGAGCGCTGCACTGTCGGAGGTACCGTCTTTTGGATGAGACATTAAACCAAGGCCCAGTCTGCTCTCTCAAGTGGATGTAAAAGATCCCATGGTACTATTTCGCAGAAGCACAGGGGAGTTATCCCCGGTATCCTGGCCAATATTTATCCCTCACTCAACATAACCAGAACAGATTATGTGGTTGGTTGGGGGGGGGGGGACTGAGCTATCTCGGCTACCCCTGTGTTAGGGTGTTATGCTGCAACCTGGCCGGGTGTAGCCGAACTGTCAATTGAAAGGAACCTAGGAATCGCTAGATGAATAAAGACCAAATTCCATCCAGTTCGCCTTCTACCATCCCGGTCGTCATGTGATACAACGATAATGTTGTTGACTAACAATCAACCTCGATCAATGAATCTGCAACAGACTCAGACATGAGGCGAGGAAAACCCCCAGTGGTGGAAAGCTGTGGGAACCACAGCTCCAAAGTCCCCAGTTCCTCCAGAGCTCGCCAGTGTCAGAGTGATGAGTCAGTTCCTTTTCCCACAATAACAGGAACTACTCCCCAACCTGCACAGTAACTGGCTTGCAAACTGACTGCCCAACCAGTAGCGTCCGATGTAGCAGTCGAGTGCTTGGGTTGAACTTTCCAAACCACGCGAATCCTGAGAGGGTCGGGGTGGACTGGCCACCATCTTGGAATGTGAGCCGATTTCTCTAACCTGTCTCCTGCTTGCCTTCCGACAGCCTGAAGAAATTATCAGATCAGGAGAATTGCACAAGACCAATCTGCAGCCAGGAACCACCTACTGCGTCAGAGTGAGAGCAATATTGTTTATGCACAAAGGAGACGGAAACATCACGGAAGAGAAATGTGCAGTGATCCCAACTCCAAAACTAGGTAAAGTAGGTCATCGGTGTGTCGTCAATGCATGTTATTAACATCTGCAGCATCTCGTATCGGGGTAGTTTGAGAAGGCTAGAATATAAGAAATAGGAGCAGGAGTAGGCCATTCAGCCCCTCAAGCCTGCTCTGTCATTAAATGAGATCATGGCTGATCTTCTACCTGAACTTCACTTTCCTGCACTATCCGCATATCTCTTGATTCCTTTTAATATTCAAAAATCTATCGATCTCTGTCTTGAACATACTCAACGACTGAATATACTCCACAGCCCTCTGGGGTAGAGAATTCCAAAGATTCACCACCCTCTGAGTGAAGGAATTTCTCCTCATCTCAGTCCTAAATGGCCGACCCCTTATCCTGAGACTGTGACCCCTGGTTCGAGACTCCCCAGCCCGGGGAAACATCCTCCCTGCATCTACCCTGTCAATCCCTGTAAGAATTTTGTATGTTTCAATGAGATTACCTCTCATTCTTCTAAATTCTCGAGAATATAGGCCTAGTCTGCTCAATCTCTCCTCCTATCCCCTCCTATCCCAGGAATCGGTCTGGTGAACCTTTGTTGCACTCCCTCTATGGCAAGTATATCATTCCTTAGGTAAGGAGACCAAAACTGTACACAATACTCCAGGTGCGGTCTCACTAGGGCCCGATATAATTGCAATAAGATGTCTTTACTCTTATACTCAAATCCTCTTGTAGTTGTCAACCGTGTTGACTCTGCCCAATCCTGTTATTATTTTCTAAGTGCCCTGTTATCACGTCCTTAATAATAGATTCTAGCATTTTCCCAACGACTGATGTCAGGCTAACTAGTCGGATTTTTGCTAGCCGAGGGTATAAAAGGAACCAAGGCAAATGGATGGAGTTAAGATACAGATCATCCATGATCTCATTGAATGGTGGAACAGGCTCGAGGGGCTGAATGGCCTCCTCCTGTTCCTGTGTTCCCCTGATTGAGATTTTCATTGCTTTCTGCCTATTTCTGCTGTTAATTAGAGTTTCTTGTCTCTTTGTGTAGGGAGTTTGATCAATATCATCTTTGGCATCATCAGCGCTGTCATCATCCTGTTCTCACTGTGCTTTTGCCTGGGACTGTCCTGTCAGTATTACTTGAAGAAGCAAAGCACGATCCCAGCTGTCCTGGTAAGCACCCTCAACACTCGCTGAAGATTTAACAAAAGCCTTTCCGGCTGAAATAGTTAGACGTTAGAAAATTGGGTTTTCATCTGATCTTCTCCTTTCTGGATCGCGCCCTAACCATCTCCCCAACACTCATTTAAGGTTCTGGTAGTCGCACGATAATGGTGGTGTTGAGTAATCGCGTAGTTTGGAAAGTTCAAACCAGGCACTCTGTTGCTGCATCGGATGCTACTGGTTGGGCAGTTGGCTTGCAAGCCAGCTATTGCTGCCGATGAACTGTGCAGGTTGGGGAGTAGTTCCTGTTAAAATGTGGGCAACAGATCTGGCTCACCACACTGACATTGACTGGCGAGCTCGGGAGGAATGTTCCCAAAGCGCTCCACTACTGGGGGTTTTCCTCGCCTCCTGTCCGGGTCTGTTGTAGACAGACTGGACCTTAATTGGGCCCAATGGGCTCACCTCACCCACCCTTCCTGCCAATGTTCCTGCTGCCGCTCATCCTCCGTGGCAGAGAAAGCAACGCACACCCGTGGGTATGGTTGTGTCGTGGTGATGTTACTGGACTAGTAATCCAGAGGCCTGGGTAATAATCCAGAGATGTGAGTTCAAATCCCACCACGGCAGCTTGTGAATTTGAATTCAATTAATTAAATAAATCTGGAATAAAAAGCTAGTATCAGTAATGGTGACCGTGAAACTACCGGATTGTCGTAAAAACCCATCTGGTTCACTAATGTCCTTTTAGGGAAGGAAATCTGCCGTCCTTACCCGGTCTGGCCTACATGTGACTCCAGTCCCACACCAACGTACACTCAGAAATGGCCTAGCGAGATACTCAGGTGCATCAAACCGCGACCCAAAATACCTTCTTCTGAGTTGGACCTGCTCGGCTCAGGAATATTCGGCACAATAAACCAAAAAAGTCTCTCTTGACTCCACCATATACCGATCGCCCCCACCCCCCGGACCTCCTGTCCTTTCCCTCTCCCTGCACCCCCCAGAACTTATCTTCACGGGGAATCTCGTGGTCGAGTATTTGTCTTCTCCAAACGGGCGAGGAGCCTGTAGAAGTTCAGACAGCTCACCCGGAGAAAGTTAGCGAGGCCCGAGGCTAAACTTCAGGCTTCCTGTGAGGGGCGCCCTGATACCGTCCCGAAAATGGGCCTAAAGCGATTTACGCGCCCTCCCAGTTCTTCGGCGGACATTTCTCTTCCGGCTCCCATCCCCTCCCCCTCCGCCTCCCACTCCCGTCATCGCAATATGGAAGGCAAGTTGTTTTTACACATTTACAGTTAGAATCATATAAAATTATGACGCAGATGGAGGCCATTTGGCCCAAGAGCTATCCAGCCTAATCCCACTTTCCAGCTCTCGGTCCGTAGCCCTGCAGGTTACGGCACTTCAAGTGCACATCCAAGTACCCTTTAAATATGGTGAGGAAATCTGCCTCTACCACCCTTTCAGGCAGTGAGTTCCAGACCCCCACCACCCTCTGGGGAAAAAAATTCTTCTTAACACCCCTCTAAACCTTCCACCAATCACTTTAAATCTATGCTCCCTGGTTATTGACCCCCTCGGTTAGACTCTGTGATTTATTTCCTCTCAGAAATCTCTGGACAAGAACAAGAAGCACTTGAGCATCATGGATTACCTGAGTTTGATCGAAGATGTGGTAGTGCTACAGGTGTTTGCCGACAGCCTGGGCCCCGCCAAGATTCAGGAACAGGACGATCTGTGGCCGGACCCCAAAATCAAGGAGGCGTCATCGGTGGACAGCGGGATCGACATCGGCAGCAACTCGTCGGACCGGGTGCCCACGCTGAGCGAGCCGCTCCATCGTTACCTGCAGCAAACGCCCGAGCCCAGCAGGCACCGGAGCAGCAGCCCGGAGAGCGGCCAGGACAAGGCTCAGCCCGAGGAGTCCTGTGCGGTAGATATCCCCAGTACGGTAACGCCGCCTGGCAATGGGGCGGACAGCATTAGCGCCTCGGGCTATCGGAGGCAAGCGCCAAGGACTGATGCCGCCTGGGAGCAGGGCGGGGGCAGTGTTCCACCCCCGACTGACCAGCACACCGCACCCTGCTCCATCTTCATATCGGACATTGACTTAACCCAAGGCTCCTCCAAAGGATTTCTCAGCCTCGACGACGTGATGCTAACGGATAACGGATTATAGGCAAAAACTTTGCAATTCTTAAAAGTGACATTCATTTTGTAATTTAACTATTTATTAAAAAATGTTCAGTTTTACTTCCTGTTGTAATATGTTAGCTTGTGGCTGACATGGAAACGCCCCAGTAATACAGCTCGCTTCAGTATAAAACGGACAATGGAGGAAGGCTTTGTCGCCGGCAAAATTACAAACATGTTTATTAAGAATGCGAACAGTGAAAATCTTCTTCCCTCTGAGTCAGAAGGTTGTGGGTTCAAGTCCCACTCCAGGGACTTGAGCACAAAATCTAGGCTGACACTCCAGTGCAGTACTGAGGGAGCGCCGCACTGTCGGAGGGGCAGTACTGAGGGAGCGCCGCACTGTCGGAGGGGCAGAACTGAGGGAGCGCCGCACTGTCGGAGGGGCAGAACTAAGGGAGCACCGCACTGTCGGAGGGGTAGAACTGAGGGAGCGCCGCACTGTCGGAGGGGCAGAACTGAGGGAGCGCCGCA
Source organism: Pristiophorus japonicus (assembly GCF_044704955.1). NCBI lineage: Eukaryota > Metazoa > Chordata > Chondrichthyes > Pristiophoridae > Pristiophorus > Pristiophorus japonicus. The sequence goes on along the minus strand of NC_091987.1, from coordinate 213,350,187 downwards.
CTGTCGGAGGGGCAGAACTGAGGGAGCGCCGCACTGTCGGAGGGGCAGAACTGAGGGAGCGCCGCACTGTCGGAGGGGCAGAACTGAGGGAGCGCCGCACTGTCGGAGGGGCAGAACTGAGGGAGCGCTGCACTGTCGGAGGGGCAGAACTGAGAGAGCGCCGCACTGTCAGAGGGAGTGCCGCACTGTCGGAGGAGCAGTACCGAGGGAGTGCTGCACTGTTGGAGGGGCAGTACTGAGGGAATGTTGTACTGTCGGAGGGGCAGTACTGAGGGAGTGCTGCACTGTTGGAGGGGCAGTACTGAGGGAGTGCTGCACTGTCGGAGGGGCAGTACTGAGGGAGTGCCGCACTGTCGGAGGGGCAGTACTGAGGGAGTGCTGCACTGTCGGAGGGGCAGTACTGAGGGAGCGCCGCACTATCGGAGAGGCAGTACTGAGCGAGTGCCACACTGTCGGAGGGGCAGTACTGAGGGAGTGCCGCACTGTCGGAGGGGCAGTACTGAGGGAGTGCCGCACTGTCGGAGGGGCAGAACTGAGGGAGTGCCGCACTGTCGGAGGGGCAGTACTGAGGGAGTGCTGCACTGTCGGAGGGGCAGTACTGAGGGAGTGCTGCACTGTCGGAGGGGCAGAACTTTGTCCCTTGGAACTACCTGCTCTCCCCCACTGACTGGCTCTTTGCTGCTTAGATAGTGCCTTCCAGTGAGGAATATGTCACCAGTTGCTTCACACACAGGTGCATTTTTGACAATTTTCGGATTTATTTGCCACAGTTAAAGCACACGAAACAGTTTTTACCGAATAAAAACTTTGTTCAGTTGAGTTTGAACAAGATCCCAGGGTTCGCCTGCTGCAGGGCCCCGACACAACGACAAATCATTACGGAGGCAAAATTGGCTGCAATCCTCACACTCGACAGTTGATGGCAATTCTTGGTGAATTTGAAACTTTTGCTCCGCATTTCCCACATCACAACAGTGACCACACTCCAAAAGTACTTCATTGTCTGCAAAGTGCTTTGAGATGTCAGGTGGATGTGAAAGGCGCTATAGAAATGCAAGTCTTTCTTTTCTTCCTGTAGGTAGATAGTGTTTAGTGCCAGGATCGCTGCTCCTGTTATTTACACACTCATGTTCACCTTCACACTCAAGTGAGCCCAGCCTTTTCAGAATGGCAGGCAGTGACTAGTGGGGTGCCGCAGGGCTCAGTGCTGGGACCCCAGCTCTTTACAATATACATTAACGATTTAGATGATGGAATTGAGTGTAATATCTACAAATTTGCGGATGACACTAAACTGGGTGGCGGTGTGAGCTGTGAGGAGGACGCTAAGAGGCTGCAGGGTGACTTGGACAGGTTAGGTGAGTGGGCAAATGCATGGCAGAAGCAGTATAATGTGGATAAATGTGAGGTTATCCATTTTGGGGGCAAAAACACGAAGGCAGAATATTATCTGGATGGCGACAGATTAGGAAAAGGGGAGGTGCAACAAAACCTGGGTGTCATGGTACATCAGTCATTGAAGTTTGGCATGCAGGTACAGCAGGCGGTGAAGAAGGCAAATGGCATGTTGGCCTTCATAGCCAGGGGATTTGAGTATAGGAGCAGGGAGGTCTTACTGCAGTTGTACAGGGCCTTAGTGAGGCCTCATCTGGAATATTGTGTACAGTTTTGGTCTCCTAATCTGAGGCAGGACGTTCTTGCTATTGAGGGAGTGCAGCGAAGATTCACCAGACTGATTCCAGGGATGGCTGGACTGACATATGAGGAGAGACTGGATCAACTTGGCTTTTATTCACTGGAGTTTAGAAGAATGAGAGGGGATCTCATAGAAACGTATAAGATTCTGATGGGACTGGACAGATTAGATGTGGGAAGAATGTTCCCGATGTTGGGGAAGTCCAGAACCAGGGGACATAGGCTTAGAATAAGGGGTAAGCCATTTAGGACTGAGATGAGGAGAAACTTCTTCACTCAGAGAGTTGTTAACCTATGAAATTCCCTGCCGCAGAGAATTGTTGATGCCAGTTCATTGGATATATTCAAGAGGGAGTTAGATATGGCCCTTACGGCTAAAGGGGATCAAGGGGTATGGAGAGAAAGCAGGAAAGGGGTACTGAGGTGAATGATCAGCCATGATCTTATTGAATGGTGGTGCAGGCTCGAAGGGCCGAATGGCCTACTCCTGCACCTATTTTCTATGTTTCTATGTTTTCATTTCACGAGGTTCATAAAAATTGATCCAGACAAACTATGAGTTTCAGCTTCTCCCCAAAGTTACGCCAGACGAAGGAAAAGCAACACTTAGCAGAGAATTTCTTTAAATTTAAATATTTTGAAGGCAAGGATTCTAATGTTGGGGAATTTTGGGCAGCCAGTACCAGCATCAAACACTCTCGGCAGGTACACCATGGGGTTAGATACAGAGTAAAACTCCCTCTACACTGAACCATCAAACACTCCTAGGGCAGGTACAGCACGGGTTAGATACAGAGTAAAGCTCCCTCTACACTGTCCTATCAAACACTCACAGGGCAGGTACAGTGTAGGTTAGATACAGAGTAAAGTTCTCTCTACACTGTCCCATCAAACACTTCCAGGGCAGGTACAGCATGAGTTAGATACAGAGTAAAGCTCCCTCTACACTGTCCCATCAAAGACTCCCAGGGCAGGTACAGCACGGGTTTGATACAGAGTAAAGCTCCCTCTACACTGTCCCATCAAACATTCCCAGGACAGGTACAGCACGGGTTAGATACAGAGTAAAACTCCCTCTACACTGTCCCATCAAACACTCCCAGGGCAGGTACAGCATGGGTTAGATACAGAGTAAAGCTCCCTCTGCATTGCCCCTATCAAACACTCCCAGGGCATGTACAGGGGGTTAGATACAGAGTAAAGCTCCCTCTACACTGTCCCATCAAACACTCCCAGGGCAGGTACAGCATGGGTTAGATACAGAGTAAAGCTCCCTCTGCATTGCCCCTATCAAACACTCCCAGGGCAGGTACAGCACAGGTTAGATACAAACACACCCAGTGTAGTATACTATATTAATCCTCTGTGCTGTCAACCAGTATGGTCCGGGCTTTATTTGGCTTGTGAGGGTCTAAGATACTCAAAGGTTGCAACAGGTTCCATATTTGGACGCAGTTTTCACATCAGGAGTGTTTTGGTGGAACCCATGGTGTGACCCATCAATCAGCTGAATCTGGACTGTCACTGTCTAGACAACAACGCTCGCGCTACCTGGTGGAGTGGCCCATTGTTGCTGCAAAATCCCACTGTGCTTGCGGGATGGGTCTCCCAGCAGTGGCGGTATTAACTTGATCGCCCACCCCTAACATTTAATTGGTTCGATCCCAGTGATTTGGGAAGTGGTCACAGTGAGGCTGGTCTGACACCCAGGAGCACAGCCCATAGTACTGCGCAATATCGCCACCTGGCTTTGTAGGCTCTGATCTCCATTCATGGAATCATGCTCCATCAGAGCAGCAGGGCGGGCGGGCGGGCGGGCGGGGGGGGGTGGTGCGGGGAAAGATGTGGAAACATGAAGGGGGGTGTGTGGAGATCATTATTCTCCCACAGCCAATGAATAAGGGATTTAAGCACACAAGCTAAGCAGGCACACTGAGGGAGTGCTGCACTGTCAGAGGTGCCGTCTTTTTAATAGACGCGTTAACCCGAGGCCCTGTCTTCCCCTCTCTCTCTCTTTCTCTAGTGCACGTAATAGATCCCACGGCACTATATTGAAGAAGAGCAGGGGTGTTCTCCCCGATGTCCTAGCCAATATTTATCCCCCAACCAACATTACCAAAAACATAAATAGATTATCTGGCCATTACCCCAGTGTTGTTTTTGGGAGCTTGCTGTGCGTAAATTGGCTGCTGCAGCTCCAACATTACAACACTGACTACACTCCAAAAAAGTATGTTATTGGCTGTAAAGCTCTTTGGGACATCCTGAGGTGATGAAAGGTGCTATAGAAATGCAAGTCTTTTTTTTATAAAAAGAGGGCTAGAATATAAAGGGGAGAAAGTTTTGCTGCAGCTATACAAAGAGCTGGTTAGACCACACCTGGAGCACCGTGTACAGTTCTGGGCTCCGTACCTTAGGAAGGATATATTGGCCTTGGAGGAGCGCAGTACAGATTCACCAGACTGTTACCTGGGCTCCGAGGGTTAAATTATGAGGTGGGATTACATAAACTAGGCTTGTATTCCCTGGAATATAGAAGGTTGAGGGGTGATTTGATTGAGTTTTTGTTCAGGATTTTAAAAGGAATTGACAGGGTAGACCGAGAGAAACTTCTTCCACTGGCGTGGGGAATCTAGGACAAGGGGACACGACCTTAAAATCACAGCTCGGCAGATCTTACTTTTCTTTATAATACAAAAGAGTCTTTATTGGAATGAGTTGAGCGATTTGAGAGGCCACTGCTTTGTGCTCCTGACGTTGGGTTGCCGCATGTCTGGTGGGTTTGGTATTGGGACGTGATGTGGCTACCCCGTGCCCAATGCCACACAGAGCTCGACCGTAGCCCGATCCAGTCGCCCGGCGATGGCGAGATTCCCCTGGGACTTTTCAAACTTACAAAAAAAACTCCTGTTCCAGTGTAGGGGTCCCCCATCACCACGGAAATAAAACAGTAGCAGAAAAGGTCTCTCCTTTCCGCCCCCCGCCCCGCCCCGCCCCCGCCCCACCGCAGAGGTCCCGACGACGATGATGTTGTTGCACCTCTCTCGTTCCCCCCTCTTAATGATGCTCTTCAACGCTTGGGTAGAAATCCTCGTCTCGGGCCCTCATGTTGCGATATTGGAACGCCCGGTCTGAGCTGCGATTTCCCGCAGTGTTCATCATCCCGCTGACAGTAAATGGCGGGTCAAACTCCAGCTGTATTGATTTCAGGTTTCTGCAGAATAATCCAGGAGTTAAGGGGGTAGGAATTGCCCTGTGCCCGAAACAGGGCGCACTCTCCGTTTCTAAACGTTTTCGCCCGCCACAACCCATGATGATGTCAGCACGACGCGGACGTGCTGACATCACGCTGTAGCGTCACAATGTCTCTCCCCTTCAGTTAAAGGGGAGTGCCGCTGCGAGCTCTGCATACTGTTAAGTTCGGTCCAATGGGCCACCAGGGAGGGTTTCGGCCGGGCCAGTGGACCGGTGCCCAAGAGGGGGTGCCAGGCTGGCTGTTGGCGGCCCGGCCGAACCCGTGGCCATAATTGTCGGCCCGACCCGGCAGTCGTGCGACAAGAAAAAACATGGTGGCCACGGCAGTGCGCCCCCCCCCCCCCTTTAAGGTTGGCCGCGCCGCCATTTCACACCGAGTGCGCCGACGGGTTACCGCGGGGCCGCTCCCCCGGGGCCTTTTCCCGAGGGGATCCCCGCCGGTCGGTAAGGGGTCGGTGCGTGCACGCCGCGGTGGGAAAACGGATGTAGCGGTCCCAGGCACCGCTCCAAAACTCACGAAGGCCAATGTACAAAATGGCGGCCCCCTCCGCGGAGAGTCGGCGGCCATTCCGCGCCGCCCTGTGATTGCCGCTTTCAGGCGTCCTGTGGCCTTATCGGGAAGGGCAATTTCGGCCCCACGATCTTCCCTTTTCCTCCCCTCGCACACCCCCGTCCGCCTCCTGCCCTGTTCCCCGCTGGGGTTTGGTGGCTTGGGCACCAGGGCCCTTTCCCGTAATGCGCCCAAGTAGCCCGTCTTCACATGGAAGCTAAGTGAGGTTATTCAGCCATGGGGGGCACACACAGCGGTTCCCAATCCTGTCCTCACCCAACACGTGGACACACAGGCCCTTCCGGCCCAGGGTCACTGGATCGTGAGTAGCACCAGCAACCCCTCATCACAGGGCCTCGAAGCCCACCTTGTCCTGGCTGATATCAGACAACAACAACAACTTGTATTTGTACAGTGCCATTAACGTGTAAAACAGCCCTTGGGGCTTCACAGGAGCGTTATCAAAGAAAATTTGACACCGAGCCATGTGAGGAGGTATTAGGCTAAAAGCTTGGTGAAAGATGTAGGTTTTAAGGAGTGTCTTAAAGGAGAGGAGGTTTAGGGAGGTTTTTTCCACAGCTTAGAACCCAGGCAGCTGAAGGCACGGCCACCAATGGTGGAGCGATTAAAATTGGGGATGCGCAAGAGGCCAGAATTAGAGGAGTGCTGAGATCATGGAGGGTTGTAAGGCTGCAGGAGATTCATTCATTCATAGGAAGTCCCTCAAAATCGAGGAAGACTTCCACTCTAAATTGCAGTTGTACAGGGCGTTCGTGAGGCCACATCTTGAATATTGTGTACAATTTTGGTCTCCTAATCTGAGGAAGGACATTTTTGCTATTGAGGGAGTGCAGCAAAGGTTCACCAGACTGATTCCCGGGATGGCAGGACTGTCATATGAAGAAAGACTGGATCGGCTAGGCTTATATTGACTGAAATTTAGAAGAATGAGAGGGAATCTCATAGAAACATAAAATTCTGACGGGACTGGACAGGTTAGATGCAGGAAGAATGTTCCCGATGTTGGGGAAGTCCAGAACCAGGGGACACAGTCTAAGGATAAGGGATAAGCCATTTAGGACTGAGCTGAGGAGAAACTTCTTCACTCAGAGAATTGTGAACCTGTGGAATTCTCTACCGCAGAAAGTTGTTGAGGCCAGTTCGTTAGATATATTCAAAAGGGAGTGAGTTGTGGCCCTTACGGCTAAAGGGATCAAGGGGTATGGAGAGAAAGCAGGAATGGATACTGAAGTTGCATGATCAGCCATGATCATATTGAACAGTGGTGCAGGCTCGAAGGGCCGAATGGCCTACTCCTGCACCTATTTTCTATGTTTCTATGTTTCTAAAAGTGAGTTCCAAGGTGACTGAACAGTCCAATACAGGAATTACAGTCTCTGTCACAGGTGGGACAGACAGTGGTTGAAGGAAAGGGTGGGAGTCTGGTTTGCTGCACGCTCCTTCCGCTGCCTGCGCTTGTTCTCTGCATGCTCTCGGCGATGAGACTCGAGGTGCTCAGCACCCTCCCGGATGCTCTTCCTCCACTTAGGGCGGTCTTTGGCCAGGAACTCCCAGGTGGGGATGTTGCATTTTATCAGGGAGGCTTTTGAAAATGCCCTTGAAACATTTCCTCTGCCCACCTGGGGCTTGCTTGCCGTGTAGGCGTTCTGAGTAGAGCGCTTTCTTTGGGAGTCTTGTGTCGGGCATGTGAACAATGTGGCCTGCCCAACGGAGCTGGTCGAGTGTGGTCAGTGCTTTGATGCTGGGGATGTTGGCCTGAACGAGGACGCTAACGTTGGTGCATCTGTCCTCCCAGGGGATTTGCAGGATCTTGCAGAGACATCATTGGTGGTATTTTTCCAGCGATTTGAGGTGTCTTACTGTACGTGGTCCATGTTTCTGAGCCATACAGGAGGACGGGTATCACGGCAGCCCTGTAGACCGTGAGCTTGGTGCCAGATTTAAGGGCCTGACCTTTGAACACTCTCTTCCTCAGGTGGCCAAAGAGATAGTGCGAGGGTTAACCTGGAATCCCTGCTGGACCCTTCCTTACCTGTGCAGTCGCGTACATTGTTAAAATATCTGATTTATTTTATAATGGAGCATTTGCTGATGATCTAGTTGCAGATCATTGGTCAATAATCCTGCAGTAGTGATGTCACCTACTGTAACTCTCCTCTGCCAATGACATCACCAAATATATGTCATGGCTGGAGCAGCTGACAGAGCAGAGGGTGGCTCAAGGTGATCCTGCTCCGTGTGAGCCGGCAACTCACGGCCTTGACCAGCTGAGCAGCCAGTGAGCGGACTCAGTGACCTGCCAGCACAGATTGTGAACCGTACCTGAGAACGTTCCGACCGAACATCAGCCTGGGTTCTGGGAATGTAGAGAAAGCAACAGCGTTAGTAAAGATCAGCACCCCACTGCAACAAGACAATCGCAAGCCCCACAGGGGCACACACCCTCACACACACACTCACACACACCCTCACACACATCCTCACCCTCACACACACCCTCACACACACACTCACACACACCCTCACACACACCCACACACACACCCACACACACACACACCCACACACCCACACCCTCACACACATCCTCACCCTCACACACACCCTCACACACACACTCACACACACCCTCACACACACCCACACACACACACCCACACACACCCTCACCCTCACACACACCCTCACACACACCCACACACACACACACTCACACACACCCTCACACACACCCACACCCTCACACACACCCTCACACACACCCTCACACACACCCTCACCCACACACCCACACCCTCACACACACCCTCACACACACCCTCACACACACCCTCACCCACACACCCACACCCTCACACACATTCTCACACACACCCTCACATACACCCTCACACACACACACCCACACCCTCACATACATGCCCTCACACACACCCTCACACACACCCTCACACACACCCACACACACACCCTCACACACACCCACACCCTCACACACACCCTCACACACACCATCACACACACCCTCACCCACACCCACACCCTCACACACACTCACACACACCCCCACACACACCCTCACACACACCCACACCCTCACACACACCCTCACACACACACTCACACACACCCTCACCCACACCCACACCCTCACACACACCCTCACACACACCCACACACACACCCTCACACACACCCACACCCTCACACACACACCCTCACACACACCCTCACACACACCCTCACCCACACACCCACACCCTCACACACACCCTCACACACACACTCACCCACACCCTCACACACACCCTCACACACATACTCACACACACCCTCACACACACCCACACACACACCCTCACCCTCACACACACCCTCACACACACACACACCCTCACACACACCCTCACACACACCCTCACACACACCCTCACCCACACACCCACACCCTCACACACATTCTCACACACACCCTCACATACACCCTCACACACACACACCCACACCCTCACACACACGCCCTCACACACATCCTCACACACACCCTCACACACACACACACCCTCACACACACCCACACACACACCCTCACACACACCCTCACCCTCACACACACCCTCACACACACCCTCACATACACCCTCACCCACATACCCACACCCTCACACACACCCTCACACACACCCTCACCCTCACACACACCCTCACACACACCCACACCCTCACACACACCCTCACACACATACTCACATACACCCTCACACACACCCACACCCTCACACACACCCTCACACACACCCACACCCTCACACACATCCTCACCCTCACACACACCCTCACACACCCTCACCCACATACCCACACCCTCACACACATTCTCATACACACCCTCACATACACCCTCACCCACATACCCACACCCTCACACACACACTCACACACACCCTCACACACACCCACACCCTCACACACACCCTCACATACACCCTCACCCACACACCCACACCTTCACACACATTCTCACACACACCCTCACGTACACCCTCACACACACACACCCACACCCTCACACACACGCCCTCACACACATCCTCACACACACCCTCACACACACCCTCACACACACCCACACCCCCTCATACACTCACACACAATCTCACACACACCCTCACACACACACCCACACCCTCACACACAACCTCACACACATCCTCACACACACACACACCCTCACACACACCCTCACACACACACACCTACACACCCTCACATCCTGAAACACACCCTGACACACACACACACACTCTCACACCCTCACACACATTCTCACACACCCTCACATGCACACCCTTCACACGCTGACACACACTCTCACACACACACACACACACACACACACACCCTCACACACACACCCTCACACCCTCACACACACACCCTCACACACACACCCTCACACGCACCCTCACACACTTCGGCTTAGGGGTTGGGTTTAGGGTTAGTGGGTAACCCTAAGCACCTCGACCCAACCCTTAACCCTAACCATAAATTCTAACCCTATTCACTAACCCTAAACCCTGCGATGCAGGACTGATTGTGGGATGAATAGTCCGTGTATTTAGTGAGCCGTCGCCAGTGCACTTACTCTGAAAGCAGCGTCCGTGCCTGCGGTACTGGACGAAGAGGATGGTCAGCATGGCGATGGCCAGGAGCAGCAGACAGATGGCGATGATAATCCCTCGGGTGTTTACATTGCTACCTAGACACGGACAGAGACAGTCAGCAGGATCCCAGCAACCTCCCAGCAGTGCTCACTGCTCACCGCAACTTCTGTTTAACTATTGGCTCTGTCAAATTGATTTGGGGGTACAGTGGCGTAGTGGTTATGTTACTGGACTAGTAATTAGATGCCTGGACTAACGTTCCAGAGACATGATCCCACCTGGGGAATGGCAGCTCGGGAATTTAAATTTAATTAAATAAATCTGGAACAAAAAGCTAGTAATGGTGAACATGAAATTATAGGATTGTCGTAAAAACCGATCTGGTTCACTAATGTCCAGGTAATCCAAAACTCGGCTGCCCCGTGTCCTAACTCGCACCAAGTCCCGCTCACCCATCACCGCCTGTGCTCGCTGACCTACATTAGCTCCCAATTAAGCAACGCCTCGTTTTCAAAATTCTCTTCCTTGTTTATAAATCCCTCCATGGCCTCTCCCCTCCCCATCTCTGAAATCTCCTCCAGTCCCACAATGTCCCCCTTACCCGCCCTGAGATGTCTGCACTCCTCTAATTCTACCCTCCTGAGCATTCCTGATTATAATCGCTCCACCATTGGTAGCTGTGCCTTCTGTTGCCTGGGCCCCCAAGCTCTGGAACTCGCTCCCTAAACCTCTCCGCCTCTCTACCTCTCTCTCCTCCTTCAAGACATTCTTTAAAACCTACCTCTTTGACCAAGCTTTTGTTCACTGCACTAATTTCTACTTATGCAGCTCAGTGTCAAATTTTTATTCCATAACGCTCCTGTGAAGCGCCATGGGACGTTTCACTATGTTAAAGGCGCTATATAAATACAAGTTGCTGCTGTTGGTCTGGACCTACATGTGACTCCAGACCCACAGCAATGTGGTTGACTCTTAACTGCCCTCTGAAATGGCCCAGCGAGCCACTCAGTTGTATTCAAGAAGGCGCTCACCACCACTTTCAAGGGCAATTAGGGATGGACTATTAATGCCGCCTTTGTCAGTGATGCTCACGCCCCATGAATGAATTTTAAAAATATATAGATATGGTCATTATCACATTGCTGTTTGTGGGAGCTTGCTGTGCGCAAATTGGTTGCCGCGATCCACACATTACAACAGTGACTACACTCCAAAAGTACTTCATTGGCTGCAATGCTATAAAGCACTTTGGTGCGTCCTGAAGTCATGAAAGGCGCTATATAAATGCAAGCCTTTCTTTCTTTTACTGTTAATTCCAAGTGTTGATGAAATGTTCTGGTCACATGTTATTTAGTAATGAATGGAATGCATCTCCCCTTACCGCCCTCTGTCCCTGTGTTATTCCCAAATGCAATCTGTCTCTGGATGCGTGGCAGGACTTCACCGAGGGGAGTGATTGTCGTCTGTTCCTCGTGTGGATTATCTGAAAACAGAAGAGGCAGAGATTAGCTCGGCTTACGGTGGGAGACCTGTTCGGCACAGAGCTACGGTTCACAGAGAGCCGCTGTCACCACGCGAGTGGACACCAGGGTACAGTGCGCGGAGCGAGGACAGTGTTTCACCCATCGCCCCTCTCCATTGGTGTCAGCCATGGCTCAGTGGGCAGCACTCTCACGCCTCTGAGTCAGAAGGTCGTGGGTTTCAAGCCCCACTCCAGACGCTTGAGCACAAAAATCTAGTCTAGCACTCCTGGTGCAATACTGAGGGAGCGCCGCACTGTCAGAGGTGCTGTCTTTCGGATGAGACGTTAAACCGAGGCCCTGTCTGCTCTCTCAGGTGGGTGTAAAAGATCCCATGACACTATTTCGAAGAAGAGCAGGGGTGTCTTGCTCTAGTGAAAGAATAATAAGAGGAGGGGTGGGGCCAATTAGGGACCAAAATAGAGATCTATGCATGGAGGCAGAGAGTATGGCTGAGGAACTAAACGAGTATTTTGCATCTGTCTTCACCAAGGAAGAAGATGCTGCAATAGACTAGTGAAGGAGGAGTTAGTGGAGACACTATATTGATAAAGAAGAGGTATTAGAAAGGTTGGATGCACTTAAAATAAATAAATCACCAGGACCAGGTGGGAAGCATCCCAGGATGCAGAGGGAATTGAGGGCGGAAATCGCGGAGGTACTGGCCATAATATTCCAATGCTCCTTAGATACAGGGCTGGTGCCAGAGGGCTGGAGAATTGCAAATGTTCAAAAAAGGGTGTAAAAATAAACCCAGCAACTACAGGCCAATCAGCTTAACCTCGGTAGTGGGGAAGCTTTTAGTAACAGTGATCAGGGACAAAATTAGCAATCACTTGGATGGGTGTGGATTATTGAAGGAAAGCCAGCATGGATTTGTTAAAGGCAAATCATGTTTAACCAACATGATTGAGTTTTTTGATGTGGTAACAGATGAGGGATTAACAAAAGGTGTTTGACAAAGTGCCACATAATAGGCTTGCCAGCAAAGTTGAAGCCCATGGAATAAAAGGGCCAGTGGCAGCATGGATACGGGATTGGCTCAGTGACAGGAAACAGAAAGTAGTGGTGAACGGTTGTTTTTCGGACTGGAGGAAGGTAGACAGTGGTGTTCCCCAGGGGTCGGTACTGGGACCACTGCTTTTCTTGATATATAGTAATGACTTGGATGTGGGTGTACAGGGCACAATTTCAAAATCTGCAGATGTCACAAAACTTGGAAGTGTAGTGAACAGTGAGGAGGAGAGGGATAGACTTCAGGAAGACACAGACAGACTGGTGAAATGGGCGGGCATGTGGCAGATGGAATTTAACGCAGAAAAGTGTGAAGTGATACATTTTGGTAGAATAAATGAGGAGAGGCAATATAAACTAAAGGGTACAATCCTAAAGGGGGTGCATGAACAGAGAGACCCGGGGATATGTGTGCACAAATCATTGAAGGTGGCAGGGCAGGTTGAGAAAGCGGTTAAAAAAGCTTATGGGATCCTGGGCTTCATAAATAGAGGCATAGAGTACAAAAGTGTGGAAATGATGATGAACCTGTATCAAACACTGGTTTGGCCCCAACTAGAGTTCTGTATCCAATTCTGGGCACCATACTTTAGGAAGGATGCCATCATTATCATAGGCAGTCCCTCGAGTCGAGGATGACTTGCTTCCACGTTAAAAAGTTTACAGGTGTTTCAATGAAGGAGCTAATATTCCAGATCCTGAATGAAATCCTGAAGGGTGGAAGATGCCTGTGCGTGGATTTTTTTAACGTGGGGTGGCCGTTGCACACCAGCCACCACACGGGCTTGACAGAGCGAGGTCTTGGTCCAGTGGCAAGGGTTATCCAAGACGACTGGAGACCAGCTCTGCTGCACGGACCTAGTGCGCGCTCACATCGCAGTGTGGGCTGGCCCGTGCTGCCCTTGGGCCCTCGCCTCTTCTGGGCCCCGATCACGTCCCTCTACAATCTCTCGCCGCTCCTTCGCCCCGACCTTGCCGCTCCTGCTGTACCTCCCCACGCTCCAATCAGCGACCTGGACCTCGGTAACGTCCCTTTTCACCGTTGCTCTCCTGCTCCAGCATGTGCTGCTCCCTGGAGTGGTACACCGCCACACTGCTCCTTCCGCTCCCCGGCCTGCTCCGATGGTGCTCTCAGGCACCGGCCTGCTCCTTGCACCAGTAATAATGCTAATGCCTTCGCATTATTACTGGAAGGATGTGAAGGTCTTAGAGAGGGTGCAGAAAAGATTTACGAGAATGATTCCAGAGATGAGGGACTTCGGTGACGTGGATAGACTGGAGAAGCTGGGGTTGTTCTCCTTGAAGCAGAGAAGGTTGAGAGGAGATTTGATCGAGGTGTTCAAAATCATGAGGGGTCTGGACAGAGTAGAGAGAGAGAAACTGTTCCCATTGGTGGAAGGGTGGAGAACCAGAGGACACAGATTTAAGGTGATTGGCAGAAGAACCAAAGGCGATGTAAGAAAAAACTGTTTTACGCAGCGAGTGGTTGGGATCTGGAATGCACGGCCTGAGAGGGTGAACATAAGAACATAATAAGAACATAAGAAATAGGAGCAGGAGTAGGCCATACAGCCCCTCGAGCCTGCTCCGCCATTTAATAAGATCATGGCTGATCTGATCATGAACATAGCTCCACTTCCCTGCTCATTCCCCATAACCCCTTATCCCCTTGGTGGTGGAGGCTGACTCAATTTTATCTTTCAAAAAGGAGTTGGATAAGTATCCAAAGGAAAAAATGTGCAGGGCTTCGAGGAAAGAGCGGGGATTGGGACTAGCTGAGAGTCGGCACGGACCTTCCAGTCTGTAACCATTCTGTGATTCTATGATTCCTCCCCAGTGTCCTGGCCGATATTTATCCCTCAAGCTGACATTTTAAAAGCTTAAAAAAAGCCCCTGAGTTTTTAATCAGAAACAGAACCAAGCAAAGCAGTGAATATTGTCACACAGGCCACAGAGATAGCAACTGTCTCATATTACATAAATTCACAAGCACGTTTAACAGCTCTTTTATTTCCTGGTGCTGCGGGCCAGTTTCCCCAACCTCATAAACCTTAAAAAGAAACGCAGGAAGAATATACTCGGCCTAAACGCCTGAAATGAGTCCTTGATATCTGAAATGAAAGCTGGGTGCTGTGACCCTGGATCTTACCCATCTCTTCCCCGAGAGCGTTAGGCCAATGCTGGGCTTGCTGTCGATATCCAGCACTCCCATTAACCCTGGTTCCCACAGAACTGGTTTGTCCTGATTCCTGACAAGTCGAGTGCCTCAAATAACTGGGAGATCAGGTGAGCAGAGACAAAATTAGGGCAAACCTTAAGTCAACATCAAACTCTCCCTAGTCACTCTCCTCCCCTCCCACCCACCCCTTCTTTTCCCTTCCCTCCACTTCTGTTTCCTCCTCTCCTCCCCCTCCCCCCCATCCTCTCCAATTCCCTTCCCTCCTCCCATCCCTCCCACTCTGTCCTCCCCTTCCCTTCCCTTCCCCTCCCATCCTCTCCCTCCCCGCATCCTCTGCCTCCCCTCTCCTTCTTCTCTCCTCCCCTCCTCGCTCCCCTTCCCTTCCACCCTCCCCTCCCCCCACCACCTCTCCCCTCCTCCTCTTACCCCCCGATCCTCCCCCTTCCCTTCTCCCCTCCCCCCACCCCTTCCCGTCCCTCAAACCTCCTTCCCTTCCCTCACCCCTCCTTCCCTTCCCTCATCCCTTCCCTTCCCTCACCCCTCCTTCCCTTCCCTCATCCCTTCCCTTCCCTCACCCCTCCTTCCCTTCCCTCATCCCTTCCCTTCCCTCACCCCTCCTTCCCCCCCCACCCCTTCCCGTCCCTCACCCCTCCTCGTCCCTCACCCCTCCTCCCTTCCCTTCCCTCTTCTCCTCTCCCCTCCCTTTCAAAGGTACTCAATTGTCTATACACCGATCTGGGACAGTCTGAGGTGATGTAAAGCATTATATAAATGCAAGTCTTTCTTTAAATGGCACAGAGAAAATTAACCCTGAATATTACTTCAAATTAAACTGGGGGAGTAGAAGTAGGAGGCATCGGTTCAAACTAATAAAGAGTAATTTTAAGACAGATATCAGAAAGTTCTTCACACGGAAAGTGAACGACTTGGGAATAAACTTCCTGATAGAGCAGAGCTGGCAAAAATAAATCCTGTGAATCACGTCAGACAATTGGAAGCTGCAATGAGAGAATGTTAGCATTTCCCAGGATGAATGGATGAAGATGGGCCGAATGGCCTCCCTGATCTGGAATGATCGTGTCAACAGGAACGTAATCCTGAAACGTCTGCGATGGGCACAGACCCAAGTTCCTGCTTTTACTTCTGGGTTTCAGCGGTGGAATATATTAATGCTGCATCATTGCTCAGGCATCTAAGTTAATCCTGATCTGACCCCAGGGTGCTGGCCAACTGCCCTGGGTTATACAAAAAAAGAAAGACTTGCATTTATATAGTGCCTTTCACGATTACCGGATGTCTCAAAGCACTTTGCAGCCAACATAGTACTTTTTTTGGAGTGTAGTCACTGTTTGTAATGTAGGAAACGCAGCAGCCAATTTGCGCACAGCAAGCTCCCACACACAGCAATGTGATAATGACCAGATAATCTGTTTTTTGTTATGTGATATTGACCAGACACCGGGGATAACTCCCCTGCGAAATAGTGCCATGGGATCTTTTACGTCCACCTGAGAGAACAGACAGGGCCTCAGTTTAGCGTCACATCCGAAAGACGGCACCTCCGATAGTGCGCCGCTCCCTCAGTACTGCAACTCCGCAAGTGCATCGCTCCCTCAGTACTGCCCCTCCAACAGTGCAATGCTCCCTCAGTACTGTCCCTCCGACAATGCGGAGCTCCCTCAGTACTGCCCCTCCAACAGTGTGGCGCTCCCTCAATACTGCCCCTCCAACAGTGTGTCACTCCCTCAATACTGCCCCTCCGAGAATGCAGCGTCCCTCAATATTGTCCCTCCGACAGTGCGGCACTCCCTCAGTACTGCCCCTCCAACAGTGTGTCACTCCCTCAGTACTGCCCCTCCGACAGTACAGCACTCCCTTAGAACTGCCCCTCCGACAGTGGAGTGCTCTCTCACTACTGCCCCTCCAACAGTGTGGCAGAGCTCCCTCAGTACTGCACTGGGAGTGTCACCCTGGATTTATTTGCTCAAGTTCCTGGAGTTGGAGTTGAACCAACAACCTTCTGACTCAGAGGCGAGGGTGCTGCCCACTGAGCCATGGCTGACACTTCCCAAGCACTAAGTCACCGAGGCCTGAGGGTCCTGTTAACCCTTTCAACATAAGTGGCCAGTCTCACTCAGCGGGAACGAAACTCACTCATTAACAGCGTAAGCTGATTAAACACATGAGCCCGGAATGTGCGGCCAGGGGTGAAACAAAGGCGTCCGCCTCTGGCCCCCGAGTAACCTTCACACAAGAATCTTGTGATCTTCACCTCGGGAACTTTGGGTGTTCTGACGTTCAATTCAAATCAACTGGGTTTAGTGGGGTCCCCAGCGCGAGCTGCCATGCTGTCAAGTGTCGGAGCAGCCAATCAAAAGGCAGAATTCTCACCGACAGCGAAGCAGGTAAGCTCTTTAAAATTCTAAAACGTTCACAAATAGTTAGCGGGAGGCTAACAAAGATTGGGGTCTCGCACCTGGGGAAAAGGCAAACCTGAAATAAAGATGTTTCTGTGGAGGAACAATGAATGTCCGACCACGTCGGGATTCCGCTCATGCCCCAAATCCCGAAGCTGCGCTCAGTTCCAAAGGCGGAGTTATGGCAAGCGCTGCCAGTTCGCTGTCATCCGGACCGCAAATTCCGGGCCATTGAAATGATATCCGAGCCAAGGTGGGGGGGCGATGGACAATGGCAGGACTGTCGACAGACTGACCACCAAGCACAGCAAGAACAAAGAGACACACCAGGGTTTGACAAGGTAGATGCAGGGAGGATGTTTCCCCCCGGGCTGGGGAGTCTAGAACCAGGGGTCACAGTCTCAGGATAAGGGGTCGGCCATTTAGGACTGAGCTGAGGAGAAACTTCTTCACTCAGAGGGTGGCGAGTCTTGGGAATTCTCTACCCCAGAGGGCTGTGGAGGCTCAGTCGTTGAGTATATTCAAGACAGAGATCGATAGATTTTTGGATATTGAGGGAATTAAGGGATATGGGGATTGGGGCAGAAAGTGGAGTTGAGGTCGAAGATCAGCCATGATCTTATTGAATGGCGGAGCAGGCTCGAGGGGCTGAATGGCCGACTCCTGCTCCGAATTCTTACGTTTTTATGCTCAAACGGTTAAAGAGGACCAACAACAGAAATACCAGGGGGATGTTGTATATTCATTTCCTTATCAAACGCAATGATAATTTTGCATTCAGACTCAGACTAAGGTCCATACAATAATTCGGCAAATACTTTTAATGTTCCTCTCCACAGTTTAAATCAGAATTCTAAGAACATAACAAAGTTAATAATAAATACCCGGGAGATGCAGGCCGGAATCTAATCGAGGGGTTCGGGGGGTTTATATATAGAATAACAGCTACCCGGGAGTGAGTTACAGGCTGGAATCTGATCGACATTTAATCTTCATTGATTGCTAACTCCCCAGATGAACTGATTGGTTATTACACACTGGTGATGCTGATTGCCGTGTTTCTGTGCTTGGTCCCAGGTGCTAACGGTGACGGTGTTTTCTGCCTGCTGTGGTTCCGTGTCCAGCTCACGGTGAACAGTCTGTGTCCGATTCACTCTCCGGCATTTGAGGAATGTATGGGAAACGTCCATCTTTGAAAATAAATATACCTGATTTTTCCACTAATCTTTATTTATAAACGTGAAAGAATTAATGTTATTTGTTATTAATAGTCAAATGAGTTATTAATATTCGTAATAGTTATTAATCCATTCTATTCCTGTTCTCATCCCCTGCCCAAACACTGCCTCTAACATCACCCTGCTCTCTCCCCTAACCCCCTCTCATCTCCTGTCCCTAACCCCTCCTATCTCCTGCCCCTAACCCCCTCCCATCTCCTGCCCCTAACCCCCTCCCATCTCCTGCCCCTAACCCCCTCCCATCTCCTGTCCCTAACCCCCTCCAATCTCCTGCCCCTAACCCCCTTCCATCTCCTGCCCCAGCCCTGCCCCTAACCCCCTCCCATTTCCTGCCCCATTCCTGCCCAATCCCATACTTGCCCCTTACCTACCCAGCCCCTAACCCTCTCCCACCCTCGTTCCTGCCCTTATCCCAAACTTTGCCCTGTAATAGTTAAAATCGAATGAATGCGAGAGCTGGGGGTCCATGAAAGGGTTAGCCCCGTGGGGGCTGCAGGCAGGTTGCTTGGCCGATGTGTTGTAGCTGAGAGGGTGTCCCGGGGCCTGGCTGCACCATTAGCTCAGGATGGTACAGGTCGTTGAGTTGGATTCATGGGCTGTGCTGGGGATGCAATAATGGGGTGCACCCAGGTGGCCCGGCCAATTACATTGAAAGGTCAAAGAGCGGTGACAGAAGAGCAGCATGACCATCCTCACCCAGTGGGTGGCACTGACCCATACAGGACAGAACGACCCGGCGCCATTGACTAATCTAAACCCACAGTGACAATGTTGTAACGCTCCCCTCCCCTCATCTCCCTTCCCCCCTCCTCCCTCCCTCCCTCTCCCTTCCCGCTCCCCTCCTCCCCCTCCTCTCCCTTCCCCTTCCCCCCCATCTCCCTTCCCCCTTTCCCCTCCCCTCCCACTCTCCTCCCCTCCAACCCTAACCCTCTCTCCCTTCGCCTCCCCTCTCTTCTCCTCTCTCCCCTCACCCTTCCTCTCCTGTCCTCCCCTCGTCTCCTGTCACCCCCCCCCCCCCGCCCCTCAGCTGTTGTCCACACACACACACTCTCCAGCAGGGAGCTAGCAGTCAGGAGCCACCTGGTAGCGTTGAGGGGCTGGACCAGATTCTGACATGTCCCACTGGCCTGCCCTGCCACAATGACACGACTGAACACTAGAGGGTGGTGGTGTTTGCTGGGCACCGAGATGGATCTCACTGGAAGATGGAGACACCATTAATAACCTGAGGATGAGCTGCAACTGTTCAGGGTCAGCGTAGGGTTAGAGGGGAGCGCACTGGCAGAGCCCAGCGAACCCAATCCCCCACCATCTCCTCTCTTTTGCTTCTGCCCTCCATTGTTAGTCTGCACATCCCTCTGATTCAATGTGTTTAGTCTTTCTCTCGTCCATGTGTCCTTCTGTCCTTTAGAAACATAGAAACATAGAAAATAGGTGCAGGAGTAGGCCATTCGGCCCTTCGAGCCAGCACCACCATTCAATGAGTTCATGGCTGAACATGCAACTTCAGTACCCCATTCCTGCTTTCTCGCCATACCCTTTGATCCCCCTAGTAGTAAGGACTACATCTAACTCCTTTTTGAATATATTTAGTGAATTGGCCGCAACAACTTTCTGTGGTAGAGAATTCCACAGGTTCTCCACTCTCTGGGTGAAGAAGTTTCTCCTCATCTCGGTCCTAAATGGCTTACCTCTTATCCTTAGATTGTGACCCCTGGTTCTGGACTTCCCCAACATTGGGAACATTCTTCCTGCATCTAACCTGTCTAAACCCGTCAGAATTTTAAACGTTTCTATGAGATCCCCTCTCATTCTTCTGAACTCTAGTGAATGCAAACCCAGTTGATCCAGTCTTTCTTGATAGGTCAGTCCCACCATCCCGGGAATCAGTCTGGTGAACCTTCGCTGCACTCCATCAATAGCAAGAATGTCCTTCCTCAAGTTAGGAGACCAAAACTGTACACAATACTCCAGGTGTGGCCTCACCAAGGCCCTATACTACTGTAGCAACACCTCCCTGCCCCTGTACTCAAATCCCCTCGCTATGAAGGCCAACATGCCATTTGCTTTCTTAACCGCCTGCTGTACCTGCATGCCAACCTTCAATGACTGATGTACCATGACACCCAGGTCTCGTTGCACCTCCACTTTTGCTAATCTGTCACCATTCAGATCATAGTCTGTCTCTCTGTTTTTACCACCAAAGTGGATAACCTCACATTTATCCACATTATACTTCATCTGCCATGCATTTGCCCATTCATCTAACCTATCCAAGTCACTCTGCAGCCTCATAGCATCCTCCTCGCACTTCACACTGCCACCCAACTTAGTGTCATCCGCAAATTTGGAGATACTACATTTAATCCCCTCATCTAAGTCATTAATGTACAATGTAAACAGCTGGGGCCCCAGCACAGAACCTTGCGGTACCCCACTAGTCACTGCCTGCTGTTTTGAAAAGTACCCATTTACTCCTACTCTTTGCTTCCTGTCTGCCAACCAGTTCTCAATCCACGTCAGCACACTACCCCCAATCCCATGTGCTTTAACTTTGCACATTAATCTCTTGTGTGGGATCTTGTGAAAGCCTTCTGAAAATCCAAATACATCACATCAACTGGTTCTCCTTGTCCACTCTACTGGAAACATCCTCAAAAAATTCCAGAAGATTTGTCAAGCATGATTTCCCTTTCACAAATCCTTGCTGACTTGGACCTATCATGTCTTTCCAAATGCGCTGCTATGACATCCTTAATAATTGATTCCATCATTTTACCCACTACTGAGGTCAGGCTGACCGGTCTATAATTCTCTGTTTTCTCTCTCCCTCCTTTTTTAAAAAGTGGGGTTACATTGGCTACCCTCCACTCCATAAGAACTGATCCAGAGTCTATGGAATGTTGGAAAATGACTGTCAATGCATTTCCAAGGCCACCTCCTTAAATACTCTGGAATGCAGTCCATCAGGCCCTGGGGATTTATCGGCCTTCAATCCAATCAATTTCCCCAACACAATTTCCCGACTAATAAGGATTTCCCTCAGTTCCTCCTTCTTACTAGACCCTCTGACCCCTTTTATATCCGGAAGGTTGCTTGTGTCCTCCTTAGTGAATACCGAACCAAAGTACTTGTTCAATTGGTCTGCCATTTCTTTGTTCCCCGTTATGACTTCCCCTGATTTTCTGACTGCAGGGGACCTACGTTTATCTTTACTAACCTTTTTCTCTTTACATATCTATAGAAGCTTTTGCAATCCGTCTTAATGTTCCCTGCAAGCTTCCTCTGGTACTCTATTTTCCCTGCCCTAATCAAATCCTTTGTCCTCCTCTGCTGAGTTCTAAATTTCTCCCAGTCCCCAGGTTCGCTGCTATTTCTGGCCAATTTGTATGCCACTTCCTTGGCTTTAATACTATCCCTGATTTCCCTTGATAGCCACGGTTGAGCCACCTTCCCTTTTTTATTTTTACGCCAGACAGGGATGTACAATTGTTGTAGTTCATCCATGCGGTCCCTAAATGTCTGCCATTGCCCATCCACTGTCAATCCTTTAAGTATCATTTCTCCCTCCTTCTCTCTCTCCATTGGCCTCTGTCTGTGCTTCTCTTTGTCGGTCCATCTCTCTCCCTCCCTTTGCTGCCCGTCTTTCTTCCCCACGTTTTGTCTTTGTCTGCCTCTCTTTCTCTCTCTCTTTTTGTCTCTCTTTCACTATCAGTCTCTTTATGAGTCAGCTGTGGCTCAGTGAGTAGCACTCTCTCCTCTGAGTCAAAATGTTGTGAGTTCAAGTCCCACTCCAGGAACTTAAGCACAAAAATCTAGGCTGACACTCCAGTGCAGTGCTGAGGGAGCACCACACTGTCAGAGGAGCATTACTGAGGTAGCGCCGCACTGTCGGAAGGGCATTACTGAGGGAGCACCGCACTGTCGGAGGGGCATTACTGAGGGAGCGCCGCACTGTCGGAAGGGCATTACTGAGGGAGCGCTGCACTGTCGGAGGGGCAGTACTGAGGGAGTGCCGCACTGTCGGAGGGGCATTACTGAGGGAGCGCTGCACTGTCGGAGGGGCAGTACTGAGGGAGCGCCGCACTGACGGAGCGGCAGTACTGAGGGAGCGCCGCACTGTCGGAGGGGCAGTACTGAGGGAGCGCTGCACTGTCGGAGGGGCAGTACTGAGGGAGCGCTGCACTGTCGGAGGGGCAGTACTGAGGGAGCGCCGCACTGTCAGAGGGGCAGTACTGAGGGAGCGCCGCACTGTCAGAGGGGCAGTACTGAGGGAGCGCCGCACTGTCGGAGGGGCAGTACTGAGGGAGTGCCGCACTGTCTGAAGGGCAGTACTGAGGGAGCGCCGCACTGTCAGAGGGGCAGTACTGAGGGAGCGCCGCACTGTCGGAGGGGCAGTACTGAGGGAGCGCCGCACTGTCGGAGGGGCAGTACTGAGGGAGCGCCGCACTGTCGGAGGGGCAGTACTGAGGGAGCGCCGCACTGTCGGAGGGGCAGTACTGAGGGAGCGCCGCACTGTCGGAGGGGCAGTACTGAGGGAGCGCCGCACTGTCGGAGGGGCAGTACTGAGGGAGTGCCGCACTGTCAGCGGGGCAGTACTGAGGGAGCGCTGCACTGTCGGAGGGGCAGTACTGAGGGAGTGCTGCACTGTCGGAGGGGCAGTACCGAGGGAGTGCTGCATCTTTCAGATGAGACGTTAAACCGAGGCTCCGAGTGCTCTCTCAGGTGGATGTAAAATATTCCACGGCACTATATTGAAGAACAGCAGGGGAGTTATCCTCGGTGTCCCGGGGCCAATATTTATCCCTCAATCAGCATAACAAAAACAGATTATCTGGTAATTATCACATTGCTGTTTATGGGAGCTTGCTGTGCGCAAATTGGCTGCTGCGTTTCCCACATTACATCAGTGACTACACTCCGAAAGTACTTCATTGGCTGTAAAGCACTTTGGGACGTCCGCTGGTCATGAAAGGCGCTGTATAAATGCAAGTCTTTTTTTCTTAAGTGGCTTGGTGTCAAATTCTGACAGATTTCACTCCTGTGAATCGCCTTACTATGTTAAAGGCGCTATATAAATACAGGTTGTTGTCGATAACTAGCAATGAAATAGAAACTGTTTTAAATAACTGTTGTTACCTAAAAGCTTTTTTAACTTCCTATTTCTGGGTTCTAGTTCCGTGTTCACTCTGAATTCCCCTGTAAACTGATACAGAAAGTAAATTGTCGAGAGTAAGGAGGCTAATTTTGACTTTAGCCGATCTGCAAGATGAGCGATATTGGATCAGCTGCACGTCATACATCGCCCCCCCATTCTCAATTCCATCAGAGTCCCAATTACCCCCAAGGGGTTTGGATTTGGAATATGTTGCATGATAGGGCGGTGGAAACAGATTCAGTAGGAGACTTCAAAAGAGAATTGGATAAATACTTGAAGGAGAAAAAAAATGCCGGGTTATGGGGAAAGAGCGGGTGAGTGGGACTGACTGGATTGCTTTTCAAAAGAGTCGGTGCAGACTCGATGGGCCGAATGGCCTCCGTCTGTGCTGTAGTATTCTATGATTCTAGAAGGGGTTTGCCCTGAGACCAGCCCTCACGGGATGATCTGATTTTGTTGCGTGTCTCTCTTGTCTTGTCCCTAGTTTTCAGCGCGGTGACTGGGAGGGAAGGTGAATGAGGCATCCTTGACCGGAGGTCCCTGGGCCCTTGGTAGTGTGGCACTGACACTGACAGCTGCTGCCTCAATTTACACACATCTTTGGCTGAAGGGGTTTCAGGGAATATGTCCTGAAATGTCAAAGCACTTTACCGCCTTGGGATGGCAAATCAGCTGGCACTAGAACATATGAACATAAGAAATCGGAGCAGGAGTCGGCCATTTGGCCCCTCGAGCCTGCTCCGTCATTCAAAATGATGGCTGATCTGATCATGGACTCAACTCCACTTCCCCGCCCACTCTCCATAACCCTTGACTCCCTTATCGTTCAAAAATCTGTCTATCTCCACCTTAAATATATTCAATGGCCCAGCCTCCACAGCTCTCTGAGGAAGAGAATTCCAAAGATTTGCAACCCTCTGAGAGAAGAATTCCTCCTCATCTCCATTTTAAATGGGCGGCCCCTTATTCTGAAACAATGTCCCCTAGAGTCACCAACTCTGACTGGACCGTATTCAGGAAGATTTCATCACATGACCGCCCGCCTCCAATCGCCCCCCCACTCCCCCCCCACCACACTTTCTCCAATGGCTGCCTGATATGCCAAGCGGTCAACAATGGCAGCTACAACACCCACAACCCTCTGCACTCCAGAAACCGCTCAATCACGCCAGGGCCGCATTGCATCCTGGGAAGGTTGTGGAACCGCTGTTTATCGCAACTCTGGCTGGAGCAAAATGGGAAAAAAATGTCCCTCTGACTTTACTGAAGGAGTGCTGCTCTGTCGGAGATGATGTCTTTCAGATGAAATGCTAAAGCGAGGTCCCGTAAAAGATCCCATGTCACTATTTCGAAGAAGAGCAGGGGAGTTCTCCCCGGTGTCCTGGACAATATGTATCTAACAACCAACGTTACAACAACAGATGACATCACATTGCAACAGCGATGACACTTTAAAAAGTACTTGGCTGAGTTTGTGACAGGGGCTATATAAATGCTAGTCTTTCTTTTTTTCAAAGGATGGTTAGGTTCAGGATAAACATTGGCCACACATTGGGAGAATTCTGATGCTCTTCAAATAGTCCCATGGGATCTTTTATGTTCACTTGATAGAGCAGACAGTTTAACATCTCATCCAAAAGACAGGACCTCCAACAGTGCAGCACGCCCTCAGCTCAGATTTTGTGCTCCCGTCTCTGAAGTGGGACTTGAACCTACCACCTCCTGACTGAGAGACGTGTGCTGCCCACTGAGCCACGCTGACAGTCACTGGTGTTCAGCAACAGCTCTACTGGGATCAGCATCTAATACAACTGTCAAAGTCCTTGCTAAAATTACTTTTGATCTGATATTGCATTTTATAGCAATTAATTATTATCAGTTGGTATCACACACACACTGCACCATGCAACCTGTAAAGGGAGCTGTTATCACACAGACTCAAAGTGGCCCGATTCACAGTTGTGAGAAGTGGTGGTCACAGGGACTGAGGGGCACATTCACAGGGAGACTGAGGGACACATTCACAGACACAGATACAGTTACATATATAGATATCATCATCATAGGCAGTCCCTCGAACGAGGATGACTTGCTTCCATGCCAAAACATTCACAGGTGTTTCAAAGAAGGACCTGATATTCCAGATCCCGAACTACATGTTGAAGGGTGGAAGATGCCTGTGGGTGGATTTTTTTAACGTGGGGTGACCGTTGCACACCAGCCACCACACGGGCTTGACAGAGCTCGGCCTTGGTCCAGTGGCAAGGGTTAACCAGGATGACTGATGACCTGCTCTGCTGCACTGATACTGATGAATATAGAGCTGCTGACACTCTGATACTGATGCAAATACTGATTCTAATATTAGTTCAGATATTGATGCAAATAAGGGAAGCTAATTCATCAGTCCAGAAATTATATTTGTTCTCATTCATTCAGAAACCCCCCTCAATTCCCCCATCACAGTATACAATTGTTTCACAAATTATTGCAAGATTTTGCCTTCCTCGTTCTATTTTTAATTGTATGTGCTTGAAGTGCCATAAGCTACAGGGCTACGGCCCAAGAGCTGGAAAGCGGGATTAGGCTGGATAGCTCTTTTTCGGCCAGCACAGACACGATGGGCCGAATGATTTGAGGATTCTATTCCATGTGTTGATCACTTTTTAAACGAATATATCTTCCTGGAGCCTAGTTCTAACTTTCTTCACACTTTGCAGTTTTCTCCATTATCCTACTACCATCACAGTTTAAATGAAACAACGTAGAACTTTATATAGCACCTTTCACATCCTCAGGACGGCCCACAGCACTCAGCAGCCAATCAAATGCAGACACGGTTATGTAAGCAGATGGAGTAGCCGATTAGTGCACAGCCAAATCCCACAACCAGCAGGTGAATCAATGACTGGATAATCTGGTGGTTTTGGGTTGCAGGATAAATGTCAGCTGGGAGGACCCCTGTTTTGTGTGTAAGCACTCTAATAATGACTCCACTAGGTAAGGATATAGTATTTGAACTGTACAGACTGTAGTCCTTTATTGCAGCTCCTAGAGTGAGGACACCAAGAGGTGAGCTCCCTTTTATACTGGGTTACCTGCAGTGTGCAGGTGACCCTTGGGTCTCCAGCAGCAGCACCCTCTGGTGGTACAGGCATAGTGTATACAGAGTGGAGGTACATTCAGTGTTCTAGTGTTACAATACATAAATTAATATGCATACATAACAATACTCCCCACTAAGCCTTTCCCAAGTCCTTATTGTCATGACAGGGGGAGGTGATCAGTTGTGGACAGTGGGAGGTTGTGGTGATGGTTGTGTGGGTACCGGGTCTGTTCATGGCTGCACACATCCATTTCCCCGCACTCCCCCGCCCCCCCCATACATAGACCATGTGGGTGTCACTTGGAGGCTTCCGCAGTGGTGGAGCAAGTACATGTTACTATAGGTAAGATACATACATTGTAGAATGGGTAGGTAGTGGCGTCTAGTGGTGGGCAGGGCCACAGGGTGGTGTGGCCTTCTTGTCCTCCATTGGTGGTGGAAATCTGGTCATCCCAGGTTCCGCCTGGAAAGCTGGAGGGTACTGGCCTCTTGCTACCGCTGCTGGCCTGGTGATCAGGGGCGGGTAGGGTCAATCTGGGGCAGGTTGCCAGTGGTGGTGGCTGTGTTGCCCATTGACCGCTGTCCCTACAGTGGGTATGCTCCCACTGGGTGTGTGTGAACCCTTCCTGGGGCATCACATTGGTCCCGGAAGCGCAGGCTACATGATCAGGTAGTCCGCTGGACCTGGATGTTTCCCACCGGGGGGGGGGTCCCTTTGGCATTGTCAGTATACATGTAGAACCCGGTATCATTTCTCATTCTATCATTAGCATACATGATACATTGGCTCCGATCGCAACTAGCTACTTCAACATTGTTATACTTCTTTACACTTTCACATTTGTCACTTACAACGCTTTCTTGTGTGCTGTCAGTATCTCCGTACAAGGTTACATTTGTATACCTGCCTTTGGTGGTTACATTTGTCACGTTAGCATTACTGGCATCATTGTTCAACAAGTACAAACTTGTTACATCACTTTTTGAAGCATTTGTTACATTTCTCCCATTAGCATTGCCGGCATCACCATTCAACACTACATTTATATACCTGCATTCATTAATTACACTTTTATCTTTAATATCACTGGCATTGCTGTGCCAAGAGTGGAACTGTCCCTTTAATTGTT
The DNA here is from genome assembly GCF_044704955.1 of Pristiophorus japonicus. Taxonomy (NCBI): domain Eukaryota; kingdom Metazoa; phylum Chordata; class Chondrichthyes; family Pristiophoridae; genus Pristiophorus; species Pristiophorus japonicus. The sequence goes on along the minus strand of NC_091987.1, from coordinate 213,322,240 downwards.
CTCGGTTGCCGGTTTCATTTAAGAGGGCCTTGCAATCTGTAATAAATGGTCAGACCGAGTATTGTGTGCAATGAGCAAGTGTGACCTTAGCTCCTTTATTGTAGTTCCAGAGTGCAGATACCTCGTGGGTGGCCTGCTTAAATACTGCACTCCCAAAGGATGCTGGGATCCCTTGGGACTCCAACAGGTAGGCCCTCTGGTGGACAGGTGTGATGCAGGTTACAAGGTTACAAGGGGTTAAATACATAACATCACTCCCCAGTGAAGTCAACAATACACTTATTTACAAGGTGAGACGATCTGGGCCTTTGCGCTCCCTTGTCGATTGTCCCGGTACAAATGCGGGTGAGTTGGTCAGTTCTTCATTGAGCTGTTGGGCAGCCGGCCTTGCTGGGCTGCTGGGGATGATGAGTTCTGTTTTGTGGTCAACCGTGATGTCAGTTGCCACTTGTGTGTGTGTTGGAGGGTCAAAGTTGGTGGTGTCCTCGTCAGGTTGTATGTAGCTGCTGGTGAACCTCAGTTTAATTTGGTCCAAGTGTTTTCTGTGCATTTGTCCATTGGTCAGTTTGACCTGAAACATCTACTCCCCTCTTTGGCTGTGACCGTGCCAGCAAGCCATTTGGGACCATGTCCATAATTGAGCACAAACACAGGATCATTGATCCCAATATCGCGTGACAAGTTTGCGCGGTCATGGTACACACTCTGTTGATGCCGCTTGTCCTCCACGTGATCATGTAGATCAGGGTGGACCAGAGAGAGCCTTGTTTTAAGTGCCCTTTTCATGAGCAGCTCGGCTGGGGGAATCCTTGTGAGTGAGTGGGGTCTGGTGCAGTAGCTGAGCAGTACTTGGGACAACCAGGTCTGCAGGGAGCCTTCCGACACATGTTTCAAGCTTTGCTTGATAGTCTGGACTGTCCGTTCTGCCTGGCCGTTGGATGCGGGCTTGAACGGCGCAGATGTGACATGTTTGATCCCGTTGCGGGTCATGAACTCTTTGAATTCGGCACTTATGAAGCAGGGCCCATTGTCACTGACTAGGACATCGGGCAGGCTGTGCGTGACAAATATAGCTCTTAGACTTTCAATGGTGGCTGTGCACGTGCTTCCAGATATTATTGCACATTCAATCCACTTTGAGTAAGCATCCACGACAACCAAAAACATTTTGCCTAGGAATGGGCCTACATAGTCTACATGGATCCTCGACCATGGTTTGGATGGCCAGGACCATAAACTTAGCAGTGCCTCTCTGGATGCATTGCTCAACTGAGAGCAAGCGTTACACATGATCCTAAATCTGAGTCGACGCCTGGCCACCACATGTGGGATCATCACAATGCATGGATGTGTGTTGTGTAGTTCCCCAATAAATGTGCCTCTGCCTTTCTTGGGCAAGTCCACACGATTGTCCCACAAGAGACAGTCCGCCTGCAGGGACAGCTCATCTTTGCATCTGTGGAATGGCTTAATCGCTTCCTGCGTCTCCACTGGAACACTGGACCAGTTCTCATGGAGGACAGTTTTTTTTACCAGGGACAGTAAAGGATCCTGGCTGGTCCAGGTCCTGATCTGGCGGGCTGTAATGGGGAATTTCTCATTCTCAAATGCCTCCATAACCATAAGCAAGTCCGCTGGCTATGCCATTTCCACCCCTGTGGTGGGCAATGGTAGCCGACAGAGCATCTGCGCAGTTCTCTGTGCCCGGTCTGTGACAAATTACATAGTTGTATGCCGACAGCGTGAGCGCCCATCTTTGGATGCGGGCATATGGGTCAATTGAGGTCGGGCCACAGCAGCCATGTACATTCTGCCATGTACATTTCTGCTCATAACCGACATTACTTTACACACAGTACTGGCCGAAACTTCTGTGTTCTGCAAAATCTGCTTGGTGTTGTCGCTGGTGGACATAAATGCTTGGGCGATAGTTATGGCTTTACTCAGATTTGGAGTTTCTACAGCATCCCAATTGTCTCCTTCCGAGAACTTCTCCAGGATGCCGACTGTTCTTTGCATTTTCGCAAAGGATTGTCTCATGTCCGATGCCCAGTACAAAAAAGTCTCTGAGCATTTGTTCCAGGAATCCCTCAAACTCACAATGTCCTGCAAGGCGCCTTAGTTCTGCGACGTAGTTTGCCACTTCCTGGCCCTCCGATCGTTGACATGTGTAGAACCAATATCTCGCCATCGAAACACTTTCCTTAGGATTTAGGTGCTCCCGGACCAGCGTACACAGTTCTTCGTAGGATTTCTCTGTTGGTTTAGCCGGGGCCAGGAGATTCTTCATGAGGCCATAGGTTGTGGCCCCACAGACAGTTAGGAGGATCGCCCTTCGTTTGGTCGCGATCTCGTCCCCTTCCAGCTCGTTGGCTACGAAGTATTGGTCGAGTCTCTCCATAAAGGCCTCCCAATTGTCTCCCTCCGAGAACTTCTCCAGGATGCCGACTGTTCTTTGCATTTTCGCGTGGTTCGTTACCTCGTCGCCAATTGTTATACTCATAATAAATGGTCAGACCAAGTACTGTGTGTAATGAGCAAGTGTGACCTTAGCTCCTTTATTGTAGTTCCAGGGTGCAGGTACCTCGTGGGTGGCCTGCTTATATACTGTACTCCCAAGGGATGCTGGGATCCCTTGGGACTCCAACAGGTAGGCCCTCTGGTGGACAGGTGTAATGCAGGTTACATGGTTTCAAGGGGTTAAATACATAACACAATCTTTACCCTAATCCGGTTCACCGCTTGGTAACACGTGTTGCTCCCTCAACGCTGCCCCTCGTGGTCTGGTCGTGGCCATCTTGATTCTGGGTGCTTCGCCTCATGGTGCGGGCACCATCTTTTCTCTCTCCACGAGGCAGGCTGTGGTGACCCTTCTCTCCCCAGGTTCTGCCACGGACGCTGAGGAAATACCTTCTTCCCTCGGAGTCCTGCCACTGGAGCCTGGAAGGTGAGGTCTGGTCATTCAGGTTGGATTATCACGCCGTTGAGTTGTGCGGTCTGTGTCGTCGTCGTGCAGTCGAGTCGGACGGTAGGATTTTCAGGAGCTGCGATGGATCCAAGTTTGGGGCCGCTCAGGATTTCGATCGCCGGGGCCCGGGGGCCTTCATCGCTCCGACAGATTGGGACTTGCTTCAACCATATTCTTCCCAGCTGCTTGGAGGTCCAGGTATCCCACCAGCGGCAACGATCCACAAGGGAAGCTTGTGCATCACGCCGTCATGGGATACCTGGACCTCCACTCTGCCAATGACTGGGAGGGAGTCTTTTATGTAGGTGAGCACCTTTGCCTGGATTGAGGACATTTTGGGTCATTTGGCGGGATTGTCCCAGTGTTTCTCAAAGGCCGTCTAATTCATCAACGACTGGCTCGCCCCTGTGTCGATCTCCTTCTAGACTGGAACCCCGTTGATTTCTACTTCCATTTTCCATGGGGGAATTCTTGGTGGAGCAGGTATATATTCCATAGTCTTCTTGCAGGGGCTGAGCAGCTTCGTCTTCATCAGCGCTGGAGCCAGGTGATCGGCCAACTCTTCAGCGACTCGGTGAGTAAAACTTCTTCTACACATTCACTGAAGGTGACCTTTAGTGTTGCAGCCTTTGCAGGTATAGTCTTTGTATCAGCACTGGTGGGCCCAGTGGTTTCACGGGGCTAGCCGGTTGGCCCCATGTGGCGGACTCAGGGTTGCGGGACTCGGGGCAGCAGTCTTGCCTCTGAAAGTCACCGTTCGGTTCACTGTGCTCGTTGGGTTAGAGCCCTGGGTGTGAGTCATCATCCGTTTGGAGTTGCAGACCGAAACCATGAATACCTGGCTCACTTTGATTGCCTTCTGTAGGGTGACCGTAGTGTCCGCAGAGAGCAGCTTGTGGAGGAGGCCCTCGCGGCCGATTCCAATAACAAAGATGTCACTTAGTGCTTCAGTGAGGTGGTCGCCAAAACCACACGCTGCAGCCAATTTTCTCAGATCTGCAGCATATTTAGCAATTTCTTGGTCTTCGGGCCACCAGTGGGTGTAGAACTGGTGTCTGGCTGTGAGGATGCTCTCTTTGGGTTTGAGTTGTTCTTGTTTTAAAGTTACGAGCTCCGCATAGCTCTTGGTTGTCATCTTCGCTGGGGCTAGCAGGTCCCTGACGAGGCCGTGGACATTGGACCCACAACTGCTGAGCAGGATGGCTCTGCGCTTGTTTGCCAGCGAGATCAGTGTGTCTCCAGCCAGGTTGTTCGCAATGAAAAAGTGTTCTAGCCTTTCCACAAAGGCATCCCAATCTTCCCCATCAGTGAATTGTTGAAAATTGCTCAGGTTAGACATATTGTACATGGAAATTCATGATGTCGTCGCCAGTTGTTGTGTATGCAAGCACTCTAATAACAACTCCACGAGGTAAGGGTATAGTACTTGAACTGTAGTGACCTTAGTCCTTTATTGCAGCTCCTAGAGTGAGGACATCAAGAGGTGAGCTCCCTTTTATACTTGGTTACCTGCCGTGTACAGGTGACCCTTAGGTCTCCAGCAGCAGTACCCTCTGGTGGTACAGGTATAGTGTATACAGGGTGAAAGTACATTCAGTGGTCCAGTGTTACAGTAAATACATTAACATGCATACATAACAACCACACTTTCCTTTATCCAATAGTGCCAACATCCCCAGCATCGACGCATTGACCACGCTCAATCAGCTCTGGTGGGCGGGCCACATTGTCCACATGCCCAATGCTAGACTCCCAAAACAAGCACTCTACTCCGAGCTCCGACACAGCAAGCAAACCGCAGGAGGACAGAGAAAACGCTTCAAGGACACCCTCAAAGTATCCTTGAAAAAATGTAATATTTCCACAGGCTCTTGGGAATCCCTGGCCCAAGACCACTCAAAGTGCTAGAGAATTATCCGAGAAGGCGCCGAACACCTCGAGTCTCTTTGCTGGGAGCACACGGAAGCCAGGTACAAACAGCGGAAGGAACGTACGACAAATCAAGTACCGTCTGCCCCACCTGTGACAGAGACTGTCGGTCCCGCATTGGACCCATCGGTCACCTTAGAACTCCTTTGAGTGTGGAAGCACGTCATCCTCAACCCTGGAGGATTGCCTAAGGAGGGGAAGTGTTGTGGGATCTTTTACATGCACCTGAACAGACAAACATGCTTAAGAGACAGGTATGTAAACGTGTCTTGCAGGTACTCTAACCACATTTGAGTCTCTTGTATCAAGCGTATTATAGCAGAGTGTGCAAGACAGAGGCTGAATTGAACAATTTCTCATGTGGAATGTGAGGCCATTTACCAAAGAATGCACACACCCAGTTTCTGTTTTCAGATTGTGATTTGCAGTAAACGATAATGGCTCCCATTACTAATGACTCTCACACGGCCTCACCCCCTCATGTGATGTTTGATTATTGAAAAACCCAGGTGATTGATGAGGGAAGAACATAGGAAATAGGAGCAGGAGTCGGCCATTCGGCCCCTCGAGCCTGCTCCGCCATTCAATAAGATCATGGCTGATCATCGACCTCAACTCCACTTTCCTGCCCAATCCCCATATCCCTCTACTCCCCTAGAGTCCATAAATCTATTGATCTCAGTCTTGAATATATACAACAACTGAGCATCCACAGCCCTCTGGGGCAGAGAATTCCAAAGATTCACAACCCTCTGAGTGAAAAAATTCCTCCTCATCTCAGTTCTAAATGGCCGACCCCTTATCCTGAGACTATGACCCCTGGTTCTGGACTCTCCAGTCAGGGGGAAAACAGCCTCTCAGCATCTATGGAAGGATGTTGGACAGAGTACTTCTCTACTCATCTTCAAATAGTGCCATCGAATCTTCAACATCTCCTCTATGAGGATGCAGCACTCCCAATATTGACCACTCACGTTGTGGAGTGGGGCTGGAACCCAAAACCTTTGACCCCAAGGCTTAAGTACGTCCAACTAAACCAAATCCTCACTGCAAGAATGAATGAACATAAGAACATAAGAAATAGGAGCATGAGTAGGCCATACGGCCCCTCGAGCCTGCTCCGCCATTCAATAAGATCATGGCTGATCTGATCATGGACTCAGCTCCACTTCCCCGCCCACTCCCCATAACCCCTTATCCCCATATCGTTTAAGAAACTATCTATTTCTCTCTTAAATTTATTCAATGTCCCAGCTTCCACAGCTCTCTGAGGCAGCGAATTCTACAAATTAACAACCCTCTGAGAGAAGAAATTCCTCCTCTTCTCTGTTTTAAATGGGCGGCCCCTTATTCTAAGATCGTGCCCTCCAGTTTTAGTCTCCCCCATCAGTGGAAACATCCTCTCTGCATCCACCTTGTCAAGCCCCCTCATAATCTTATACGTTTCGATAAGATCACCTCTCATTCTTCTGAATTCCATTGAGTAGAGGCCCAACCTACTCAACCTTTCCTCATAGTCAACCCAATCATCCCCGGAATCAATCGAGTGAACCTTCTCTGAACTGCCTCCAAAGCAAGTATATCCTTTCCTAAAAATGGAAACCAAAACTGCACGCAGTATTCCAGGTGTGGCCTCACCAATACCCTGTATAACTGTAGCAAGACTTCCCTGCTTTTATACTCCATCCCCTTTGCAATATAAAGGGCAAGATACCATTGGCCTTCCTGATCACTTGCTGTACCTGCATACTAACCTTTTGTGTTTCATGTACAAGTACCCCCAGGTCCCGCTGTACTGCAGCACTTTGCAGTCTTTCTCCATTTAAATAATAACTTGCTCTTTGATTTTTTCTGCTAAAGTGCATGACCTCACACTTTTCAACATTATACTCCATCTGCCAATGGAGGCTTCTTACGAGCCTTCTGATTGGTCAGTGCTAAGCATGCAGTATTATTGATTAGAAAACAAGAAAAATAACAAACTTGCTTTTTTATAGCACCTTTCATGAACCAGAATGTTCTAAAGTGCTTCACAACCAATGAATTACTTTTCAAGTCCAGACACGGTTCTAATTTAGGGAAGTGTGGCAGTCATTTTGCACACAGCAAGATCCCATAAATAAAAATTAGATAATTGGCCAGATAGTATACTTTAATGATCTTTGTTGAGGGATAAATATTTGCTGGGATACCGGGGAGCACTCCCGCTGCTCCTCTTTGAAATAGGATCCTTTACATTGGTCAGAGGGGGCAGACGGGGCCTCGGTTAAAGATCTCATCTGAAAGAGGGCAACACAGAGTCAGACCAGATGAGGGGCTCAAGTCTCTGCAGTGGGACTTGAACCTACAACTTCCAAATATTTTGTTTCACCTGTAAAAACAAATGTAAATCAAATGCCCCCTTATTAAAGGGGCACAAAAACCGACGCATTAAACAAAATGAAACTTTGGAAGTAAAACAAATCAAATTAAAATTTGGTTGCCGAGGGTGACAATGCACTCCAGTGCCCACAACCTTCAGGCTGAGAAGCAAGAGTTCTGTCGCTGAGCCAAAGCTGACAACACTCTGGCGCCAGGCTCAGCAATGACTCACCAAATTACAACAGCAAAAAGGAACCAGCAGTCTTCCTGGTGTTGAAACCACGAGCTAACGAAAGGACCACGTGTTGACGTGCGCTCTCTCTGTCTTTGCTGAAGAAATACCGTTTCCAGTGGCATAAGGGTCTGTGACCAGAGGACACCGATTTAAGGTGATTGGCAAAAGAACCAGAGGTGAGATGAGGAAACATTTGTTTTTTACGCAGCGAGCTGTTGTGACCTGGAACGGCTGCAGATTCAATAGTAACGTTCAAAAGGGAATTGGATAAATACTTGGAAGAATAAACATTTCCAGGGCTATGGGGGAAGAGCAGGGGGAGTGGGACTAATTGGATCGCTGTACCAAAGAGCCGGCATAGGCACGATGGGCCGAATGGCCTCCTTCTGTGCCGTATCATTCTATGATAAAGGGCATGTGTTGCCTTGCACTCTATCTCTTCCCTAAAGGGCTAGTAATATATGACATAGAACGAATCTAAAGTATAGGACGGTCAGTATCTCTTTGCTATCTACTTGGTTACTGCATGATGACCTTTGACAACAGCAACAACAACCTGTATTTATATAGCACCTTTTACATAGCGAAACATCCCAAGGCACTTCACAGGAGCGATATCCATCAAAGTTTGACACCGATCCACTGAAGGAGAGGTCAGGACATGTGACCAAAAACTTGGTCCAAGAGGTAGGTTTTAAGGAGCGTCTTAAAAGAGGAGAGAGAGGCGGAGATGTTTAGGGGAGAGAATTCCAGAGCTTAGGAGCCCAGGCAGCTGAAGGCACGGCTGCTAATGGTGCAGTGATTAAAATCGGAGATGCGCACTAAGCCAGATTTGGACAAATTTATTATTCTCCAGTAAACATCAATTGTAAGTTATTCATCAGTGATACCTCCTTTATTACAACATGTTTTTTTTTTCAAATGGCCTTGCATAACATTACCCAAAGTTTGAATATTTGAAGAAAGTGAGGTTAAGCCCTGACCAGAACACATTGTATCTCTTGCCGTGTTTGACAGCCCTGTACCACAGCCCAAACCTGCTCCTGGTGTGTTTTTCTGATTTGCTGATGTCAGGATCCTGTGAGTCAGTCATTCATTCTCACCTTTTGTTGTTCATTAAACTCTCCTGGCGAGAGAATGTTTCCCATTCACTGGGTAAGGGAGCTCCTCATTGTATCCATGCCGCTTCAGTTGAGAATTAAGTTTTACACCTTTTGCAAGCACGAAACGCTCATTGTGCTTTTGTTCAGTCTTCATTCCTTAAACTTTTAAAATTCTCCCTCTGACATTTAATAACTGATACTATCACTGAGGTACCAACCTGCCTTTCAGTTTAAGTGCACTCCAAATACTTTGTCACAACACAACCAGATCCAGAGTGAAGTTCCCTCAACTTTGTCACAACACCATACCTCGGAAGAATACCAATTAGCATTCACATAGAATGTACGGCACAGAAACAGGCCATTTGGCCCAACGGGTCCGTGCCGGTGTTTATGCTCCATACCAGCCTCCTCCCATCCCTCTTCATCTTACCCCATCAACATATCCTTCTATTCCTTTCAGGCTCATTGCTTATCAAGCTTCCCTTTAAATGCATCTATGCTGTTTGCCTCAACCACTCCTTGTGGTAGCAAGTTCCACATTCTCACCACTTTCTGCGTAAAGAGATTTCTCCTGATTTCCCTTAAAGACCTCGATCAGGGCACCCTCAGCCTTCTCTTATCGAGAGCAAAGAACCCCAGCCTGTTCAAACTTCCGGGGAGTTATAACTTCTCAGTTCGGAACCTGTCATATATGTACATTCTGTTTGTAGCCACCAGATGGCGTCATTGTTGGAGGCCACTGAGCAGCCCGTACATGGTGCTGCTCTGGTATAAAAGGCCAGCCATTTTGTGAGTCAGGCACTTTGGGCCTGAATAAAGCAGAGCCAAGGTTGTACCCTGTTGAGTTAAACAGTACTCAGTTTGAACCTTTATTGCATACATAACATTTGGCGATGAGAATACAAGAACCTTTGTTTGCAAAATGAACACGATTGGATTTTTAGAGCGATTCGTGGAGAGAGAAGATTGGGCAGACTTTGTGAGCTGTTTGAACCAGTACTTTGTGGCCAACAAAATGAAGAGGGTCGACGATGCAGATCGGTGCCGGGCCGTGTTCCTCACTGTGTGCGGTTCAAAGATCTACGGTCTGATAAAGAATCTACTCATGCCTACTGATCCAACAGAGAGAACGTACGAGGAGTTGTGTACATTGGTACAGGAGCACCTCAAGCCAGACGACGGCATCATCATCTCGAGATACAGGTTTTATACACACGTTCGATCGGAGGGCCAGAGCGCGGTGGAATTCATTGCCGACCTGAGACGTCTAGCGGGACTGTGCAAGTTCGGGATGGTGTTGGCAGACATGCTGCGGGACTTCTTTGTTATCGGTATCAACCACAAGGTGATCCTGCACAAACTTCTGGCAATGGAGGAGTTGGATTACAAAGGGCCATCCTGATCGCTCAATCATGTATGACAACGGAGAGGAGTCTAAAGCAAATGATGGTGAAGAACCGACTCTCGGCAAGCACTGTAAATGCGATTGATTCGGTGTTCGGCAGAGCGGCACATGGCAGGGCCTATCCGGCTGCGTTCGCAAAACTTGTGGCTGCCCAAAGTCCGCCAGCAGGAATGTATCCGACTTCTCCGTGTTGGTGTTGTGGGGGAAATCATCGGCACCACCAGCAGTGCCGATTTAAGCAATATAGTTGCAAAGGCTGTCTGAGAGTGAGCAACCTCCAGCGCAAGTGTCCGCCGATGAGCAAGTGAGCTGCGACACACCACGTGGAGGACGAGAGTCAGACTAGCGCGGATCCGGATACGCAATCCGAGATGTCAGAGGAGTAAGTGTATGGGCTGTACTCCTTCATAACCAAGAGTAAACCAATTTTGATTAATGTGAAGTTTAACGGGATACAGGTATAGATGGAACTGGACATGGGGGCAAGTCAATCGATCATGAACAAGAGGGCATTTAATAAGCTGTGGGATACTAAGACTGTGAGGCCCAGGCTGAGCTCTGTTAACACCAAGCTGCGCATGTACATCAAAGAACTGATGAAGGTGATTGGCAGTGCACAAATTAATGTGTCGTATACCGGTGCGGTTCACGAGTTACCGCTGTGGATTGTTCCAGGCAATGGTCCAATTCTGTTCAGCAGGACCTGGTTGGAGAAAATCAGATGTGACTGGAACGACATAAAGGCGTTGTTATTGGAGGAAGATACATGTGCCCAAGTATTGAGCAAGTTCCCCTCGCTGTTCGAACCGGGTATCGGCAACTTCACGGGAGCCAAGGTGCAGATCCAGGTGGACTCAGATGCAAGACCCGTTCATCATAAAGCTCGGGCAGTGCCATATATGATGAGGGAGACTCCAGCGTGAAGGGATCATATCACCGGTTGAATTTAATAAATGGGCCAGCCCCATTGTTCCTGTGCTGAAAAGTGATGGCACAGTCAGAATCTGTGGAGACTACAAGGCTACGATCAACAGCGTTTCGAAACAAGATCAGTACCCATTACCGAAGGCTGATGACTTGTTTGCGACGCTAGCCGGAGAGAAGTCGTTCACAAAACTGGACTTGACGTTGGCCTATATGACACAGGAGTTGGTCGAGATGTCGAAGAGACTTACGTGAATTAACACGAACAAAGGACTGTTTATTTACCACAGGTGCCCTTTCGGAATTCGCTCGGCTGCAGCAATATTCCAGAAGAGTATGGAAAGTCTACTGAAGTCCATTCCCAAAACCGTTGTGTTCCAAGATGACATCCTGATCACCGGTCGTGACTCCAAGGAACATCTGAACAACCTGGAAGAAGTTCTATTGCGTTTGGATAGAGTGGGACTCAGACAGAAACGATCGAAGTGCATCTTCATGGCACTAGAGGTCGAATTCCTCGGGAGTAATATCGCCGCTGATGGCATCAGACCTACTGACATGGAAACCAAGGTCATCAAGAATTCACCCAAGCCGTAGAACGTGACGGAGCTGCGTTCGTTCCTGGGTCTACTCAACTACTTTGGTAACTTCCTACCTAAATTGAGCACCTGACTAGAACCACTGCACATGTTATTGAGAAAAGGCGACAACTGGGTGTGGGGCGCATCGCAAGACAGAACTTTCGAGAAAGCCACCCATCTGCTTTGCTCGAACAAGCTGATGGTACATTATGACCCATGTAAACATTTAGTTTTGGCCTGTGATGCATCGTCATATGGAATTGGTTGTGTACTCCAACAAGCCAACAAATTTCAGCCTGTCCCACATGCATTCAAATGTTTGTCTAAAGCGGAAAGAGCCTACAGCATGGTAGAAAAAGAAGCTTTTGTGTATGTGTGCTTTGTTAAAAAGATGCATCAATATCTGTTCGGTCTGAGGTTTGAATTAGAGACTGATCACAAGCCACTCATTTCATTGTTTTCCGAGAGCAAAGGTATCAATACCAACGTTTCATCCCGCATCCAAAGGTAGGCGCTGACATTATCTGCCTATGATTATGTCATTCGCCACAGACCTGGCACAGACAAGTGTGCCGATGCTTTGAGCCAGTTGCCGTTGCCCACACCGGAAGTGGAAACGCCACAACCGGCGGATCTAATGTTAATCATGGATGCTTTTGAGAGTGAAGTAAGCCCTGTCACGGTTCAACAAGTTAAGACCTGGACCAGCAGGAACCAATTTTATCAGTGGTAAAGGGTTGCATCCTCAAAGGGGATTGGTCTGCCATACCTAAGCAAATGTGTGAGGAGGCCAAACCGTACATTCGTCACAAGGACCAACGGTTCAAGCAGATTGCATATTTGGGGCAATCACGTTGTAATGCCCAAGAAAAGGAGAGAGACGTTTGTGCGTGAGTTACACAGCACACATCGTGGTATAGTGATGATGAAGGCCATTGCCAGGTCCCATGTATGGTGGCCAGGAATTGATTCTGAACATGCGTGCATCAGCGCAACACAGCAAAGCACCAGCGGAATCGCTGCTGAGTCTGTGGTCATGGCCATCCAAACCTTGGTCCAGGATCCATGTAGATTTTGCAGGTCCCTTCCTGGGCAAGATGTTTTTAGTGGTGGTGGACACTTATTCAAAGTGGATAGAATGCATAATCATGTCATTCAGCACGTCCACGGCAACCATAGAGAATCTCAATGTCATGTGCGCGACACATGGTCTGCCTGACATAGTGGTGAGCGACAATGGGTCGTGCTTCATCAGTCAGGAGTTTCAGGAGTTTGTGAAACTTAATGGCATAAAACATGCAAGGTCAGCACCATTCAAGCCTGTGTCCAACAGGCAAGCTGAACATACAGTACAAATTATCAAGCAAAGCATGAGGAGAGTAACCCAAGGGTCACTGCACTCCCGCTTGTCCTGCATACTGCTGAGTTACAGGACACAGGAGTCTCGCCTGTTGAACTCATGATGAAAAGAGGTCTTAAGACCAAGCTATCTCTGGTACACCCGGATTTAAATAATCATGTTGAATACAGAAGACAAAGTCAACAAGGGTACCACAATCACGCAACTGTGTCATGCGGGATTTCTGTTAATGATCCTGTAAAAGTGTTGAACTATGGTCAGAGTCCCAAATGGATCGCTAGTATGGTCATGGCCAAGGAGGGCAACAGAGTATTCGTTATTAAGTTCAAGAATGAGCAAACTTGCAGGAAACACATGGATCAGACAAAACTGAGGCACACAGACGAGCTAGAACAGTCAGACGAAGGAACTATCGACGACCAACCAACCTACCAACAGTCTACAGAGGACTCAAGGATCATCAGTGAACCCGGAGTTTCCATCACTGACCTGTTCAATAAAAATGGACTTGCAATTCCTGACATGGCCACTGCCACCCCCAACAAGTCAGTCATCCAGCCATCAGCCACAACAGACCCCACACACTCACCCAAGGCTGGAATCAAACTGAGACAGTCAACCTGGGAGTGCAGGACCGTCTCAACCTGTGAAAGACAATGATAAGATCTCTGGGAGGGGTATTGTCATGTATGTACATTCTGTTTGTAGCCACCAGATGGCGTAATTGTTGGAGGCCACTGAGCAACACGCACATGCTGCTGCTTAGGTATAAAAGGCCAGCCATTTTGAGAGTCAGGCACTTTGGGCCTGAATAAAGCAGAGCCAAGATTGTACCTTGCTTAGTTAAACAGTACTCAGTTTGAACCTTTATTGCATACGTAACATCCTTGCAATTCTCTTCTGCACCTTCTCCAGTGCTTCTATATCCTTTTTATGGAGGCCAGAACTGTTCACAAAGCTCCAAGTGTGGTCTAACCAAGGTTCTATACAAGTGTAACAGAACTTTTCTGCTTTTTAATTCTATCCCTCTGGAAATGAACCCCAATGCTTGGTTTGCTTTGTCATGACCTTATTTACCTTACATTTAGTGATTGATTAGCTAATTGGTGGGGGTTGGTTAATGAATTGATTTGCTGATTGGTTGGTTAATTGATTGATTGATTGATCAGCTGATTATTTGAATTAGCATATTCTATTTATATGGAATTTCATGTTAACTCCATAATTTTACCCACCAGTTAAATCAATGGCAGAACACAAGGGTCTCTGTATGTAACATGACTGGCTGATCTCCTCCTCCCGCCATCATCAGTCTCCCCTTACTGCTATCTAAGGGTGGGCTTGATTCCTTTTTAGCATTTGTTTAAGTAACAGTTACTAGTAAGTAAAAGGTTTTTTCCCACCCCTTTAATTTCCTCATCCTTTCCCCCTTTTGAGAGTACCAACTCCTCCCATGGGTACAATTCAATGAGTGTTGAGTCATCCACTAACACCCCACCAAATAGCTTATCCAAATGGTCTTTTTTCATCTGTAAGCCTACAAAATGAACATCGGTTCACTAGTCAATTAGACATCCTGTCCTTATCTGACATCCACTTTTTAGTGAATGTCACGGGATAATCAGGTGCTTGAACCTTGACTGATTCCCCCTCAGTTCCAGAGTGATGTTGACGAGGAGTAGGTCAGACCATTCCGACAATGCTTCCTGACAAATGTAAACCCTTCGAGTGTGTCAGCTTGGCTCAGTTGGTGGGACTCCTGCTTCCATGACAGAAGATTGTGGGTTGGAACTCCATACTGAGGGTTTGTGTGCACAAACTAGTCTAGACACTCGGGTGCAATATGAAGGGAATGGTGGATTGTTGGAGACGGTTGTCTGTAATGTCTCCTTTAAATTGAGGTCTCTGTCTGCTTCCTCTGGTGGTTCAAGTGACTTAATGATCCTGTGACACTATTGGATAAACACTGCATTCTCTTGGTGCCCTGCTCAACATTCCTCCCTTGATCTCCAGAGGAACAGGAGGTGGCCATTCAGCCCCTCGAGCCTGTTCTGCCATCTAATGAGATCATGGCTGGTCTGCATAAAACTCCATTTACCCACCTTAGCTCTGTAACCATTAATATCCTTGGCTTGCAAAAACCGATCTGATTTTAAACCATTAATTGAGCTAACATCTACTGCTTTTTGTGGAAGAGAGTTCCATATTTCTATCACCCTTTCTGTGAAGGTGTAGTTCATGACTTCTCTCCTGAATGGCCTGGCTCTGGTAATGCCCCCTTGTCCTAGACTTCCATCCACCCCAGAAATCAGTCTGGTGAACCTTCATTGTCCTCCTTCCAAGGCAAGTATATCCTCCTTTGGGTAAGGAAGGGTGTAGCCATCCTATTTGATGAATCATGTGACCAGTTCAATTTCTAATTGATGGATAGCCCTCTCTAAAGTAATAGCCAACAGGATGGTGAAAAGGCCTTTTTTTTTAGTAGCGTGCAATGGAAAACCACCGTCCACTGCATGCAACGAAGTGCCATCAGGTTGTCTGAGGGGAAAGATTGGTTAACCTTTTGGGCTGGGTTCTTGATAGCAGCTAATGGGGAGAGCGATTGTTATCACGTCATGGTTTTATATGCACGCGTGCCCCCATTTGTTTGTGTTGATAAAATTCTAATTCATTATTTTGTGGGAGGGAATGATATCAGGCAAACAGTATCACTTGCACGTTATTGGTGGATTTAGAAAAGTATATTAAGAGCCTCGAATGCCAAAATGCCTCAAACTCACTTGTGAAAATCCTGTACACACTCTCCTCTATCATGGACACGACCCAACCATTTAATCATCTCCCCTGCCCTAGTGCGCACTCCTATCATGGATTCTGTCCACCCATTTAATCTCCTCCCACAGCCCATCGACCGTATCATGGATTCTGTCCACCCATTTAATCGCCCGGGGGAAAGATATGTATAAGG
The DNA here is from genome assembly GCF_044704955.1 of Pristiophorus japonicus. NCBI lineage: Eukaryota > Metazoa > Chordata > Chondrichthyes > Pristiophoridae > Pristiophorus > Pristiophorus japonicus. The sequence goes on along the minus strand of NC_091987.1, from coordinate 213,306,403 downwards.
CCTCCCTAACCCTAAATACAGGTTTCCATGCAGGAATTGACACGTTCTCGGGACCCTCCGTCTGAAGGGCATTGTCCGTTAGCTTAAAGAAAACGGCCTGTAAGAAACCTTTTTATTAATCTACAGCAACAGAGTGGGATTAACTCGTAGCCTCTCATTGCACGTTGCCTTGGGTTCTTAACTGATGGAGTTTAACGAGCCGACTTTGATCACATTGCGCTCCCTCCAAAAGCGGCTGCTTTCATTTCTTCCCACTGGCTGGTAAAGTTTATAGCGGCCGTCGGGTTGATTGCTAACGGTGTGTGTGTGTGTCAGAGTTAAGGACACTCACTCACTCACACACTGCACTTTCTCTGCCTCCACAGGGAGAGGGCGCGAGGCTGAGAAAGCAGAAACCCCCCCTCGCAGGAAACAGAATGAAAAACCTATTGACCGGGAAGAGCAGACGGCAGGTAAAAGAGCACAGCTTCTTTGTTTGTTTGTAAATGCAGTGGTGGCGAGATATTGGTGTAGGTGCAAATCAGCGGTGGGACACACGGTGAGCGTTGCAAGACACGAGGTCACGAACGCCCCCATTCTCGGTTGGAGTTGGGCTGAGGTCCCAGCGGCGAAAGATTGGTGTTTGATGGACCATAGACCCTGTGGGTTGAGCTGAGCTGGAGCCTGTGTTCCCAGTGACCAGAAACCAACAAAAAAACTTTTTTAAACGCAAGCGCAGCAAGTGATCCGGATCTGGAATGCACTGCTGGCTTTCAAAAAGGAGTTGGGTATGTACCTTTTTTTAAAAAAAAAAAATGTTTTTGCAAGGCTACAGGAAAAGGATGGGGGAGTGGGACTAGCTGAAGAGCTCTTGCAGAGAGCCGGCATGGGCTGAATGACCTTCTGTGCTGTAACCATTCTAACTTGAATTTGTAAAGCGCATTTAACGGAGTAAAACATGCTCCAATGGAGGGAGACTTGTCAATCTCTCAGCGTAGTGATAGAAAAATTTGCAATTACATAGCGCCTTTCACGACCACCAGACGTCTCAAAGCGTTTTACAAACAATGAAGTACTTTTGAAGTGTAGTCACTGTTGTAATGTGGGAAACGCGGCAGCCAACTTGCGTACAGCAAGCTCCAACACACAGCAATGTGATAATGACCAGATAATCTGTTTTTTTTAATGTTGATTGATGAATAAATATTGGCCAGGACACTGGGGATAACTCCCCAGCTCCTCTTCGAAATAGTGCCATGGGATCGTTTACATCCACCTGAGAGGGCAGATGGGCCTTGGTTTAACGTCTCGTTTTGAAAGACGGCATCTCCGACAGTGCCGCGCCCCCTCGGCTCTGCCCCTCCGACAGTGCCCGCCTAGATTTTCCCGCCTAAGTCGCTGGAGTATGAATTGAACCCACAACCTGGTGACACGGAGGAAGTCTGCCATCCACTGAGCCAGAGCTGACCATCTAGTTTATTGCAACATTGGTTAACAAGAATACCAAATCAACAAAGGAAAGTGCTGCGATCTCGTGTAATCGACCATCTCTGTTCATTGGATAATGAACCTTTGGACATGTCGGAAGACCATGCGGGAGAAGCAAAAGGTAAAACTGATAAAGGGAAGGCTTTTGAAGACTATTTACTCTAAAGAACCAAGTTAGAACATATTGGCGAAACGAGGAGGCCAAAGGTAACCATTAAGTTCCAGTTAAGGAAATCTTTTAGATGATATGCTTCTCTCATTGTTCAGTCAGTAACAGCACGACCCTAAGGGTTGCTGAGACGAGAAAAGGTGCCAGTTTCAATTCCTCACCTGTACCGCTCTCTGCGAGTGGACGGCAGGAAGGTGCGGTGTGGATGTTGGGGTCAGGGTGGGAATGGATGGAGGTAAAGGTAGGCTGGCCAACTCTGGTTGGATGTATTTCTGGAGGCTTCGTCACATGACCTGCCTCCAACCACCCCGCCCCCACACTACCGCCATTGGGTGCCCAACACATCCATCCTCGCGGTGCCCCGCCCCCACACTCCCGCCATTGTGCACCCGGCGCGTCCATCCTTGCGGGGCCCCTCCTTCCCCCACGGCCAATCAGAAAGCGAGCAGACTCTTCCTTACCCGATTGGATGATTCTTGACTGTCGGTCGAACAGTCCTCTGTCCCCAGGTCTGATATTTTTTTTATAACTAATCCAAAAAAGTGTTTGAAAAATATTTAAAAATAAAATGTAGTGCCCTCTGATTTTTCTCCTGGAGATTAATCTTAAATCCTGGAGACTTCAGGCCACCTCTGGAGGGTTGGCAACCCTATAAGGTACTGAGGCCAATTACGACTTTCCTCTTCACCACCCTTCTGGGATCAACTGGCCAGTGCAGTGTCTGCCGTGGCACCCTTGCCTCTGAGGCAGAAGGTTGTGCGCTCAAGTCCCCCTCCAGGGACCTGAACACAAGTCTAGGCTGACACTCTCACTGCAGTACTGAGGGAGTGCCGAACTGTCAGAGTTGCTACCTTTCAGATGAGACGTTAAACCGAAGCCCTATCTGCTCTCTCGGGTGCGCATAAAAGATCCCATGGCACTATTTTGAAGAAAAGCAGGACAGTTATCCTACTCAATCCATCAATCAAAATAACAAGAACAGATTATCTTAACATTATCACGTTGCTATTGGTGGGAGCTTGCTGTGTGCAAATTGGCTGCCACGTTTCCTAAATTAAAACCGTGGCTACACTTCAAAAAGTACTTTATTGGCTGTAAAGCGCTTTGGTTGTGAAAGGCGCTATATAAATGCAAGTCTTTGGGGCAGACCAATTGAACAAATACTTTGGTTCATTCTTCACTAAAGAAGACACAAATAACCTTCCAGAAATACTAGGGGACTGAGGGTCTAGCGAGAAGGAGGAACTGAAGGAAATCCTTATTAGTCAGGAAATTGATGGGATTGAAGGCCGATAAATCCCCAGGGCCTGATCAGCTGCATCCCAGAGTACTTAAGGAAGTGGCCCTAGAAATAGTGGATGCATAGTGGATGCATTGATGATCATTTTCTATCGATTCAGGATCAGACCAAAGTATTTGTTCAATTGGTCTGCCCCAAAGACTTGCATTTATATAGCGCCTTTCACAACCAAAGCGCTTTACAGCCAATAAAGTACTTTTTGAAGTGTAGCCACTGTTTTAATTTAGGAAACGTGGCAGCCAATTTGCACACAGCAAGCTCCCACCAATAGCAACGTGATAATGTTAAGATAATCTGTTCTTGTTGTTTTGATTGAGGAATTGACTAGGATAACTGCCCTGCTTTTCTTCAAAATAGTGCCATGGGATCTTTTATGCGCACGCGAGAGAACAGCTAGGGCTTTGGTTTAACGTCTCGTGATCAGCCATGATATTGAATGGTGGCGCAGGCACGAAGGGCCGAATAGCCGACACCTGCACTTATTTTCTGTGTTTCTATGATAAGGCCGACGAAGGTTGGTATCGCTCAGTACTGCACAATACAGAACATATATCTACACCCTCAGCCAAGCGATGTGGTGTCAAATTTCTAGCGAGCTGAAAATGGAAAAGGAGAGAGTTGGAAATGCTGAGCAGGTCAGGCAGCGACAGTGGAAAGACAGCAGCCGATGTTCCAGCCCTTCAACCCTCACCCAGGACTCGGAGACATTACAGATGGACAGTGCTTCAAAAGGAGCAGAATGAGGAGAAGGTGGGAGAAGAAAAGAATTGAACACCATTTAACCCCCCCTCCCCCGGCAGTTCGGAGACCAATTGTTCTGAGAACAGACGCAGGATACAAAAATCTGGACGGACCAGTTTCATGTTCCGACTGTGCAGTGGGAACCCTTTCACTGCTGTGGCTGATTGAGGCAACAAGCTCTCGGCACAGCACTGAACATCTGCCCAATGCTGTGTTTCTATAAACAGAGAATAATTCAGGGCAGGGAGGGAGGGGGTTCTAGAGTGCTGAAGTTCTTCATGATCTCAATTGCACCATACCATCATTTTACAGTCTCATCATCATTGGCAGTCACTTGAAATCGAGGAAGACTTGCTTCCACTCTAAAAGTGAGTTCTCAAGTGGCTGAACAGTCCAATATGGGAATTACAGTCTCTGTCACAGGTGGGACAGACAGTGGTTGAAGGAAAGGATGGGTGGGACTAGTTTGCCACAAGCTCCTTCCGCTGCCTGCGTTTGATTTCTGCATGCTCTCGGCAACGAGACACTGTGCTCCTCACCCTCCCAGATGCTCTTCCTCCACTTGGGGCGGTCTTCGGCCAGGGACTCCCAGGTGCCGTTGTTTACAGTGTAAAATGAAGACCTTAGCGTTCAGAGTCTGCCAAGCCCAGCTTGATCTGCACACAGCTGGGATTCACATCAAATGTTCTACAATTCAACTGAAATCACTTCCTGCTGCGTGGTATCATTGATGTTCATGGTGATGAAGTCTTGGCCTCATAAACCACCCAAACCCCTTGATTAGACTCCAGCTTGTAACTCACTCCCGGCTATTCAGGTAGAAAGATTTGTACTTCTATAGCACCTTTCACAACCTCAGGACATCCCAAAGTGCTTTACAGCCAATGAGGTACTTTTGAAGTGTAGTTACTGTTGTAATGTAGGAAACGCGGCAGCCAATTTGCAACAAGCAAGCTCCCAGAAACGGCTGATCTATTTAGTGATGGTGGTTGAGGGATAAATATTGGGAGAACTACTCTAGCCTCCTTCAAAATAGTGATCTTTTACATCCACCTGAGAGCGCGAATGGGGCCTCGGTTTAACGTCTCATCCGTGCTCTCGATGTTGGGGGAAATCCAGAACCAGGGGTCACAGTCTAAGGATAAGGGGTAAGCCATTTAGGACTGAGATGAGGAGAAACTTCTTCACTCAGAGAATTGTGAACCTGTGGAATTCTCTACCACAGAAAGTTGTTGAGGCCAGTTCGTTAGATATATTCAAAAGGGAGTTGGATGTGGCCCTTCTGGCTAAAGGGATCAAGGGGTATGGAGAGAAAGCAGGAATGAGGTACTGAAGTTGCATGATCAGCCATGATCATATTGAATGGTGGTGCAGGCTCGAATGGCCTACTCCTGCACCTATTTTCTATGTTTCTATGAAAGATGGTACCTCTGACAGTGCAGCACTCCCTCAGCACTGTACTGGGAGTGTCCGCCGAGATTTTGTGCTCCAGTCTCTAAGAGTGGGACTCCAACCCTTGACCTTCTGACTCTGGCCCGGGTGCCAGGCACTGACACATTGCAGACCCCCTAAGTGAGTCACGAACTTGCTGTACCTGTTCTATTTATAAACCATCTTTGTTTACTTGTATGTCACCATGCCCTTTTTCGTGGTGTGGAGTGGCTGGAACACTGGGTTTTGTAATCCCTGACATACCATCATTTTAAAATTCGCATTCCTTGTTTTCAAACCTCTTCATGGTGTCGCCCCTCGTTGTCTCTCATCTCCTTCAGTCCTACAACCCTCCGAGATCTCTGCGCTGTTCCAATCCTGGCTTCTTGCGTGCCCCCCCCCCCCCCCCCAGACTTTAATCGATCCGTCATTGGCGGCCGTGCCTTCAGCTGCCAAGGCCCCGAGCTCTGGAATTCACTCCCTAAACCTCACCTCCACTCTACCCCTCTTTCCTCCTTTTTTTAAAAAGACGGTCCTTAAGACTTCAGCTGCCCATCTATCTCCCTGTGCGGCTCGGTGTCAAATTCTGTTTGATGACCGCTCCTGTGAAGTGCCCCGGGGCGTTTCGCTACGTTCAGTACGCTGTATAAATGCAAGTGCTGTTGTTGTTTCTGTCATGCCACTCCACATTCTCTCCTCACCTGGGTTTTCCCAGATCAGCGTGACATCACTTGCTTCTTTCACAGTAGACTACAGTCAAACTTCCTGCCCGACATTCGGAAAAAAGCTCGGCGACACAAACGCCACCTGGAGCAGCAATGTTTAAAAAGTCTCGGAAGGTAAGTGGGAAGTTTGTTGTCTCTCTCTTTCTCTTTCTCTCTCCTCCACACGTTGCATTTTTGGGGGGGTTTTCTTGTGTTTTTCTTCAGTTAGCTCCAGCTTAATCGGAACACAGACCCTGGAGACATCCAGTATACACCTCCGCTCTCTGTCTGATTCTCTGCTGGCTGTTCTGTGCTTGAACCAATTGTGTGGTCTGCATTGTTGCAGTTGTAAACCTTTATCGAAATGTATCAGATTATGAGGAGGCTTGACAAGTTGGATGCAGAGAGGATGTTTCCACTGATGGGGGAGACTAGAATGAGGGGGCATGATCTTAGAATAAGGGGCCGCCCATTTTAAAACTGAGATGAGGAGGAATTTCTTCTGAGGGTTGTAAATCTGTGGAATTTGCTGTCTGAGAGCTGTGGAAGTTGGGACATTGAATAAATTTAAGACAGAGATGGACAGTTTCTTAACCGATAAGGGGTTATGGGGAGCGGACAGGGAAGTGGCGCTGAGTCCATGATCAGATCAGCCATGATCGTATTAAATGGCAGGGCAGGCTCGAGAGGCTGTATGGCCTACTCCTGCTCCTATTTCTTATGTTATGTTGTTAAATGTTGAAAGATTTTCAAAGCACCTGTCCCATTTTGCGCTGGTTTGTGGTGAGGCCGAGAATAGACTTGGTGCTGGCTGGATTCACCCACTTCCTCTTTGCAGCTTCTTCTGCAATACATCATTTTAATATTTTTCCTTGTCCCAATTCACCTCGATCCAGTTGAGTATTGCTATGCCCCCCTAGCCTCGGTCGCCTGTCCCAGGTCCAAAGCCAGGCACTTTTAGTGATGGATGGTGGGCCGCACTGACACCTAAATCGGAGCAGGAGTCAACCACTTGACCCCTCGAGCCTCCTCCGCCATTCAATAAGATAATGGCTGATCTGATCTTGGCCTCAACTCCACTTCCCTGCCCACTCCTCATAACCCTCGACTCCCTTATCGTTCAAAAATGTGTCTATCTCCGTCTTAAATATATTCAATGAAGGAAGGAATGTCCTGTGTTTTCTGTTGCTATTCCACCATAGAGGCATCGCTGCAGAGTCCGATCCTGTTCTCCCCTGAATCCTTCCCCACACAGAGACACGAATCACTGCGTAGTGGTCAGGAGTCAGAACCCTGGCTGATTTTGTTTTTTTTCCCTTTCTCCTCCTACCCTTCCCTTCACCCCCCCCCCCCCCATGGGTTTTGAGGCCAAATTGCTGCACTGTACTACAGACTCCAATCCGCCAAGCAGCGGCCAGACTAGTGACCGGTACCTGCTGGCTGCGTGGCATCGAGCCGGTCAAGAGGAGTGCCACCGAGCGAGACGTTTGTCACGTGCGATGCCGGCAGGACGGTGACTAATCCGGGATGTGTAAACACAAAGGCTGGGAACCGACACAAACCGCAGCAAGTAGCTGAGAGAAATACCAGTTCATGTTCTGGGTGTGGACCTGTCGGCAGACAGGCCTGAACAAAACCCAGAAAGCGGGGGTGGGGAGAACCGACGAAAGAGCAGGGCAAGAGGGAATAAAACCCTGTTTGAAGGACAAATGAATCTGAACTCCGCCTGCAACACTGCAATCCCGCTTTCAGACCCGCATCCTGTCTGTACAGGTGACCTCGATTCCTGAAGCCAAATTAAATTCTGTGCTTGTGAGCCATGACTTGAGTGCTGGCATTCCCTTCCCTTTGTCAGAACAATGATCAAAAGAGATGCATTTAGATAGCATTTTTATTGACTAAGTGCTTCATAGCCAAAGAAGCACTTTTGAAGGGTAGTCACTATAATAATGTAAAAATATGGCAGTCAATCTGTGCACAGTTATCGTCGTAGGCAGTCCCTCAATCGAGGAAGACTTACTTCCACTCTAAAAGTGAGTTCTCAGGTGACTGAACAGTCCAATATGGGAATTACAGCCTCTGTCACAGGTGGGACAGACAGTGGTTGAAGGAAAGGGTGGGTGGGGAGTCTGGTTTGCCGCACGCTCCTTCCGCTTGTTTTCTGCATGCTTTCGGCGATGAGACTCGGTGCTTAGCGTCTTCCCGGATGCTCTTCCTCCACCTAGGGCGGTCTTTGGCCAGGGACGGTGGGGATGTTGCATTTTATCAGGGAGGCTTTGAGAGGGTGTACTTGAAATGTTTCTTCTGCCCACCTTGAGTTCGCTTGCCGTGTAGGAGCTCCGAGTAGAGCGCTTGCTTTGGGAGTCTTGTGTCAGGCATGCGGACAATGTGGCCTGCCCAGCGGAGCTGGTCAATGCTTCGATGCTGGCCTGATCGAGGACACTGACGTTGGTGCGTCTGTCCACCCAGGGGATTTGCAGGATCTTGCGGAGACATCGTTGGTATTTCTCCAACGCTTTGAGGTGTCTGCTGTATATGCGCACAGCAAGCTCCTACATACAGCACTGTGATAATGACCTGTTAATTTCTGATTGAGGGATAAATATTGACCAGGAACTCCCCTGCTCCTCTTTGAAATAGCTGCACTGGTTTCTTTGAGTCCCCCCGAGAGGGCAGACGAGACCTCGATTTACCATCTCATTCGAAAGGTGGCACCTCTGACAGTGCAGCACTCTCTCGGCACTGTACTGGGAATTTCAGCCTAGATTTTGTACAGATGTTTCTGGCGTGGGACTTGAATCCATAACCTTTTGGCTCGGAGGCAAGACTGCTACCCACTGAGCCACAGCTGACCCCTGTGGGTTCAAGTCCCGCTCCAGAGACTTTAGTGCATGTTCTAGGCCGACACTCCAGTGCAGTACTGAGGGAGCGCAGCACTGTCGGAGGGCCTCTTTTGGATGAGACATTAAACTGCCTGCCCTTTCAGGTGAACATAAAAGATCCTATGGCACTATTTTGAGGAGCAGGGCAGTTCTCCTAATGTCTTGGCCAATGTTTAATTCATCTAACATCACTATGACAGATTATCCAGGCGCGTACGCAAAAGACTTTGCGAATAATCACTGATGGGATTGAAGGCCGATAAATCCCCAGGGCCTGATGGACTGCATCCCAGAGTACTTAAGGAGATGGCCTTGGAAATAGCGGATGCATTTACTGTCATTTTCCAACATTCCATAGACTCTGGCTACCCTCCACTCCATAGGAACTGATTCAATGTAACCCCATTTTTTAAAAAAGGAGGGAGAGAAAACCGGGAATTATAGACCGGTCAGCCTGACATCAGTAGTGAGTAAAATGATGGAATCAATTAGTAAGGATGTCATAGCAGCACATTTGGAAAGAGGTGACATGATGGGTCCAAGTCAGCATGGATTTGTGAAAGGGAAATCATGCTTGACAAATCTTCTGGAATTTTTTGAGGATATTTCCAGTAGAGTGGACAAGGGGGAACCAGTTGATGTGGTGTATTTGGACTTTCAGAAGGCTTTCGACAAGGTCCCACACAAGAGAATAATGTGCAAAGTTAAAGCACATGGGATTGGGGGTAGTGTGCTGACGTGGATTGAGAACTGGTTGTCAGACAGGAAGCAAAGAGTAGGAGTAAATGGGTACTTTTCAGAATGGCAGGCAGTGACTAGTGGGGTACCGCAAGGTTCTGTGCTGGGGCCCCAGTTGTTTACATTGTACATTAATGATTTAGACGAGGGGATTAAATGTAGTATCTCCAAATTTGCAGATGACACTAAGTTGGGTGGCAGTGTGAGCTGCGAGGAGGATGCTATGAGGCTGCAGAATGACTTGGATAGATTAGGTGAGTGGGCAAATGCATGGCAGATGAAGTATAATGTGGATAAATGTGAGGTTATCCACTTTGGTGGTAAAAACAGAGACACAGACTATTTGTATGGTGACAGATTAGGAAAAGTGGAGGTGCAACGAGACCTGGGTGTCATGGTACATCAGTCATTGAAGGTTGGCATGCAGGTACAGCAGGCGATTAAGAAAGCAAATGGCATGTTGGCCTTCATAGCAAGGGGATTTGAGTACAGGGGCAAAGAGGTGTTGCTACAGTTGTACAGGGCCTTGGTGAGGCCACACCTGGAGTATTGTGTACAGTTTTGGTCTCCTAACCTGAGGAAGGATGTTCTTGCTATTGAGGGAGTGCAGCGAAGGTTCACCAGACTGATTCCCGGGATGGCGGGACTGACATATCAAAGACTGGATCAACTGGGCTTGTATTCATGAGTTCAGAAGAATGAGAGGGGATCTCATAGAAACGTTTAAAATTCTGACGGGTTTAGACAGGTTGGATGCAGGAAGAATGTTCCCAATGTTGGACGGCAAGTCCAGAACCAGACTGTCCGAGATGAGGAGAAACTTCTTCACCCAGAGAGTGGTGAACCTGTGGAATTCTCTACCACACAAAGTTGTTGAGGCCAATTCACTAAATATATTCAAAAAGGAGTTAGATGTAGTCCTTACTACTAGGGGGATCAAGGGGTATGGCGAGAAAGCAGGAATGGGGTACTGAAGTTGCATGAGCCTTGAACTCATTGAATGGCGGTGCAGGCTAGAAGGGCCGAATGGCCTACTCCTGCACCTATTTTCTATGTTTCTCTGGTTATTTATTGTTTGTATACTGACTGCTATGTCAACAGTGGCTACACTTCAAAAAAAAAGTGCTGCAGTATCTGTGAAGCAATGTAATGTCTGGAGGTTACGAAAGGAGTTATATAACTGCAAGTGCTTGCTCTTTCCTTTTTCTCGCTCTTTCTTTCCTTTTTCCTTTTCTCATTTGTTTGTGCTCTCGCTCTGGAGTGGGACTTGAACCCACAACCTTCTGCCCCAGAAATGAGAGAGTGACCCACCGAGCCACGGCTGACATACAAGCGACAACGGGGCTAATGTTTTGGATAGAACCCAAAGCATTAATCTTGCTTTCTCTTTCAGATGCCTTTTTTATAATACAACCAGTAACTGTACTAGGTTGCCCCAGTCACAGTGACCAAAAAACCAAACCAGTGGGCCGCCCTTAAAGGGACAGCGCAAAACTAATAACGGAACTTAAACATGGGAAAAAGAAAATTACTCGCAGTACATAGCAAGTTTGTCAGCATTCAACAAGGGAACACAGCTGAATGCATTTAGATGGGAAGCTTCATCAACAACTTGTATTTATACAGCGCCTTTAATGTAGTGAAACGTCCCTAGGTGCTTCACAGGAGTATTATGAGCTAAGAAATTTGACACAGCCGCATAAGTAGAAATTAGCGCAGGTGACAAAGTTTGGTTAAAGAGGTAGATTTTAAGGAACGTCTTGAAGGAGGAAAGAGAGTCAGAGAGGTTTAGGCAGGGAGTTTGAGCTTGGGGCCTAGGCAACAGAAGGCACGGCCATCAATGGTTGAGCGATTTAAAAAAAAAAAAATTGTAAATATAATCCGAGATGCTCGAGGCCAGAATTGATGGAGTGCAGAGATCTGGGAGGGTTGTGGGGCTGGAGGAGGTTAGAGATGGGGAGTGGTGAGGCCATGGAGGGATTTGAAAATGAGGATTTGAAAATCAAGGGAGGCACTGTGGGTTAGCGGACAATGTTCTTCTGTGTCCGCCAAATACTCCAGCCTGTGGCGTTGCCCACAGGTTGCTTAGCGTTGCCCGTTCCCGGCTGGGTGTATTCCTGGAGGTTTCATCACGTGATCTCCCACACTCCTGCCATTGGTCCCTCCTGCGGGTACGCTGCCTTCTCTCGACCAATCGGAAAGCGAATGGACTCTGACCTAATTGGATTATTCTTGACTTTGTTTGTTTGTTAAAGCAACCATGACCCACCCCCGCCCATAACTCCAATATTTGTAAAATTAATAAAGGAAAGTGTGCAAAGAAAATACTGTGGCAGGTCAGAGGCTGGGTATTCTGCGGCGAGTGTATCACCTCCTGACTCCCCAAAGCCTTTCCACCATCTGCAAGGCACAAGTCAGGAGTGTGATGGAACACTCTCCACTTGCCTGGATGAGTGCAGCTCCAGCAACACTCAAGGAACTCGACACCATCCAGGACAAAGCAGCCGCTTGATCGACACCCCATCCACCACCTTCAACACTCACTCCCTCCACCACCGGCGCACCGTGGCTGCAGTGTGCACCCAACTCGCCAAGGCTTCTTCAGCAGCACCTCCCAAACCCGCGACCTTTACCACCTAGAAGGACAACACCAGCAGGTGCATAGGAACACCACCACCTCCAAGTTCCCATCCTGTCTTCGAATTATATCGGCTGTTCCTTCATTGTCGTGCAATCAAAATCCTCTTCTTCCCCCGCCCCTAACACACTGACTGCAGCGGTTTCAGAAGGCAGCTCACCACCACCTTCTCAAGGGCAGTTAGGGATGGGCAATAAATGCCAGCCTTGCCAGTAAAGGCCACATCTCGTGAACGAATTAAAATCACTGGAAATAATCTGTTTGTCAATACTGTCCCTAATCTTTCATCATTTTACAGCTGTATCGCATCACCCCATAATCTGCTCAGTTCTCAAAATAGCTGCAACTTTTCAAGTCTTGCTTTGTATTTCCTCAGACCGGGCAGCTTCCTCGTGAATCTCTGCTGCACCTGTCTATTGCCTCAACGGCCGCCTGATCGCGTAGAGCCCAACCTGCAAACGAGAGAAAGAGAGAACTTGCATTTCTATAGCACCTTTCACAACCTCTGGACGTCTCCAAAATGGTTCACAGCCAATGAAGTACTTTTGAAGTGTAGTCATTGTTGTAATGTGGAAAATGCGGCAGCTAATTTGTGCACAGCAAGCTCCCACACACAGCAATGTGATAATGACTGGTTTATCTCTGTTTTTGTTGTGGTGATTGCGGAAAACATATTGGCCGGGACACCGGGGAGAACTCCCCTGCTCTTCTTCAAAAGAGTGCCGTGGGATCTTTAACCCCTGAAGGTTTCATCGCATGAACCTGAGGGGACGTCTGTTTAACGTCTCATCTGAAAGGCGGCCTCTCCGACAGTGCGGCCCCTCCGACAGTGCTGCACTGGGAGTGTCCGCCTGGACTTTGTGCGCAAGTCTCTGGAGTGGGAGTCGAACCCACAACCTTCTGACTCCGAGACAAGAGTACTGCCCACTGAGCGGTGGGGGGAGGGGAGGTAATTTACCTCTAGGCTACTGTGATTATATCCAGCTGTTTATATTGTTCGTATAAGTCAGGTGAATGGCGAGAAATTAATCATTAGTCTAAATTGCCACATCATTGAATATCAGAACGTGTGTGTGTGTGTGTGTGTGGGAGGGAGGGATAAGCGGAGGAGGAAATAATACAAAATAAATGCAGTCAAACGGCTCATGGAAGCCTAGCAACCTGTGACAGTCGCAGAGTGATTGAGCTCAAGGTGACTTTCCACTGCTGCAGAGAGGAGCTCAGTACCAGGAAGCTGTGCATGTACCCACTTTTGAGAAGCTTGATGTGACACTACAAAGGTAGGGTTTGCCAACCCTGGGTGTATCCAAGAGCTTTGATCGCATGACCTCTTTTTTCCCCCCCCACTCCCCACCATTGCCCCGTCCTCCAATGGGACAGAAGGAGACCACTCGGCTCCTCGCCTATTGCCAGCTCCTTGAAAGAGCTGTCCAAGTTAGGCTCACACCCCAACTTTTTCCCCGTGACCCTGCAAAGTTAGTCCTCTTCAAATACATGTCCAATTACCTTTTTTAAAGTACCTCTGGAACCTGCTTCCACCACCCTTTCCGGTTGTGCATTTGATACATTTTTTTTTAAATGAAAAATGTTTTAAAATGTGTCGACTATCTGCCCAAGAAAATGAACGCGATTTGCAGCGCCTTCGCGAACCGGCGGAATAATCGCGTCATTTTGATCTGGGGGCGTGGCCAGCTTTGTGGGCGGGGCCCGGACCGGGTACGTTGAATCCCAAACCGTCAGAAAAGATTGCAGAAAACACAAAATGAAGTGGTTCTGGACAAAACTCGCTTGCGGTTTAACCTTCCCCGATCTTTGCCGCTGGTTTGGCCGATGTTTCAGTGGCGGAAGTGTCGGTAACCAGAGGGCGCGGGTTTAAGGTGATTGTCGAAAGAGGCAGAGGAAAAAAAAAATGTATGCAGTGAGTTGTTGTGAATGCGCTGCCTGAAAGGGCGGTGGGAGCAGATTCAATAGGAACTTTCAAACAGGAATTGGATAGATACTTGAGAAGGAAAAATGTGCAGAGGGAGTGGGACTAATCAGATTGCTCTTTCACAGAGCCAGCACAGGCTCGATGGGCCGAATGGCCTCCTGTGCTGTATGATTATATGACCCCACGTGATATAACCAGTGGAAACGAGTGAGTTACTCGACCCTGCAATCTTCGCAATTGTTGAGTTCAAATTTCTTAACATTTGGCTTCAACTCTGATGGGAGTTTGGAAAGTGGTGCAGTTAATTCTTAATTGCAGTGGGTTGGGTTAGATTCGATAGGAAGGGTATTGAACAAAGTGCAGGGTTTATTACCCCACGGGTTATGACCAGTTCCTGGTTGCCTTCTCCACTGGAACAAGCTCGCTTTCGCTGCTGGTACGGTACCTTATTCTGTTAACCTGTGAAAGGAAACAATCTTTTCTTTCTCAACCTTTTTGAAGCAGAACTTCTCACTTCCTTCGGTAAAGGGGAGAATTTTTGTCGCTGTGGTCCTGCTTATTTTCCTGTCCTTGTGCTGGTTTTCAGCGATTTCCCTTGTTGCGAGCTGCTGGAGCTTTATCGTGAATGGTTGGAGGTGAGGCCTGTTCGGATTGTGAAATGCGAAAAGTTTCATACATGGCTGCACAGGAGGGCAGGAAAAAGAGTGGGAGCGCGATAGTGATAGGGGATTCAATGGTGAGGGGAATAGATAGGCGTTTCTGCGGCCGCAACCGAGACTCCAGGATGGTATGTTGCCTCCCTGGTGCAAGAGTCAAGGATGTCTCGGAGCGGGTGCAGGACATTCTGAAATGGGAGAGAGAACAGCCAGTTGTCGTGGTGCACATTGGTACCAACGACATAGGTAAAAAGAGGGATGAGGTCCTACGAAACGAATTTAAGGAGCTAGGAGCTAAATTAAAAAGTAGGACCTCAAAAGTAGTAATCTCGGGATTGCTACCAGTGCCACGTGCTAGTCAGAGTAGTAATCGCAGGATAGCGCAGATGAATACGTGGCTTGAGCAGTGGTGCAGCAGGGAGGGATTCAAATTCCTGGGGCATTGGAACCGGTTCTGGGGGAGGTAGGACCAGTACAAACCGGACGGTCTGCACCTGGGCAGGACCGGAACCAATGTCCTAGGGGGGGGGAGTGTTTGCTAGTGCTGTTGGGGAGGAGTTGAACTAATATGGCAGGGGGATGGGAACCAATGCAGGGAGACCGAGGGAAACAAAAAGGAGGCAAAAGCAAAAGACAGAAAGGAGATGAGGAAAAGTGGAGGCAGAGAAACCCAAGGCAAAGAACAAAAAGGGCCACTGGACAGCAAAATTCTAAAAGGACAAAGGGTGTTAAAAAAAACAAGCTTGAAGGCTTTGTGTCTTAATGCAAGGAGTATCCGCAATAAGGTGGATGAATTAACTGTGCAAATAGATGTTAATAAATATGATGTGATTGGGATTACGGAGACGTGGCTCCAGGATGATCAGGGCTGGGAACTCAACATCCAGGGGTATTCAACATTCAGGAAGGATAGAATAAAAGGAAAAGGAGGTGGGGTAGCATTGCTGGTTAAAGAGGAGATTAATGCAATAGTTAGGAAAGACATTAGCTTGGATGATGTGGAATCTATATGGGTAGAGCTGCAGAACACCAAAGGGCAAAAAACGTTAGTGGGAGTTGTGTACAGACCTCCAAACAGTAGTAGTGATGTTGGGGAGGGCATCAAACAGGAAATTAGGGGTGCATGCAATAAAGGTGCAGCAGTTATAATGGGTGACTTTAATATGCACATAGATTGGGCTAGCCAAACTGGAAGCAATACGGTGGAGGAGGATTTCCTGGAGTGCATAAGGGATGGTTTTCTAGACCAATATGTCGAGGAACCAACTAGGGGGGAGGCCATCTTAGACTGGGTGTTGTGTAATGAGAGAGGATTAATTAGCAATCTCATTGGGAGAGGCCCCTTGGGGAAGAGTGACCATAATATGGTGGAATTCTGCATTAGGATGGAGAATGAAACAGTTAATTCAGAGACCATGGTCCAGAACTTAAAGAAGGGTAACTTTGAAGGTATTTAGGCATGAATTGGCTAGGATAGATTGGCGAATGATACTTAAGGGGTTGACTGTGGATGGGCAATGGCAGACATTTAGAGACCGCATGGATGAACTACAACAATTGTACATTCCTGTCTGGCGTAAAAATAAAAAAGGGAAGGTGGCTCAACCGTGGCTATCAAGGGAAATCAGGGATAGTATTAAAGCTAAGGAAGTGGCATACAAATTGGCCAGAAATAGCAGCGAACCAGGGGACTGGGAGAAATTTAGAACTCAGCAGAGGAGGACAAAGGGTTTGATTAGGGCAGGGAAAATGGAGTACGAGAAGAAGTTTGCAGGGAACATTAAGGCGGATTGCAAAAGTTTCTATAGGTATGTAAAGAGAAAAAGGTTAGTAAAGACAAACGTAGGTCCCCTGCAGTCAGAATCAGGGGAAGTCATAACGGGGAACAAAGAAATGGCAGACCAATTGAACAAGTACTTTGGTTCGGTATTCACTAAGGAGGACACAAACAACCTTCCGGATATAAAAGTGGTCAGAGGGTCTAGTAAGAAGGAGGAACTGAGGGAAATCTTCATTAGTCGGGAAATTGTGTTGGGGAAATTGATGGGATTGAAGGCCGATAAATCCCCAGGGTCTGATGGACTGCATCCAGAGTACTTAAGGAGGTGGCCTTGGAAATAGCGGATGCATTGACAGTCATTTTCCAACATTCCATTGACTCTGGATCAGTTCCTATCGAGTGGAGGGTAGCCAATGTAACCCCACTTTTTAAAAAAGGAGGGAGAGAGAAAACAGGGAATTATAGACCAGTCAGCCTGACCTCAGTAGTGGGTAAAATGATGGAATCAATTATTAAGGATGTCATAGCAGCGCATTTGGAAAATGGTGACATGATAGGTCCAAGTCAGCATGGATTTGTGAAAGGGAAATCATGCTTGACAAATCTTCTGGAATTTTTTGAGGATGTTTCCAGTAAAGTGGACAAAGGAGAACCAGTTGATGTGGTATATTTGGACTTTCAGAAGGCTTTCGACAAGGTCCCACACAAGAGATTAATGTGCAAAGTTAAAGCACATGGGATTGGGGGTAGTGTGCTGACGTGGATTGAGAACTGGTTGTCAGACAGGAAGCAAAGAGTAGGAGTAAATGGGTACTTTTCAGAATGGCAGGCAGTGACTAGTGGGGTATCGCAAGGTTCTGTGCTGGGGCCCCAGCTGTTTACATTGTGCATTAATGATTTAGACGAGGGCATTAAATGTAGTATCTTCAAATTTGCGGATGACACTAAGTTAGGTGGCAGTGTGAGCTGTGAGGAGGATGCTATGAGACTGCAGAGTGACTTGGATAGGTTAGGTGAGTGGGCAAATGAATGGCAGATGAAGTATAATGTGGATAAATGTGAGGTTATCCACTTTGGTGGTAAAAACAGAGAGACAGACTATTATCTGAATGGTGACAGATTAGGAAAAGGGAAGGTGCAACGAGACCTGGGTGTCATGGTACATCAGTCATTGAAGGTTGGCATACAGGTACAGCAGGCGGTTAAGAAAGCAAATGGCATGTTGGCCTTCATAGCGAGGGGATTTGAGTACAGGGGCAGGGAGGTGCTGCTACAGTTGTACAGGGCCTTGGTGAGGCCACACCTGGAGTATTGTGTACAGTTTTGGTCTCCTAACTTGAGGAAGGACATTCTTGCTATTGAGGGAGTGCAGCGAAGATTCACCAGACTGATTCCCGGGATGGTGGGACTGACCTATCAAGAAAGACTGGATCAACTGGGCTTGTATTCACTGGAGTTCAGAAGAATGAGAGGGGACCTCATAGAAACGTTTAAAATTCTGATGGGTTTAGACAGGTTAGATGCAGGAAGAATGTTCCCAATGTTGGGGAAGTCAGAACCAGGGGTCACAGTCTAAGGATAAGGGGTAAGCCATTTAGGACCGAGATGAGGAGAAACTTCTTCACCCAGAGAGTGGTGAACCTGTGGAATTCTCTACCGCAGAAAGTAGTTGAGGCCAATTCACTAAATATATTCAAAAGGGTGTTAGATGAAGTCCTTACTACTCGGGGGATCAAGGGGTATGGCGAGAAAGCAGGAATGGGGTACTGAAGTTTCATGTTCAGCCATGAACTCATTGAATGGCCTGCTCCTGCACCTATTTTCTATGTTTCTATGGCGTCGACTCTTATCAATGGGTGCGGAGAGCAGGTGTGGGAGGGGCGGTAAACAATTTTCCGAGGGAGAGGTCGATTATACGCTTTGGTGAAAATCTCTCCGCGCGCCAGTTAACACATTTCCATGATCCGTATCTCTCGCTTTTTTGAATACAAGGAAGTAATGATTAGGTGACGTCAATCGTGAGTGTTCAAAGGCTACAGGCCGCAGAAGGAAGGTGAGGCCAGGGGTACAGTACTGAGAAGGGATAAGAATGGGAGACCATGCAATGCATGTCTTTCAATAGTGAGGAGGAAGTGTGAGCATGATGGGAGAGTAGGAGGATCAAGTGATAAATTCAGAGACTGACTGATCGGAGGTGTGACTCGATCGGACGGCATATTTTGCCCTTTTGTCCTCTCCAGAGTAGTTCCACAAGGGTTTCCCGAACATGTGAGTAGGAAAGAACTGCCTCCACGAATTGAATTCATGTGGAATAATAATGTTGCGAGGCAGGCTTTGTGCAATTAAGATCACATACTGATCCTGATCGCCACTATCTGAAATCCCAGAGCATCGTGTCACGTCGCCATGTTTTATTCCATTGGACGCGATTCCTCGGAGCTTACTTTCAGAATCCAGTCGTGTGTGACGGGTTGATCCTGAGGGGGACTAAATGTGGAAATAATCGCCTTGTACAGAGCTCCGAGGGCCCTGATTTTATACAAGCGTGAGGTAGGTACTCCGGTGAACATGGAATGATGGTGAGGGGCTGGGACAGAGAGGCACCTTGGGAAAGAGGTTTGGCTTGGGGAAGAGGGGGATATGGCAGAGAGCGCTGAATGGATGGTCTCCATCTTGGTGGCAAAAGATGTCCATAAGCCCCTTGCACTTAAGTTGGAGGTGAGGGTGGAGGAGGCAGGGGAGAGGGGCTTAAGGACATGATTGGTGGCTGAGAAATGGAGCCGGGGGTTATGTTTGATTTCCAGGCTGATGCTGGAGTAGTGGGCCATTTTGGGCAACTGGATGAAGTCCAGTAAGATCTGGTGATGGATGGTTGAAACCAGTTGTGCGTCAGTGCATTACTTCCTGACCATAATGCAGCGCCTCCCACTGGACACTGTGCGACCGATGGGTGAGCGCAGGAACGGCCCACTGACACTCACTACCAAGGCTCAAACTTGGACCAGGTACTGGAGGGTAGCCAGCACCAAAGGGGCCCGTATCCCAGCGAGTCGGACCCCTCGAGGGTGTGGGGGAGAATTTCTGATAACGTTGAGACAGTTGGTGCTAGATATTTAGAGAGAGAGAATTTGCATTTATATTGTGCCTTTAATGACGCTGGGGCCCCCCAAAGCGCTTCACAACCAGTGAGATACTTTTTTATTGAAGTGTAGCCACTGTTGTAATGTAGGTGAAACTGATGTCTGTTTTCCCTCCCCCTCTGTACTGGGGCCACCAGGTGTCCTCCTGTACTTCACTCAAATGTCAGCCATGGCTCAGTGGGTAGAACCCTTGCCCCTGCGTCAGATGGTTGTGGGTTCATAAGAACATAAGAAATAGGAGCAGGAGTAGGTCATTTGGCCCCTTAAGCCTTCTCCGCCATTCAATAAGATCATGGTTGATCTGATCTTGGTCTCCACTCCACTTCTCTGCCCACTCCCCCATAACCGTTGACTCCCATATTGTCCAAAAATCTGCCTATCTCCACCTTTCAAGTCCCACTCCAGACACTTGAGCATAAAAATCCAGGCTGGTACTCCCAGTGCAGTGCTGAGGGAGTGTTACACTGTCAGAGGTGTTGACTTTTGGATGAGACGTTAAACCGAGGCTCCGTCTGCCCTCGGGCGGCCATAAAAGATCCCACGGTGCTATTTTGAAGAGGAGCAGATAATCTCATCACCATTGCAGTTTGTGGGAGCTTGCTGTGCGCAAGTTGGCTGTCGCGTTTTCTACATTATAACCGTGACTACACTCCCAAAATGTGCTTTATTGGCTGTAAAGTGCATTGGGACGTCCGGTGGCCGTGAAAGGTCTTCCATTTTATTCACAGGTGAGTCGAGCAAAGAGGCAGGGGTTGTGTCCTCTGATGCTAGTGCATCTTTTGTCAAGGAAGTTATCCCATAAAACGGTGCCTCGCTCCCCTTCTCACTCCACCAGCCACCCCACTGAGCCTGGGTTGTTTTACTGGGGTCAAGGGGATGTCCGTGTTTTAGGTGGGTTTCTGGTCCCTGTTCGGGAGAGGGACCAATCGTTGCCGCTGGCTTCAGTCACCTGGCGAGTCTGTGGGAGGCGGACAGCTGAACAAGGCTCAGCTCCTGGCCGGCCTGATATGTAAATTCCACCACGCCCCACACCACCGAATCCCAATACCACGAACAGCAGCATTTGAATACCTCTCGTGCACGCCTGCCTATATGTGGGCGTTTACTTTCCACGTCCTGACACCTGCTTCCCTCCCGTATTTTTCGACGGAAGATTCTGGAAGTGGCGGAGAGACGGTAACAACTTGTATTTGTATAGCGCCCTTTAACATAGTAAAATGTCCCAAGGCGCTTCACCGGAGCGTTACCGGACAAAATTTGACACTGAGCCAAGGAGGGAGATATTGGCGCAGATGACAAGCGTTTTAAGGAGCGTCTTAAAGGAAGAGTGAGAGGTGGAGAGGTTTAGGGAGGAAATTCCAGCGCTTGGGTCCCAGGCGGTTGAAGGCACGGCCACCGATGGTGGATTGGAGGAGCGCAGAGATCTACGGCGGGGGGGGGGGGTTGTGGGGCTGGAGGAGGTTACTGAGCTAGGGAGGGGCGAGGCAATGGAAGGATTTTGAAAACCAGGATGAGAATTTTAAAATCGAGGCGTTGCTTAACTGGAAGGCGGAAGACTAGTTCTCGGCGGAGCAGCCTGGGCTGCGTGTGACCTGACTGCGGACGGCGTCCTGGATACGGCCAACATGTACATCGTGTACACTTTCCAGCAAACTGGGAGGGTCACTGGAGGATGAGGACCCCTCACTCGCTCTCTTCTCCTCACCCACACCTCCAAGGGGGGGTGGGGGGGTGTTGGTGTCTTCGAGACCCAAGCGAGCATCCCTGCTACCACTGACTTGGGTGCACCGTCTTTGAGTTTTGCTGGCAACAGCTGCTTCATGAACAGAGGCAAGCACCACGAGCAGAGGTGATGCCAAGGCTCAAGTCCTAGAGCCAGAGTAGTCGTCATCTTCCCGGAGTCAAGGATGACTTGCTTCCACACTATAAAATGAGTTCTAAGGTGACTGATGAGACCAATGCGGGACCTACAGTCTCTGTCGCTGGTGGGGCAGACGGTGGTTGGAGGGACGGGTGGGTGAGGTGCACTTGGGTTGCCGTGCGCACCTTCCGCTGTTTGTCCTTGGCTTCCGCGTGCTCCCGGCAAAGAGACTTGGCGTGTTCGCTGCCTTCCCGGATGCTCCGCCTCCACTTTGGGCGGGCGTGGGCCAGGGATTCCCAGGTGTCGGTGGGGATGTTGCACTTTTTCAAGGAGGCTTTGAAAGTGCCCTTGGAGCGTTTCCTCTGCCCACCTGGGATTCTCCTGCCGTGTCGGAGCTCTGAGTAGGAGCGCTTGTTTTGGGAATCTCGTGTCAGGGTAGAGTCGGGAGAGTTTCCAGTTGTGTAGAAGCTACCCCTGTGAAGGTGGGAAGAGACGATGTTTTTGTTAGATTGAACCACATTACAGGAAAGATGTGATTGCACTGGAAAAGGTGCAGAGGAGATTTACAAGAATGTTGCCTGGAATGGAGAATTTTGGCTATGAGGAAAGATGCTGGGTCTGTTTTCTTTGGAACACAGGAGGCTGAGGGGAGACCTTTATTGAGGTGTATAAAATGATGAGGGACCTTGGCAGAGGAGTCAGCAACTAGGGGGCATAGATTTAAAATAATTGGGAGGTTTAGAGGAGATATGAGGGGAAATGTCTTCGCCTAGAGGGTGGGGGTCTGGAACTCACTGCCTGAAAGGGTGGTAGAGGCAGAAACCCTCACCACATTTAAAAAAAAAATTATTGGATGTGCACTTGAAGTGCCGTAACCTACAGGGCTACAGACCAAGAGCTGGAAAGTGGGATTAGGCTGGATAGCTCTTGGTTGGCCAGCGCGGACACGATGGGCCGAATGGCCTCCTTCCGTGCTGTAAATTTCTATGATCCTGTTATCAGCAGTTGTTGCACCACAATGAGCGCGGATATGAAATGACTCCCACTTGCAACGTGGTAATTTGAAACCTTGCTGGATCAAAGCTCATTCAACTAGATTAAGCAGTGACCTGGAATAGCACACAGACTACAATGGGCCTGATTGTTGTGGATCTTTGGCAGGTCTGCAATAGGAGGAGTTGGGACAAATGGTAATGAAGGGCGGGGGGGGGAGAGGGGAGAAGGGAGAAGGAGGGGACATGATGATGGGGATCAAACACCGGTGGGTTCCATGGAATGATGGGAAGCTCACATTTTGCTGCCTTCCTGATCCCAGCCAGGACTGGCCATCTCACCTGGGGACCGGGACAATTGGAGGGAAGGAGAGAGCAGACAACTGCTTGGCACCTCGCCATATCCAGCTTAACCATTCCTGGCGTGTCTCGGTTGTGCGTGAAATGTTGAACAGAGCTCCCAGCTCCTCATGGGATCTTTCATAACCTCCTACGGGGCCTGGGTATAATGGGACAACAAGGAGTTGCTGCTGTAACCTCATGGATTACACCTGTAAATACCAATTTAAAAAAAAAAAAAATTCCTCTTTTCAACCAACCGTTTGTTTCTAGGGCAGAGGGTGTGATTTCTGACTTTTTTTTTTCCAGGATGTGAGCACCACTGGCAAGGCTGGCATTTATTGCCCCTCCAGAGTTTCCCCTCGAAGGTGGTACACAATTTAAAGAGAAAGAAACACTTGCATTTATATAGTGCCTTTCACGACCACCGGACGTCTCGAGGCGCTTTACAGCCAATGAAATACTTTTGGAGTGCAGTCACTGTTGTAATGTGGGAAATGCGGCGGCCAATTTGCGCACAGCAAGCTCCCACACACAGCAATGTGATAATGAACAGATCATCTTTTTAGTGATGATTGAGTGATAAATATTGGCCAGGTCCACCGGGGAGAACTCCCTGCTCTTCTTCGAAATAGTGCCGTGGGATCTTTTGAGCTCACCTGAGAGGGCAGATGGGGCCTCGGTTTAACGCTTCGTCCGAAAAACGCCCCCTCTGACAGTGCGGCGCTCCCTCAGCCCTGCCCCCTCCGACAGTGCGGCGCTCCCTCAGCCCTGCCCCCTCCGACAGTGCGGCGCTCCCTCAGCCCTGCCCCCTCCGACAGTGCGGCGCTCCCTCAGCACTGCCCCCTCCGACAGTGCGGCGCTCCCTCAGCCCTGCCCCCTCCGACAGTGCGGCGCCCCCTCAGCCCTGCCCCCTCCGACAGTGCGGCGCCCCCTCAGCCCTGCCCCCTCCGACAGTGCGGCGCCCCCTCAGCCCTGCCCCCTCCGACAGTGCGGCGCCCCCTCAGCCATGCCCCCTCCGACAGTGCGGCGCCCCCTCAGCCCTGCCCCCTCCGACAGTGCGGCGCCCCCTCAGCCCTGCCCCCTCCGACAGTGCGGCGCCCCCTCAGCCATGCCCCCTCCGACAGTGCGGCGCCCCCTCAGCCCTGCCCCCTCCGACAGTGCGGCGCTCCCTCAGCCCTGCCCCCTCCGACAGTGCGGCGCTCCCTCAGCACTGCCCCCTCCGACAGTGCGGCGCTCCCTTAGCCCTGCACTTGGGAGTGTCTGCCTAGATTTTTTTTTTTTGTGCTCAGGTCCCTGGAATGGGACTTGAACCCACAACATTCTGACTCAGAGGCGAGGGTGCTGCCCACTGAGCCATGGGTGACACGCAATTTGAGTGGTTTGCCCGGCCACTTTAGCGGGCAGTTGAATCATCCACATTGGTGCAGGAATGGAGTCACAAATGAGTCCAGACCGGGTAAGAACAGTATGTTTCCTTCCCCTGGTTGGGTTTTTAACCACAATCTGACGGCTTCATGGTCACTGATTCCTGTTTTTTTATTCCCAGATTTTATAAATTTTTGTATTAAACTGAATTCAAATTCTCAAACTGCCATGGTGCAATTTGAACCTTTGTTATCTGGACTGCTAGCCCAGTGTATCCCTTCCACTACTGCATCCTTGCGTTAATTATCTAGGTGCAGTCGGGCGCTGGGGGCTGGAAATTGAAAGGCATGGGTCTTGTCAGCACCACTTACCCATAATGGTTTCTTGTTTAAAAATAGAAGTATAGAAGATTAAAGGGTGATCAAATTGAGTTGGTTAAGATGATTAAAGCTTTGATAAAATAGATAAACTATTTCCTCTGGCGGTGAGGTGGGGGGGGGGGAAGGGAGAGTGAGTGCAGAACAAGGGGGCGTATCCTTAAATTTAGAGCCAGGCCGTTCAGGGTTGATGTCAGAAGAATTTTTTTTTACACAGAGTAGTGGAAATCTGGAACTCTCTTTTTCCGCCCCCCAAAAAAGTTGAAATATTCAAAACTGCGATTGATAGATTTTTGCTGATGAATGGTATTAAAGGGTCTGGAACCAAGGCGTGTAGATGGAGTTGAGATACAGATCCGCTGTGATCTCGTTGAATGGCGGAACAGATTTGAGGGGCTGAATGGCCTCCTCCCTCTTGTGTCCCTAAAACATGACAAAGCACCACCTAGTCACCTGTCGCTGGTCACTGGTGTAACCAGGGACCGAGGGTTCCTTGGGACCACCCAGTAATTTCGGAGATGGCCCTGATTTCTCAATGTTATTTTCCTTGGGGAGTTGTGGAACAATTTCCCAAAGTATTTCCTTAAATTATTTTACTTGCTTCCCTCTTCTTGCTCCACCATTAGTGGCCGTGCCTTCTGTTGCCTGGGCCTCAAGCTCTGGAACTCCCTGACTAAACCTCTCTGCCTCACTATCTCTCTTTCCTCCAAGACACTCCTTAAAACCGATCTCTTTGACCAAGCTTTTGGTCACCTGCCCTAATTTCTCTGTGTGTGGCTCGGTGTCAAATTTCTTGTCTCGTAATCTTCCTGTGAAGTGCCTATATAAATGTTATTGCTTCCAGAGAAGTTATGTTCAACCTGTATAGAAACCTTGGTTAGGCCATAATTGGGTGTCACCTGTGGCTCAGTGGACAGATCTCTTGCCTATGTGTCAGAAGGTCGTCAGTTCAAGTCCCATTCCAGGCACTTGAGCACAAACCATCTAGGCTGACACTCCCAGTGCAGTGCTGAGGGAGCGCCGCACTGTCAGGGACAGTGCTGAGGGAGCGCCGCACTGTCAGGGACAGTGCTGAGGGAGTGCCGCACTGTCAGAGGGACAGTGCTGAGGGAGCGCCGCACTGTTGGAAGGGGCAGTGCTGAGGGAGCGCTGCACTGTTGGAGGGGCAGTGCTGAGGGAGCGCCGCACTGTCTGAGGGGCAGTCTTTTGGATGAGATGTTAAACCGAGACCCTGCCTGCTCTCTCAGATGGACATAAGATCCCATGGCACTGTTTCGAGGAAGAGCAGGAGAGTTATCCCAGGTATCCTGGGGCCAATATTTCTCCCTCAATCAACATAACAAAAACAGATTATCTGGTCATTATCACATTGCTGTTTGTGGGAGTTTGCTGTGTGCAAATTGGCTGCTGCGTTTCCCACATTACGGCAGTGATTACTTTTTAAAAATAAAAGTACTTTATTTTCCGGTGGTCGTAAGAGGTGCCATATAAATGCAAATCTTTTTTTCTTTAGCACATGGCCTCCTTATTTTTCCGCCCAGTGCACTAACTCTCTCATAAATAAATTGAAATTCATGCTAATTACACGCCCGTTGTGCAAGTTTGCTTCAAAGATGGTGATCTTCGATTCTCCCCCACGGTTTCTGCGTTACTGATCCCAGCTGGCACATCAACAGCCCTGGATTAGTGAGGGGAAAAATCACCCACAGGTCCTTGGCCCCACATGAGTCTGTTGTAGAGGTTCTACTGACTGAGAGTAACTAACGGCACTTATCTGGGATCAAGAAAGAGAGACTTGCATTTATATAGCGCCTTTTACGACCACCGGATGTCTCAAAGTGCTTTGCAGCCAATTAAATATTTTTGGAGTGTGGTCATTGGTTGTAATGTTGGAAACGCGGCAGCCAATTTGCGCACAGCAAGCTCTCACACACAGCAATGTGATAATGACCAGATAATCTGTCTTTGTTATGTTGATTGAGCGATAAATATTGGCCAGGACACCAGGGATAACTCCCCTGCTCTTCTTCAAAATAGTGCCATGGGATCTTATACATCCACCTGAGAGGGCAGACGGGGCCCCGTCAACGTCTCATCCGAAAAACTGCCCCTCCGACAGTGCGGCGCTCCCTCAGCGCTGCCCCTCCGACAGCGTGGCGCTCCCTCAGTACTGCTCCTCTGACAGTGCGGCGTTGGAATAAAAGCCTAGATTTTTGTGCTCAAGTCCCTGGAGTGGGACTTGGACCGACAGCCTTCTGACTCAGAAGCGAGAGTGGTACCCACTGAGTCACGGTTGACACATGGACCAGGACACACAACCAGGTCCTTCCAGGCCCGAGTGGGCCAGCTCTATGCCATGTTGGTGTTTACGCTCTCTGCAAACTCCAGGGAGCTGCAGAGTCAGATTTGGTTGTACTTCTAATTCCAGTCCTTGACATAGGAAAGTATCTGACTGTCTCTTCTTGAATATTTTTTCAGGTACGGGAGAGCGTGACGTCAAGGGAAGAGTCGGATGAGTGTCTTGACCTCAAACCTGCAAGTCCAACTATTCCAGAGAATCCAGGTTAACATTTAACTTTAAAAAAACATGTTGAGGCTTCCTTGTTGCATCCATGTTGCGATGGAGGCTTGTCTGGACCTAAATCCAACTTTGCTTTATCCTTCATTGAAAGGTTGCTTGTTTTATCCTCTTCATGCTCTACCTCCAACTATTGGTAATGGAGTTCGAGACTGAGCTGAAGAAGGGCCCTGATGGTTACCTGATTTGGGAATAGGATTCGAGCCTAAAGGGACGGAATGAGATGATCAAATACTCCATGGGGATGATGGGCCTGGTGCTATGGGGGGGGTCGCAAAGGTTAAAAGTTAAATTGTGACGATCGGCCAATAACGTGGAGTTTTGTTTTGCACAGTATTCACAGCATCGAAACAGGCCATTCAGCCCAACAGGTCCATGCTGGTGTTTATGCTCCACACCAGCCCCCTCCCACCCCTCTTCATCTCACCCCATCACCATATCCTTCTATTCCTTTCTCCTTCATGTGCTTATCTAGCATCCTCGAATTCTGCCCTCTTGAGCGTCCCTAATTATAATCGCTCAACCATTGGTGGCCGTGCCTTCAGCTGCCTGGGCCCTAAGCTCTGGAACTCCCTCCCTAAACCTCTCTGCCTCTCTACCTCTCTTTAAGACGCTCCTTAAAACCTACCTCTTTGGACCCAGCTTTTAGTCAAATTTGGCTGTAATTTCTTGTGTGGTTCGGTGTCAAATTTATTTGTTTTGTCTTCTAACACTGCTCTGAAACGCCTTGGGCCATTTTACTACATTAAAGCTGCTATATAAATACAAGTTGTTCCCCTTAAATGCCTCTACTATTCAGTTCATGTGGTAGTGAGTTCCACATTCTCGCCACTCTCTCTGGGTGAAGAAGTTTGTCCTGAATTCACTAGTGGATTTATTAGTGACTATCTTCTATTGACGTCCTGTAGTTTTGAATGTCGACCCTATTGAACCTCTTTCATAATTTTAAAGACCTCTATCAGGTCACCCCCCAGCCTTCTCTCTTCGAGAGTAAAGAGTCCCGGCCTGTTCAATCTTTCCTGATGGCTATAATCTCTTTTTAAAATAATTTTTTGCACTTTCTCCATATGCCTCATTTGTTTTTATAATCTGGAGACCAGAACTGTGCACAATTGCTCTGTGAGGTTTAACTTAACTTCTCTGCTTTTCAATTCTACCCCTCTAGAAATGAACCCCAGCGCCTGGTTTATTTTTAACCTGAGTGGCTACTTTTAGTGATTTATGAATCTGTATTGTAATTTGAGCAAATCAGAGAGTCTCACACAAATAAATCACAGTCACGGATGGCGTCTGTGGGACTGGAGCCCATCGGCCAGCAACCTTTAGATGGGGAGAACATTCAGAAACAGTAAATGGGCAGAGACATTAATGGTGAAATCATTCCTTTAACAAACAGCAGAATAAAAGCAGAAATTGCTG
The DNA here is from genome assembly GCF_044704955.1 of Pristiophorus japonicus. Taxonomy (NCBI): domain Eukaryota; kingdom Metazoa; phylum Chordata; class Chondrichthyes; family Pristiophoridae; genus Pristiophorus; species Pristiophorus japonicus. The sequence goes on along the minus strand of NC_091987.1, from coordinate 213,277,893 downwards.
GAAATACCCAGCAGGTCAGGCAGCATCTGTGGAGAGAGAAACAGAATTAATGTTTCAGGTCAATGGCCTTCATCCAAACTGACACAAGTTTGAAATGTAACAAAGATTTTTAAGGAAGTGCAGGGGAACAAAGGGAGGTAAGCATGTATATTTATCTCTATAATAAAGACCAGCTCACACTATCCCGGGAATGTGTGGATTTGATATGTGTCATTCCACTTATAAGATTTCAGCTCAGTCCTAAAGTCTAACATTCTGATAAGTGTTTATCAGTTTCTAAAATTAGACCATTCCAGGAACAAGCGACTTGCTGGAGTCATTAATGAGTCATTTGCAAACGTGCATGTCAAGGTCTATAATCCATAGTGTCAGCTGTGGCTCAGGGTGTGGCTCTCTTGCCTCTGAGTCAGAATGTTGTGGATGGAAGACTGGAGCAAAACAAAGTAGGCTGACACTCCCAATGCAGTGCTGAGGGAGCGCCGCACTGTCGGAGGGGCAGTGCTGAGGGAGCACCACACTGCCGGAGGGGCAGTGCTGAGGGAGCACCACACTGCCGGAGGGGCAGTGCTGAGGGAGCGCCGCACTGCCGGAAGGGCAGTGCTGAGGGAGCGCCGCCCTGTCGGAGGGGAAGTGCTGAGGGAGCGTCGCCCTGTCGGAGGTGTTGTCTTTCGGATGAAACATTAAACCGAGGCCCCGTCTGCCCCCTCAAGTAGACATAAAAGATCACATGACATTATTTGAAGAAGAGCAGGGGAATTATCCCCGGTGTCCTAACCAATATTTATCCCTCAAGTGATGGCACTAAAACAGTTTATCTGGTTATCATCACATTGCTGTGTGTGGGAGCTTGCTGTGCGCAAATTGGCTGCCGCATTTCCCACATTACAACAGGGACTACACTCCAAAAGCACTTCATTGGCTGTAAAGCGCTTTGGGACGTCTGGAGGTGGTGAATGGCGCTGTACCTGATCTTCCTGGAAACCAGTCCCACTCCGCCTCCTGTACTTGGAGGAACCTTGGGGAATTTGCTACTTGCCCCCACTACCCAACTCCCCTCTCCCTGGGAAGGGAAAGGATATCCTGTGAAGTTTCCCCTTTAGAGCCTTTGTGCTTTTTCTTACCAACTCTCTCTAAGGCCTTGGACAGGACTGGGCAGGTTTGATGCAGGAAGAATGTTCCTGATGTTGGGGAAGTCCAGAATCAGGGGTCATTGTCTAAGGATGAGGGGTAAGCCATTTAGGACCAAGATGAGGAGAAACTTCTTCACTGAGAATTGTTAACCTGTGGAATTTTCTACCACAGAAAGTTGTTGAGGCCAGTTCGTTAGATATATTCAAAAGGGAGTTAGATATGGCCCTTACGGCTAAAGGGATCAAGGGGTATATAGAGAAAGCAGGAATGGGGTACTAAAGTTGCAAAAATGATCAGCCATGATATTGAAGGGTGGTGCAGGCTCGAATGGCCTACTCCTGCACCTACTTTCTATGTTTCAAACCCATCGGGGTGTCGAGCGCACTCCTAAAGTGTTGCGACACACCCACATAACGAGAGTTACCAGCTCGAGGCCCCACTCCCAGTCCCTTCCCCCTCCAGAGCCATGGGGTTTAGGGATCGTTTGATGGCAAGGGACAAAACCCTAATTGCACGCGCGCACAAATAATAATTTCCATTTTCCAGAAATTGCTACCAGTTTTCCGACCAATGACAAAATGAAGAAACGGAAGATCATCATAACTGTGCTGGCGGTCCTTACTGTCGCGGGAATTCTTGCAGTCGGAATTTATTTTGGTAAATTGATTTTCTTCCTCCTATTAACAAAAAAAAGTTGCTATAAAATGTCCCCGTTTCCCCTCCCCCCCCACCCCCCGTGCCCTTCATTTGCTCCCGTCTGCTCTTTGAAGTGCTGGCTTGTGATCCGGCACCCGCTCGTCCACAGTTCATGGGGTGAGTGTGGGCCAGCAACCAGCCACAGGACAGTCGGCCATGTGGGGAATCACCGTTGAGCCTGATCTAATCCCCGCCCACTGACGCTGTAAGGATTTTCCAGTAGGGATCATGGGATAATGATCAGGGGTGATGCCTTTGGTGGATTTTTTTTAAATTCTTCTCCCTTCTCTCTTTTTCCCCCCCCCCCCCCCCCAGCTTCCAACTCCTGGGGTGCTGAGGCCAACAGGAGTGCCCCTGTTACTGGAACATAGGAACAGGAGGAAGTCATTCAGCCCCTTAGGCCTGTTCCTCCATTTAATTAGATCATGGCTGGTCTGTACCTTAACTCCATCTACCCACTTTGGTTCTGTAACCCTTAATACCCTTGCCTAACAAAAATCTGGCAATCTCAGTTTTAACAATTTCAGTTGATCCCGCCCCCCCCCCCCCCCCCCCCCCCCCCCCGGGGCTCAACAGCTTTTTGGGGGAAGAGAGTTCCAGATTTCCCCCCTCCTTTGTGTGATGAAGTGCTTCCTGCCATCACCCCTGAATGGCCTGGCTCTCATTTTATTAATAATAATATTCTGCCCCTTTGTTCTGGACTTCCTGCCCCCCCACACTGGTTGTTGACCCCTCTGCTAAAGGGAAACAGGTCCTTCCCATCCACTCTATCCAGGCCCCTCATAATTTTATATACCTCAATTAAATCTTCCCCCCTCAGCCTCCTTTGTTCCAAGGAGAACAACTCCAGCCTATCCAGTCTTTCCTCATAGCTGAAGTTGTCCAGTCCAGGCAACATCCTCGTAAGTCTCCTCTGCACCCTCTCTAGTGCAATCACATCCTTCCTGTAATGTGGTGACCAGAACTGCACGCAGTAGTCCAGCTGTGGCCTAACTAGTGTTGTGTTCTAGCCATAAACTAGCCATAAACTCCCTGCTCTTGTATTCTGTGTCTCAGCTAATAAAGGAAAGCATTCCGTATGCCTTTAACTACCTCATCGACCTGTCCTGCTACCTCTAAGGACCTGCACTCCAAGGTCCCTCTGTTCCTCCACACCTCTCGGTATCCTCCCATTTATTGTGTATTCCCTTGCCTTGTTGCCCCTCCCCAAATGCATTACCCCGCACTTTTCTGGATTGAATTAATTACATTTGCCGCTTTTCTGCCCAACTGACCAGTTCATCGATATCTTCCTGCAGTCTAAAGCTTTCCTCCTCACTATCAACCACACGGCCATCTGCAAATGTCTTTATCATGCCCCCTACATTTAAGTCTAAATCATTAATAACTACAAAAAGTAAGGGATCGAGTAGTGAGCCCTGTGGAACTCCACTAGAAACAACCTTCCAGTCACAAAAGCTCCCCTCAACCATTACCCTTTGCTTCCTGCCACTGAGCCAATTTTGGATCCAGTTTGCCACTCTCCCTTGGATCCCATAGACTTTTACTTTTTTGATCAGCCTGCTTGTCAAAAGCCTTGCTAAAATCCATGTAGACTACATCAAACACACTGCCCTCATCGACCCTCCTTGATACCTCCTCAAAGAACTCAATCAAGTTAGTCAGGCACGACCTTCCCTTAATAAATCCATGCTGACCGTCCTTGATTAATCTTTTACTAGCACAACTCACTGGCCAGCAATTGGGAGAAGGAATCCTGGGTAAATATTTCCCGTTCTTCCGAGTCAGGAGACACTGAGTTGATTTCTGGCGATCCTGTTGTGTCCTCATCCGAGATTACCCAAGACAGTGCATGATGGGTTAGAGACTTTCCGGTCTGGGACTCCATCACCATGTCTCCCATGGTGGAACGTCCCATTGCCGCTTACTGCCAGATCACGACGAGGAATCATTGCTTAAGAAAGTTATTGGATGGTTGTGGTGAAAGCTCACCTCAGCTGGTAATGTTCGAAGTGTTGCCCAGGAAACCGTCTCACCAGCAGCACTGGGGCAGCCACCAGTCCCCTGTGGCTTGACTGTCTAACCAGTCTTCATCCTCTCTTTTGCAGTGAAGGTCGCCATCGACACATATTATTACTGGTGCCCCAGCGCTTTTAAGTTCATTTCCCTCGATTCGCAATGCGATGGAATCGTTGACTGTTCCGGAGGGGAAGATGAGCTCGAGTGTGTGGTGAACATCACCTTCCAAGAGCAGTTCCCTGGTAAGCAGCGAATTGTCTCTGTGCATGTTTTTGTTACTCGAGACTGCCCTGTGGGATGAACCATAGCGATATGTTGCTGTGTTCCCTTTCAGTGCGGATATACGGACTCGACTCCATTGTTCAAGTGAAAGATCCAGCCACCCAGCAGTGGAATAGCGTGTGTTATGACAACTGGCGACTGAACCTGGCTCAAGTAATTTGCAACCAGCTGGGCTACTCGAGGTAATGGAAAGGATTTTCAAATCTGCTTAACTCCCAACGTCTTTTGAGTGAGATGTTAATCTGAGGCCCCGTCTGCTCTCGCAGGGGGGAGGGATGTAAAAGATCCCATGGCACTATTTCGAAGAAGAGCAGGGGAGTTAACCCTGGTGTCCTGGCTAATGTTTATCCCTCAATCAATATCACTAAAATAGATTGGTAATTTATCACATTGCTATTTGTGGGACCTTGCTGTGCACAAACGTTAGAACAGTGACTACCCTTAATTAGCTGTTAAGGACAGGACACCTGAAGTCATGAAAGGAGTTCGATAAATGCATCTCTCTGTTCTCTGCGCTCGCTCGCTCTCATTTTATCTCTCTTTAATTCTCTCTCTCTCTCTCTCTCTCTCTCTCTCTCTCTCTCTCTCTCTCTCTCTCTCTCTGCTCTAAATGTGAGTGAAGGAAGTCCTTCACTGATTGATTCCAGCTTCTACCCCAGTCTGTTGTTTAAGGCTAAAGGAAGCTTTGCACTTATTCCAAGAATGAATTACTTTTGAAGAGTGGTGACTGTTATGCAGGCAAATGCAGTGGACATTTTGTGCGTTGCAAGATCAGGCCACACCTGAGTCATGGATGACAAGTTAAATTTTTATTGGTGCTGAGGGCATTAAATATTGCCCAGGACCCGGGGAGAGCTGCTTGCTCTTTCAATAATGCCATGGGATCATTCACCTCCACTTGTGCAGAGAGACCGAGTCCCAACTGAAGGATTCACTGTTTAAAAATTAGCTGTTTACATATCTATCTTGTTTGCAAATGAAACAAAGCTGGGTGATGCTGCAATCTGGATCCAGCTGATCAAACATAGAAAGGCCTGAGTATAATAGGGAGCTGAGTGGCAAATTACATAGAATATACAGCCTAGAAAGAGGCCATTCGGCCCAACCAGTCCATGCCGGTGTTTATGCTCCACTCGAGACTCCTCCCATCTTTCCTCATCTAACTATCAGCAGAACCCTCTATTCCCTTCTCCCTCATATGTTTGTCTAGACTGATTCCTGGTATGGGGGGATTGTCCTATGAGGAGAGAATGAGTAGACTCGGCCAATATTCTTGAGTTTAGAAGAATGAGAGGTGATCTCATTGAAACATACACAATTCTTACAGGGTAGATGCAGGGAGGATGTTTCCCCGGACTGGGGAGTCTAGAACCAGGGGTCACAGTCTCCGAATAAGGGGTCGGCCATTTAGGACTGAAGAGAAATTTCTTCACTCAGAGGGTGGTGAATCTTTGGCATTCTCTACCCCAGAGGGATGTGAATGCTCAGTCATTAAGTATATTCAGAATGGAGATCGATAGATTTTTGGATATGGGGATAGTGCAGGAAGGTGGAGTTGAGGTGAAAGATCAGTTCTGATCTCATTGAATGGCGGAGCAGGCTCGAGGGGCTGAATGGCTGACTCCTGCTCCTGTTTCTTGTATTCTTATGTTCTCCTCTTCAATGCATCGATATTATTCGCTTCAACCACTCCCTGTGGTAGCGAGTTCCACATTCTCACCACTCTCTCTAGGTAAAGAAATTTCTTCTGAATTCCCTATTTAATGTTTAATACAGAGTCATGATGTAGATTAAATGGTGTTGCTGTACAGGACACTACACAGGAGAGGGGTCTGGGGAGACTGGTGGATAGATCAATGCAGCCATTGGCACAGTGTACAGCAGCAGTAAAGGGAGCAATTATGATCTTGGGTCGTATAACTAGAGAGATCGAGCACAAATCAAAGGGGGTGTTGGGATTTGTACAGGGCGTTGGTCCAGCTTGCCCTGGGGTACTGGGTATGATTCTGGGCACCGTGTTATGAGAAAGAGACACCAGGATTGGAGCGTGGGGGGGGAGCGAAGTGTAACTAAACTGAGCTGGGATTAGATAACTGAGCTAGGAGGAGAAGCTGGGCATCCGGGAGACGGAAGTTAGCTCATCCCAATATGAAGACTAGCCTTGAACAGAAAGTATAAAATTCTGACGGGGTTGGATAGACTGGATGCGGGGAGGATGTTTCCCCTGGCTGGGAAGTCTAGAACAAGGGGTCACAGTCTCAGCATACGGGGTAGGAAATTTAGGACCGAGACGAGGAGAAATGTTTTCACTCAGAGGGTGGTGAACCTGTGGAATTCTCTCCCACAGAAGGCTGTGGAGGCCAAGTCACTGAATATATTTAAAAGGGAGATAGATAGATTTCTAGACACAAAAGGCATCAAGGGATAGGGGGAGAAAGTGAGGATACGGTGTTGAGATCGAGCACCAGCCATGATCACATTGAATGGCGGTGCCGACTCGAAGGGCCGAATGGCCTATTCCTGCTCCTAGTTTCTATGTTTCGATGTTGCACCTGTTGCTGAGTTGGTGGCTTTAGAATCTCCGCAGTGGTCACCCCATTAAATCACATCGCGTTGGATCTTGGATTGGAGAAATGCAACGGGTCGAGTCTGCGAGCAGTCGTGTAGCGACTGTGATGTGTTGGCCACATTTGGAAGGGTTTTGTTTTTCTTAAGCCAGTGTTGGTGTTCTGCAGGAACCCTACAGCTACCCCCAAGGATTTGAACCTCTGGCCCTCGCACAAGATCATCGACATCAATAAAGTCACCAACCCTGCTTCCATCCAGAGTGTTTTAATGGAAGGGTGAGTAGAATCTGGTGCCTGTAGCCCAATATTGTCCGAGAACCGAAGGGTCAATAACCAGAGAGCACGGAATGAAGGTGATTGGCAAAAGAACCAGAAGCTCTTGCCTCATATCCCTGCAATTTTTTCTCCAAGCATGATCCTTCAGTCTTTGGAAACTGTTGCTCTTTGTTTCCTCTCTCTAAACCCTTCATGATGTGTTGCGCAGCTATAGACCAGCTCGCTGATCCTTGGTCATGGGATCCCCCTGTGCCTTATAGCGGGACTGGATTTGGCACTGGATGTGGGAGTGGATGGATTTTTCTTTTGTCGGGGAGAGCGGGTCAGTGTCCTGAATTTAGATTCTGATTTCCGAACAGATTTTGCCTGAATCTATTCCAGAGATGAACAAATCTGGATTTGGGGAAATGGGGGACCCTTATGGAGAAACTCAATGCACTGTCCTTAGAGTGTTCCTCCGGGCCCCGCTAACTCCGGGAGCAATCCATTTGCCGTTCAGACTCAGGCAGAGATGTTCGGATGGGTTGAGGTACTTGGAGGAGTTCCGCGGTGGGCAAGTGATCAAGATTTGCTCCTTAAATCTGTGAGGGCAGATTGGCTGCCCCGCTATCGTACCCGTCCGATTCTCAATTCTTTCAAATCAACAGAACTGAAATCGGGTGGCTTTAATGACGGGTGGGAAATCCGCTCCACCAGCTTTGTGACAACCTAAATCCAGTCCATGGTTTTACCGGAGCCTCGGTCCCACTCAAACCACTTTCCCTTCCCCCAAACTGTTGAGATGTACATACAGAGACAGAGTGGGGAGATTTCATCCCAGCGATCATAAAATCATAGAGCAGTACAGTGCGGGAGGAGGCCATTCGGCCCATCGAGTCAGTCCCACTCCCCCCCCCCGCTCTTTCCCCATATCCCAGCAATTTTTTTTTCAAGTATTTATCCAGTTCCCTTTTTGAAGGCTCCTATTGAATCTGTATCCACCGCCCTATCAGGCAATGCATTCCAAATCCTAACCACTCTGTGTTTTAAAAAAAAAAGTTTTCCTCATGTTGCCTCTGATTCTTTTGGCAATCACCTTAAATCTGTGTCCCCTGGTTACAGCCATTGGAAACAGTCGCTCTTTATTTACTCTATCTAAACCCTTTGTGATCTTAAACACCAGTCATGGCCTGTTTCAAACCCAAAGCCTGAGTTTTTGCTGGTGAGGGCACGTGAACCTGTCCGGAAACTGCTCCAGATGTGAAATAGCTTGTGATCTCAAGTCAGGAGCAAAGCACAAAAAGCTTCCGGAATGAACTGTCGGTATAATTGCAGCTTTTTATTATATCTCCCTGGCACCTGGTCAATGGGAGACAAATTAAATCCTCAAATAAAGTGACTACTTGACAACTGAGAAGTAATTATCATAGGCAGTCCCTCGGAATCGAGGGAGACTTGCTTCCACTCCTTTAAAATGAGTCCTTAGGTGGCTGAACAGTCCAATACGAGAACCACAGTCCTTGTCACAGGTGGGACAGACAGTGGTTGAGGAAAGGGAGGGTGGGACTGGTTTGCCGCACGTTCCTTCCGCTGCCTGCGCTTGATTTCTGCACGCTCTCGGCCTCTGAATCAATGTTTCCCTCTGTTTATTGTTCAGGTTTTGCACTTCCAGGATGATTGTGTCTCTTGTCTGTGCACGTGAGTTGATTTTTCATTTAAAGGGGTTGTCGCTTGTTTGCTAAACTGTTCCTTTTTTAAAAAAAAAATTGATTCTCCAGCATCTCTGTTTTGTTAAAGTCACTGGAGTCTCTGTACATTACTGAAGCATTTTCTTGTGGGAAGGTGCAGAGGAAGATGGAAATTGCTGGTTAATTAAAAAGACACAAGGTCCATCTAATTTGCCTTCTCCCATCCCGGTAGTTGCACCAAACAACGATAATGGAGTTGTTGACTGATCTCAGCGACCAATCTCCATCAACGAGTGTACGACAGACCCAGACATTGGGGGCGGAATTGCCCCTCGCCCGATTGGGGACGTTAACCGTCCGGGGGGCGGGGGGTGAGGGACTTCGATCGCCCGGCCCGGAAGTCCCACCCCCGATGTGAGATTGGGCCTTCTGCCCCTCAAAGGAAACGCTGCGCTCCCGGGGCGACAGCGCGGCGGCGAGTCCATCCACGTAGTGCCGGCGCACTAAAACACCCCTCCCCTTTAATTAAAGGGGAAGGGCCACTGCGCACTCTGCATGGCCCTTTGGAGACCGCCACTGGGCCACCGGGGGAGGGGGGGGGGAGAGACACGTGAGACCCCGGGCCAGTAGCCAGGCACCCACAATGGAGTGCCGGGTTGCACAATGGTGGCCCGGACCACGCTAGGGGCGCCATGCTAGTCCCGGGGGCCTTGCGGGCTTCCCCTTTAAACAACGTCCCGGGGGCAGATGTCTGCCAACTTGGCGACCCGCAGGGCAATTTTCGGAGCATTGAGGGGCCGCAGCGCATCAGGATGACATCATCGCCGGTTGCGTGGCGGACTGGGGCGCGAATCGTGGGGCTACTGTGCCAGCACCTCCCAAACCTCCAGGGCAATTTACTGACCGCGCCCCACTCACTCGCTGCCGAAAATGGCCTCGCCCTGTTAGAGTTCCTCGGAGAGGCTAATGGGGCTATAAAAAGGAACACTTTTGCCCCCTGGGTGTCTTGACGGTTCATATTGCTGGTTGGTTTTTTGGGTAGTCGGGAGATCACGTTCTTGTCTAACTATTGTTTGGGGTCATGGGCCACTTGCAGTGAGCAGTTTCAGTGTGACTCGCTGCCCCCTCCTCCTGTGTGTTGACCAAACACACTCGTTTCATTTTATATATTCATTCACGGGATGTGAGTGTCACTAGCGAGGCTGGAACTTAATGGCCATCCCTCATTGTCCTTGAGAAGGTGGTGGTGAGCCGCTGCCTTGAACCGCTGCAGTCCGTGTGGTGAAGGTGCTCCCACAGTGCTGTTGGGGAGGGAGTTCCAGGATTGTGACCCAGCGACGATGAAGGAACAGCCGATATATTCTTGGAGGGGAACGTGGAGGTGGTGGTGGTGTTCCCATGTGCCTGCTGCCCTTGTCCTTCTAGGTGGTAGAGGTCGCGGGCTTGGGAGGTGCTGCCGAAGAAGCCTTGGCGAGTTGCTGCAGTGCATCTTGTAGATGGTACACACTGCAGCCACGGTGCGCCGGTGGTGGAGGGAGTGAGTGTTGAAGGTGGTGGGTAGCGTGCCGATCAAGCGGGCTGCTTTGTCCTGGATGGTGCCGAGCTTCTTGTATTGTTGGAGCTGCGCTCATCCAGGCAAGTGGAGAGTGTTCCATCACACTCCTGACTTGTGCCTCGTCGATGGTGGAAAGGCTTTTGGGGAGTCAGGAGGTGAGACACTCGCCGCAGAATACCCAGCCTCTGACCCGCTCTAGTAGCCACAGGATTTATGTGGCTGGTCCGGTTGAGGTGATGGTTTAAAATCTGATAAACCATTTCAAGGAATCCGTTGTCGGGGAAAGCCATTGAACTGGTGTCAAAAGACAATTGGGTGTTTCTGCTTTTTCTCATTAACACCAATCAGTAAAGAAGGAAGGGGTGCCTGGGTCAAAGGTCATTCCTGCTCCTGCAGATTCTGATCTTCCAATACTTGGTTAGGATTTTTAGATGACCCTGCAGGATTGTGTTGAGTCGCAATTGGGGGAAATAAAAGCTGGGTTTGTGCTCTGTTCCAGGGTGTGAGCGAAGTGCCGTTGACCGGATTGTGGGGGGATCAGACGCCACTATTGATGAATGGCCCTGGCAGGTCAGTCTCCAGTACAAGAGCCAGCACCTGTGCGGGGGCAGCGTGCTGAACCCCAACTGGATTGTCACTGCAGCTCACTGCTTCCCAGAGTAAGTGCGCAAATATCTGCTCCCCTCGCTCACCACACGGTTACCCCCATTGCTTCCTCCCTTCGCCCACCCCCCACAAATCACTCACTTCCGCCACCCCCCATCGCTCCCTCTACACTGTCCCATCAAACACTCCCAGGGCAGGTACAGAACAGGGTTAGATACAGAGTAAAGCTCCCTCTACACTGTCCCATCAAACACTCCCAGGGCAGGTACAGAACAGGGTTAGATACAGAGTAAAGCTCCCGCTACACTGTCCCATCAAACACTCCCAGGGCAGGTACAGCACGGGTTAGATACAGAGTAAAGCTCCCTCTACACTGTCCCATCAAACACTCCCAGGGCAGGTACAGGGGGTTAGATACAGAGTAACGTTCCCTCTACACTGTCCCATCAAACACTCCCAGGGCAGGTACAGGGGGTTAGATACAGAGTAAAGCTCCCTCTACACTGTCCCATCAAACATTCCCAGGGCAGGTACAGCACGGGGTTAGATACAGAGTAAAGCTCCCTCTACACTGTCCCATCAAACACTCCCAGGGCAGGTACAGCACGGGGTTAGATACAGAGTAAAGCTCCCTCTACACTGTCCCATCAAACACTCCCAGGGCAGGTACAGCACGGGGTTAGATACAGAGTAACATTCCCGCTACACTGTCCCAATAATGTGCGCCTCCCAATGTCAAAAGCGTTGGTTAAATTGTGACTTGTTTTGGGAAGTATTTGCTAATGGGAGTTTTGTTTATTGCAGGGAATATCATCAAATTGAGAACTGGAAGGTGTTCGCTGGGAGTGAGTTTCTCTACTCCGGGGGCAGCAGCTATTCAGTCTTGAAAATCGTCACACATGGACACTATAACTCAAAGAGCAGCGACTATGACATTGCACTCATAAAACTGAGATCGCCGTTGCCCCACACAGGTGAGGCAGCATCCGAGTGCAACAATACACATCGATCTTTAATCAACTGTGTTTGACCTTTAACCTCCTTTTCTCAGAGGAAACTTTTTCCATTAGGAACTGATTTTTAGCACCGTTTTCTCCCTTGTTCTCCTGTAGGCATTGATTGTTGCTGAAGTTTGAGTGCAGTCCCTGCCTGGGGTACCAGCACTGACTCTCACTGGGGCACAGGTCCCACACACACTGACTCTCATTGGGGCACGGGTCCCACACACACTGACTCTCACTGGGGCACGGGTCCCACACACACTGACTCTCATTGGGGCATGGGTCCCACACACACTGACTCTCACTGGGGTACGGGTCCCACACGCACTGACTCTCACTGGGGTACGGGTCCCACACACACTGACTCTCACTGGGGTACGGGTCCCACACTGACTCTCACTGGGGTACGGGTCCCACACGCACTGACTCTCACTGGGGTACGGGTCCCACACGCACTGACTCTCACTGGGGTTCACCTAAGGAAGACGCAAATAACCTTCCGGAAATACTAGGGGACCGAGGGACTAGCCAGAAGGAGGAACTAAAGGAAATCCTTATTAGTCAGAAAATTGTGTTAGGAAAATTGATGGGATCGAAGGCCAATAAATCCCCAGGCCCTAACAGTCTGCATCCCAGGGTACTTAAGGAAGTGGCCCTAGAAATAGTGGATGCATTGGTGGCCATTTTCCAATGTTCTATAGACTCTGGATCAGTTCCTATGGATTGGAGGGTAGCTAATGTAACCCCACTTTTTAAAAAAAGGAGGGAGAGAAAACATGGAATTATAGCCTGACATCGGTGGTGGGGAAAATGTTGGAATCAATTATTAAAGATGAAATAGCAGCGCATTTGGAAAGGTGTGACATGATCGGTCCAAGTCAACATGGATTTATGAAAGGGAAATCATGTTTGACAAATCTTCTAGAATTTTTTGAGGATGTAACTAGTAGAGTGGACAAGGGAGAACCAGTGGATGTGGTGTATTTGAACTTTCAAAAGGCTTTTGACAAGGTCCCATACACAAGATTAGTGTGCAAAATTAAAGCACATGGTATTGGGGGGGTAATGTATTGAAGTGGATAGAGAACTGGTTGGCAGACAGGAAGCAAAGAGTAGGAATAAATGGATCCTTTTCAGAATGGCAAGCAGTGACTAGTGGGGTGCTGCAGGTTCAGTGCTGGGACCCCGGCTATTTTATAATATAAATTAATGATTTAGGGAAAGGAATTGAATGTAATATCTCCAAGTTTGCAGATGACACTAAGCTGGGTGGCAGTGTGAGCTGTGAGGAGGATGCTAAGAGGCTGCAGAGTGACTTGGACATGTTAGGTGAGTGGGCAAATGCATGGCAGATGCAGTACAATGTAGATAAATGTGAGGTTATCCACTTGGGTGGCAAAAACAGGAAGGCAGAATATTATCTGAATGGTGACAGATTAGGAAAAGGGGAGGTGCAACAAGACCTGGGTGCCATGGTACATCAGTCATTGAAAGTTGGCATGCAGGTACAGCAGGTGGTGAAGAAGGCAAATGGCATGTTGGCCTTCATAGCGAAGGATTTGAGTATAGGAGCAGGGAGGTCTTATTGCAGTTGTACAGGCCACACCTTGAATATTGTGCACAGTTTTGGTCTCCTAATCTGTAGAAGGACATTCTTGCTATTGAGGGAGTGCAGTGAAGGTTCACCAGACTGATTTCTGGGATGGCAGGACTGACATATGAAGAAAGACTGGATCAACTAGGCTTGTATTCACTGGAATTTAGAAGAATGAGAGGGGATCTCATAGAAACATATAAAATTCTGATGGGATTGGACAGGTTAGATGCAGGAAGAATGTTCCCGATGTTGGGGAAGTCCAGAACCAGGGGTCACAGTCTTAAGGATAAGGGGTAAGCCATTTAGGACCGAGATGAGGAGAAACTTCTTCACTCAGAGAATTGTGGGCATGTGGAATTCTCTACCACAGAAAGTTGTTGAAGCCAGTTCGTTAGATATATTCAAAAGGGAGTTAGATGTGGCCCTTACGGCTAAAGGGATCAAGGGGTATGGAGAGAGAGCAGGAATGGGGTACTGAAGTTGCATGATCGTATTGAACGGTGGTGCAAGCTCGAAGGGCCGAATGGCCGCCTACTGCACCTATTTTCTGTGTTTCTAAGTTAAGGAAGTGCATTCGAGAGGGCGCTGAGCACCTCGAGTCTCATCGCCGAGAGCATGCAGAAATCAAGCGCAGGCAGCGGAAGGAGCGTGCGGCAAACCAGTCCTACCCTCCCTTTCCCTCAACGACTATCTGTCCCACTTGTGACAGAGACTGTGTGGTTCTCGTATTGGACTGTTCAGCCACCTAAGGACTCATTTTGCAGAGTGGAAGCAAGTTTTCCTCGATTCCGAGGGACTGCCTGTGATGGTTACTGAGACTGGCGGGGTAGGAAATTGATCACTTTAAAGACCCGTTTGGGGCGGTGAGGCCTTTCTGACGAGGTAGGTGGATGGGCGGACCCATGCGGAATTGCCCTCTGGTTTCCCGCCGTGCCCGGCGCTCCGACCTGCTGTCTGAGCGCTGACCCCTTTGCCCCCCTGGTGCAGGGAATTGCCCCCTGTGGGTGCTCGGCCACCGCCACGGCGGGCAGCTGCCAGTGGCTGGGCGGCACGGCCCCAAGGGGACTCTGCAGTCGGCCCGGCAATGGCGACCACGGGTTCGTCCGGGCGGGGCCACCAATAGGCAGTCTGCCGCCGCCTCTTGGGTGCCGCCCCGCTGGCCTGGCCGAAGCCCTCCCTGGTGGCCCTCCCTTTAAGTGAAGGGGAGGGACGTAGCTATGCGTCATCGCGATGCATCACGCCCACCTTCCACACTGCTCCCGACCTGCTTCCGCCCCCAACACTGTCCCAATGATTTTTCCGGGTAATGCGGGCAATCTCCCTCTATTACCCGCCCCATGGATCCTGGCGGTAATTATCCATCTAATTCCAATTATCCACCACAAACCGGCTCAGAGTTTTTTATTTTAGGTTTATTTAATTAACTGAATTTAAATTCCCCAGTTGCTGTGGTGGGATTTGAACTCGTGTCTCTGGATCATTAGTCCAGGTCTCTGGTTTACTAGACCAGTAACATAACCAATACGAATTCAATTGTTTTCTGAATAGTTTTTCTTCTTTTCTTTCCCTAGATTACATCCGTCCAATTTGTTTACCCAACTACAATGCACCCATTCAGAGCACACTCTTGGCGTGGGTTACCGGCTGGGGCTACACTAAGGAATACGGTAATTATCACCATGGTTACTATCGGCTGTGAGATGGCCCATTTGAAACATGGCCGAACACGAGGGATTTTCCACTCTCTGCTCCAGGGATGCCCAGCCTGTGGGCAGTATTTAGTCTTGGGGAGGGACAGTAGCAAAGTAGTGGGGGTGGGGGAGAGGGATGAGATTGTAGGGCCGGAGGAGGTTACCTAATCACTGCCCTCCATTCCCCCCTAAGGGTCGGTCACTGCTGAGGAGTGAGAGCACTGGTAGGTTTCTTTCCGAAAGATGGCTCCTCTGACAGCGCAGCACTGCCCCCTCCGGCAGCGCGGTGCTCCCTCGGCCCTGCCCCCTCCGGCAGCGCTGCGCGGATATCGGGTGGGATTTCCTGTTCTGATGCTTTGTGTTTTTTTTGGTAAAAGGTCAGGTGTCGTCCGTGCTCCAACAGGCCAACGTCTCGGTGATCCTACGGGATGTGTGCAATCAGAGGCAGTATTACGGCGGGCAGATCACGGAGCGCATGCTGTGCGCAGGGTACCCGGACGGGAAAGTGGACGCGTGTCAGGTACGGGCACAGAGGTGCAGCCGGGGACCCATCTCGGAGAGAGAGAGGGAGGGTTTTATAAAGAGGAGCGTCTGAGTTGAGTGAGCAGTGATGGGAGCCACTGTGATTGTTGCCAGTGTGCCGGCCAACATTACCGCTTCTGATCCAGTGACTCCCACTGGTGTACGGACATTACATGGAAAACGCAGCACAGAAACCGGCCATTCGGCCATCTAGTCCATGCCGGTGATTATGCTTCACGTGCCTCCTCCCACCCTTACTTTATCCAAGTTTCTCCTGAATTTCTTACTGGATTTATTAGTGACTACCTCTTATATTTATGACCCCTAGTATTGGATTCTCCCACAAGCGGAAACATCTTCTCTACGTCCAACCTGTCAAACCCCTTCTTAATTCTTATGTTCTTATTTAAGATTAGGAGTAGGCCATATGGCCCCTTGAGTCTGCTCTGCCATTTAACAAGGTCATGGCTGATCATCGACCCCCCCCCCCCCCCCCACTGCACTTTCCCGCCTGATCTCTATATCCCCTGATTCCCTATAGATTCCAAAAATCTATCTTCGCCTTGAATATACTCAATGATGCAGCATTCACAGCTCTTCGGGGCAGAGAATGCCAAAGATTCACAACCCTCTAAGTAAAGAATTTTCATCCTCATCTGTCTTCAATGGCCGACCCCTTATCCTGAGACTGTGTCCCCTGGTTCTAGACATTCCAGCCCGGGGGAAACAACCTCTCAGCATCTACCCTGTCAATCCCCCTCAGAATCGTGTATGTTTTAATGAGATCCCCTCATTCTTTTAAACTCTGGAGAATATAGGCCCATTCTACACAATCTCTCCTCATAGGCTAACCCCCTCATCCCAGTGATCAATCCAGTGAGCCTTCATTGCACCGCCTCCAAGACAAGTATATCCTTCCTTGGATAAGGAGACCAGAACTGTGCACAGTACCCCCGGTGTGGTCCCACCAAGGTTCCGTACAATTGTAGCAAGAATTGTTGAAAGATCTCTATTGAGCCACCACTCAACATTTAGGTGCTTATTTCCCAAGGAATATGTGGCCTATCAAATTGTTCCATCTCACGCTTGTCTATATTGAAATGAATTTGCCAATTGCAGGCCCAATTGGTCATGGGTCTCCGCACCCCCCACGCCCCCCAATTGTCCAGTGCCTGCTGTCAATCGGTGCTCCCGTGCCAAGAATGGCCGCTTGACTGAGGGAGCCAAGAGTGTCAGCCACAGAGCTGTACCCAGCAAGATGCCGATACCTTGAGAAGCAGACGGTGCAAATGAAATATTGAACCCATCTCCCTCGAGCTGCTGATTTTTAGACTCATTGGAATTAAGGATCTGGTGAACTTTAATTGAAATCTTTTTGCACTGCAAGGGTATGGTTGTGTCGCAGTGCAAAAAGATTGTTACTGGTGCAGTAATCCGCAACCCTGGACTAATAATCCCAAGAACGCGAACTCAAATTCCCACCATGGCCATTTGAGAATTTGGATTTGGTGTAAAAAGAAAATCTAGAAATAAGTTGGTCTCAGTAAAAGTGACCATGAAGCTGTCAGATTGTCATAAAAACCCAATTGGATCACTGATGTTCCTTCAGGGAAGGAAACCTGCCGTCCTTACCCGGTCTGGGCCTACATGTGACTCCAGACCCGCACCAATGTGGTTGACCGAAGTAGCCTAGAGAGATACTCTGTCGTGCCGCCAATCCCACCATCAACATCCAGCGGGTCATCATTGACCATAAACTTAACTGGACCAGTCACATAAATACAGTGCCACACCAGCAGGTCAGAGGCTGGGTATTCTGCAACGAGTATCTCGCCTCCTGACTGACTCCCCAAAGCCTTTCCACCATCTACAAGGCACAAGTCAGGAGTGTGATGGAATACTCCCCACTTGTGTTGTTGGAGCTGCACTCATCCAGGCAAGAAGCTCGACACCATCCAGGACAAAGCAGCCCAATTGATTGGCACCCCATCCACCACCTTCAACACTCACTCCCTCCACCACGGCGCCCCCTGGCTGCAGTGTGCACCATCTACAAGATGCTCTGCAGCAACTCGCCAAGGCTTCTTCGGCAGCACCTCCCAAACCCGTGACCTCTACCACCTAGAAGGACAAGGGCAGCAGGCGCATGGGAACACCACCCCCTCCACGTCCCCCTCCCAGTCACACACCATCCTGACTTGCAGATATACTGGCCGTTCCTTCATCGTCGCTGGGTCAAAATCCTGGAACTCCCTCCCCAACAGCACTGTGGGAGCACCTGGTGACAGATTAGGAAAAGGGCAGGTGCAAAGAGACCTGGGTGTCATGGTACATCAGTCATTGAAGGTTGGCATGCAGGTACAGCAGGCGGTTAAGAAAGCAAATGGCATGTTGGCCTTCATAGCGAGGGGATTTGAGTACAAGGGCAGGGAGGTGTTGCTACAATTGTACAGGGCCTTGGTGAGGCCACACCTGGAGTATTGTGTACAGTTTTGGTCTCCTAACCTGAGGAAGGACATTCTTGCTATTGAGGGAGTGCAGCGAAGGTTCACCAGACTGATTCCCTGGATGGCGGGACTGACCTATCAAGAAAGACTGGATCAACTGGGCTTGTATTCACTGGAGTTCAGAAGAATGAGAGGGGACCTCATAGAAACGTTTAAAATTCTGACGGGGTTAGACAGGTTAGATGCAGGAAGAATGTTCCCAATGTTGGGGAAGTCCATAACCAGGGGACACAGTCTAAGGATAAGGGGGAAGCCATTTAGGACCGAGATGAGGAGGAATTTCTTCACCCAGAGTGGTGAACCTGTGGAATTCTCTACCACAGAAAGTTGTTGAGGCCAATTCACTAAATATATTCAAAAAGGAGTTAGATGAAGTCCTTACTACTAAGGGGGATCAAGGGGTATGGTGAGAAAGCAGGAATGGGGTACTGAAGTTGCATGTTCAGCCATGAACTCATTGAATGGCGGTGCAGGCTAGAAGGGCCGAATGGCCTACTCCTGCACTTATTTTCTATGTTTCTATGTTTCACCACACGGACTGCAGCGGTTCAAGAAGGCGACTCACCACCACCTTCTCGAGGGAAATTGGGGATGGGCAATAAATGCTGGCGATGCCCATAATCCTCAGATTGAATTAGAAGAAAGTGGTGAGGCTGGTGCCAGGTTTAACATCCGGTGCCTGCCTCCAGCTCTGGCACACCACCCAGCCCGTCAGATACCGCAGGGATTCCTATGCAGATGTATGGACTGCCCACAGTCTAGACAGATGGTGTTTGGCAGTATAAAGTAACAGAATATTAACGAGTGCCGAGATGACCCCTCCCCCCACCTCCCCCGACAACCTGATGCTCTTGGCCTCCTGTCTTGTACCCACTCCATTCAGCAGCCTGCGCTATCTGTGGGACAGCAGAATACCTACAATCCATCATACCTGGCATGTGTGAGTGGCTGTAAGCGCCCAGAAACCAGCTTTCAATGTGTACCGGGTACGTTGTGTGCATAAGCTGATTGTTTAATAAGGGAGCTCGGTGAGGGGAGGAGGAGGAGGAGGAGGAGGAGGAGGGGGAGGGGGAGGGGGGGGAGGAGGGAGGGAGATAGGGTGGGTGGGGTATGGGATGGGGGAGGGGGGTTGTGGGAAGGGGGCTATAGCTCAATGTCTGCCACCCAACAGCGCATCTTAACTGCGACTGACTGCCAGACTGGGATCAGTCCAGAGCTAGTGCATTTTCAGAGCGATTCCTTAAGTTCCTAGTCAGGGTGAGGTGGGGTGGGTGGGTGGGGGTGTTGAGGTCCGAGTTGGGGGCGTGCAAATATTCAAAGCTGAGATTGATAGATTTATTGTTGGGCGAAGGTATCGAGGCTTGCAGAGCAAAGGCAGGTAGATGGGGTTAAGATACGATCGAACAGTGTTGGGACAGGCTTGAGGGACAGAATGGCCTTCTCCCGTTCCTATGTTCCCACCCACGCGCTACGCGATCCTGCCGCCTTGGCGCGGTTCCATCGGTTGGTGAGGTGAATTTACCGTGCCGTCTCTTCCCAGGGGGACAGCGGGGGTCCGTTGGTCTACCGTTATCGGTACTGGCAGCTGATCGGCATCGTAAGCTGGGGCACTGGCTGTGCCCGACCCAAGAGGCCGGGGGTTTACAGTGACGTCACCATGCTACTCGATTGGGTCTACCATGTCTTGAATGTAAGTACGTGTGGGGGTACTCACCCCCAAGTTTTTACTTGTTCCCCTCCCCCCCACTCCACCACTCCATCTCTCCCCTCTTCCCCCCTCCACCCCCCACACCACTCCCATCTCTTCCTCCTCCCTCCCCCCACAACCCCAACTGTCTGCTTTCCCCGTGGTGCTCAGTGCGATGTAAGGAAAACGGAGGGAGGGGCCCGATCATCAGATAATGCACTCCACACAATGATTGCTAATCCCTCACATTGTCTTAACGAAAAATGTTGCTGGCTGCCCCAATATTGGATGGGTAAAGGCACCATGCCATGTGCTCCGTTCTCCCTCCCGCTCCCGCTCTCCCCCCTCCACACCCTGCACTATGTTGGCTCTACACATGGTTCTTTCCTGCCATCCAGTGGTTGTTAGCATAAGTGTTCAGAGAAAGCCCATACTGCATTAGAGAATGTACAGCACAGAAACAGGCTGTTTGGCCCAACAGGTCCGTGCCGGTGTTTATGCTCCACACGAGCCTCCTCCCAGCCCTCTTCGTCTCATCCCATCAGCATATTCCTTACTACTTCATGCAATTATCTAACTTCCCCTTAAATGCATCTATACTATTCGCTTCAACCACTCCCTGTGGTAGCGAGTTCCACATGCTCACCACTTTCTGGGTTAAGAAGTTTCTGCTAAATTCCCCTTTGGATTTATTAGTGACTCGTATATTTAGGTCCCTAGTTCTTGTCTTGCCCACAAGTGGAAACATCTTCTCTCTCTCTACCCTCTCAAACCCTTTCATAATCTTACAGACCTCTATCAGATCCACTCTCAATCTTCTCTTTACTAGAGACAGAACCCCAGCCTGTTGAACTTTTCCTGATAGTTATTACCTCTTCATTCTGGTATCGTTCTTGCATATGTGTTTGCACCATCTCCAGTGCTGCTATATCCTTTTTAAAATAATATTATGGAGTCCAGAACTGTGCACAGTAATTGTGGTCTAACCAAGGTTCGATACAGTTTTAACATAACAACTTCTCTGCTTTACAAATCTATTTCTCCAGAAATGAGCCCCAGTGCCTGGTTTGCAATTGTCTTAATGACCTTGGTATAAAAATATTATTGTTGTTAATGTGTAAAATAATTATGTTTTTATTTTAAATACACAGCAGTGAAGACGAGGGGTTTGGGGAAAAGCTCGGGTCATGCCTGGGCCTCGTTTCCTGCATTTCTGGGGGATCGTTACTCCGTGCACTTTATTGAAGATTCGTAAGCGACTTGAAATATTTTGGACTTGTCGCTTGTCCTGCCTTTGTTGTGCAGCCGGGACTGTAGGAATACAAGAATCACAGACACCAGCCATCTGCGATGGAGCTCGTGCGCTCGATACAGATAAACGCCTGGAATGCGTGCTTTTATTTTTTTTTTATTACGTGAAATGTTAATTTTGTAAACAGTCCCATAGTACGCCGCTCTAGTGGCGTCTATTGCAAAGTACAGGTGGGGTTTGTTAACTTGCCTTCCAGGGAATGATTGCCACGGATGCTAGTTATACTAGACACCTCCCAATGGGTCAAATCTCCTTTTCTAAGTCAAAGAAAAAAAAAATCCTTAATTTTTAAATCGAAAATGGCCAATAGGACAGCTCAATTTTTTTTTGATTCTTCCCGATTGGTTACTTTAGATTTGAATATCCAATGAGATGACCAGATTTTTTGCGCAGAGGGTTGCAGGCTGGCAAATCAACAATCCCCATTGTGAGGGGGAAGGTTTGATTGGGCACACGTGATATGACCCCCAACTCCTTGGAATCTCTTGGCAGACCCCGAATTTTAAATCCATTAGCGGGGAAAAAAAATAACTGTTTTGTGTCAGTTTTTGTTTTTTAAATGTGTGTGTGTGTGTGTGTATGTATATATATTTGGTGCATAGAAATGCAACCTATTCCCATTTCAGGCACTTTTGTTCGTGTTGGCATTGAGACCTCCCAGATCAGGGACGTTCGAGTAACTCTTACTGTACACACCTCCATCAAGCACTACCCTCCAGGCCCGCACGAGTTAGCTGGAGAGTGGAACGCTCTTCACGCTGCCCAACCGACAGATTAACTCTAAGGCACTGTGCATTTTCTACATCAACCATTCATGGTATCAATTCCAAGTGAGATTTGAGGGGTGGGGCGACGAGAGTGTAGTTTTGGGCTTATGGGTCTATTCTTGGGGAAGGGAGAGAGAAAGACCAAAACTGCCCAGTCATCTCCCATCAGAAGGAGACGAGGGCGAGACTGCTTTTGGTCATCTCGCACAGGACGGAGACTGGCCTGGATTCCGATTCCAGTTCTCGAGGCGAATGGCAATGTGTGGTCGGACTGAGCAGTAACCTGGTGAATTGATTGGCTCAGGGTGCAATCTTTCTTGTCTTTATGCCAAATTTTGTTGCCATTTTAGACATGTATTGTCATTTTATGGATTTATGAATGTGTTCCATTCAGTAAAACGCAGGGCGAATTTTATAAAGGGACCTTGTTTGTTTTTTAAGGCAGTTACTTGAATCAGGGCTGATCCTTCCTCACGATTGATGTGAAGCTGAGCCAGGAGGGGAATTAATCTTTTTTAAAAATTATGCACTAAAGCAAGGATCAAGACGTGTTGAATGTGCGGCCTCTTGGCTCAGTGTGTGAAGGCACTGTCTGGTGTGGTACTGGCCCACGCACATCAGCTGTTTCCCAAATTCCGTCCCGAGTCTGTACTATGTCGGGGGGGGGTGGGGGGGTGGGGTTTGGCTACAATAGGTTTTGGTGTCCTTGGACCAGGCGGGGGATATTCAGCCAGGGCTCCGGGTCCTGCTCACTGTCTGTCTAGTCTCTCCTGGTGGAAAGTGGACATTGGGCAAGGCCACGGTCCGGTTATGATGCTTCCCCCATTCCCCCTCCCCCCCCCCCCCACCCCCTAAATCTCTCTCTAGTTAAATATCCTGACGGCATTTGCTGTCTGGGCCTGCCCATGTTGAATAGCCAGTTGTGGGGGAGGGGGAGGGAGCACGTGAACACATTTACCGCCCCCCCACCCCCCCAACAAAATTTGGTCCCTTTCATTGGGGGTGACGAGGAGTCTCCTTTTCCATTCGGTCTCACTGTGGTGAGCAAAGGTGACTCCCTCCCATTGGGAAGACACAAGTTCAGTTCCAGTCTATACTTGTGCTTTATTTGTAATGATACACTCCGGTGCTAAAGCGACTGCAAGGGCAAGGGTTTAACGTGGCCGTGATTCACTGCTTTCTCCCACTCTGTCCCCAGGCCACCCCCGGGTGACTGAAGTTTTGACCTTGGATGCTTGCGCCAAATTACTTGTCAAAGTTTCATTGTTGTTTTGATATCTTTGTACCTGAATTTTTCAGATTAGCTTTTAAATAAATTGATCATTTTCAGCTCTCGTGTTTGCAGTGATCGGAGGATGAGTTGCCCGTCCCATGGGGTAAACTCACGCCTATGTACGGAGGGGAGGGGTGGCGGGAGAGGAACTGCAAATATGACGATCCTCAATTTTGGGGGCAGAGGGGAGAGAAAGGAATCGACCAGCACTCCCGTTCAGCTCCTGAATCCCTACAATATTCCTCAAATTAGCCAGGTTGGGAAAACTGAGCCACTTGCAGATTGCAGTTTTGGGAATCTGATAACGCGCAAGACATTGTGCATCAGCTGTGGCTCAGTGGGCAGCACACTCGCCTCTGAGTCAGAAGGTTGTGGGTTCAAGACCCACTCCTGGGACTTGAGCACAAAAAATCCAGGCCGACACTCCAGTGCCGTGCTGAGGATCCAGAGATTGAGTCCGGGGTGATGTTGGTCCGTCTGCCTCTGTACCACAGCAAGTAACAAATCTATTTGTCATATTAGAAGAGCGATGGACATTATTCAAAGCAACAGGAACACTTGATTTCCCCACCAAACCCCCGCCCCGCCATTGATGATCTCAATACAATCCAGTGTGCCAGCGCAGCCTTCGGCCGCCTGAGGAAGAGTGTTCAGAGATCAGGCCCTCAAATCTTGCACGAAGCTTATGGTCTACCAGGCTGTAGTGATACCCACCCTCTTGTATGGCTGAGTTGTGGACCATATACAGTAGACACCCCAAGTCGCTGGAGAAATATCACCAATGCTGTCTCCGCAAGATCCTGCAAATCCCCTGGGAGGACAGACGCACCAACGTTAGCGTCCTCAACCAGGCTAGCATCAAAGCACTGACCACACTCGACCAGCTCCTTTGGGCGGGCCACATTGTCCGCATGCCCAACACAAAACTCCCAAAGCAAGCGCTCTACTCTGATCTCCTACACAGCAAGCGAACTCCAGGTGGGCAGAGGAAACGTTTCAAGGACACCCTCAAAGCCTCCTTGATAAAGTGCAACATCTCCACCGACACCTGGGAGTCCCTGGTCAAAGAACGCCCTAAGTGGAGGGCGCTGAGCACCTCAAGTCTCGTCACCGAGAGCGTGCAGAAATCAAGCGCAGGCAGCGGAAGGAGCGTGCGGCAAACCAGACTCCCCACCCACCCTTTCCTTCAACCACTGTCTGTCCTACCTGTGACAGAGACTGTAATTCCTGTACTACACTGTTCAGTCACCTTAGAACTCCCTTTTGAAGTGGAAGGAAGTCTTCCTCGATTTCGAGGGACTGCCTATGATGACAATAGGAAATGGAACAACCCCTCGCTGATCTGAGTGCCTGAAGAGAATGAGAAACGCACACACAACAGATTAGATTGAAATGCTTTTATTTTGATCAGTGAGGGATTTTGTTTTCAGTATAAAATAGATCTATTAGCAGCATACAAAAATTAAATACAATATAGAATGTCAATCCTTTTATGTTAGCAACACACGCATAGTTTGTATTTGGCATCTAAATCAAAAAAGGCAACGCAAACTGCATCATAGAGTTTGAGAAACACGATACCTGCCCTGCTACCTTCAGCCAATTCAACAAGTCCCTCCTGCAGTGTGTCAATCGGCAGAGCAAGACGCACAGTACAATCACTTATCGAGGACGCATGGAGGGAGGGAGAGGACCAGATTTTGTTTGGTGATCATTTGTAGCTCGTGACCCTCTTGTGATGGTCTTCTGAAGTCAGGTTGTACTTTGACCAGTAGAGGCCGCCCATTAAATTCAGGCACGGTGGCCTCTCTGTCTCAACCTACATTAATGGCTTAAAGGCAAAAGTTATTGGTTTCTTTATTTTTGAATTGACTTCCCAAGAGAGCCCTGAATCGATCAAAAAAAAACAGTCCCCACTTGTTAAATAGTGAGGTACATCTTTATCAGGGTGCGATCCCCTTACCTGTCCATTCAACAGGTGGGTAAGGGAGGGACTACACGCTGCCATCTGATTGGAGCTTCAGTCCTAGCCCCGTCCACCCAGCCGACTGACAGCTCTAAGGAAATAAAGCCTCGAGTCCCCAACACCCAATTACCTGAGTGTTTCCTCCTCCAATTTAT
The DNA here is from genome assembly GCF_044704955.1 of Pristiophorus japonicus. NCBI lineage: Eukaryota > Metazoa > Chordata > Chondrichthyes > Pristiophoridae > Pristiophorus > Pristiophorus japonicus. The sequence goes on along the minus strand of NC_091987.1, from coordinate 213,252,616 downwards.
GTGTAGGAATAATAAATAATGGGGTCACAAAGCTTCAAAACACAAGTCAAGCAACCCTACTTGTTGCATTTAGTGCAAGTCTGCGGCAAAACCCCAGTAAAAGTCAACATATTACATGATGCACCACCGCCTCTAGTCCCCCCTCCCACCCCAGCAGTAAGAGTTCTTTTCAAATATTGCTTAAACATTTTTCTTTAAAACCTTAACCGGCAATTTTCACCTTACAAAAGTACAAGCTTTGGAGCGAAGTGTGACCACCAGACTGGTTTACAAACACCACCAGTTCGAGGTTAAGAGCTGCCACCCTTGCCTCTCTGTCTGCCTTGTACCAGGCAGGACAACTCCTGTCTCAACACATGCACGCCTGGGCCAATAATACAGGCAATCTGCCGGAAATCTCTTTCAAGGAATCGCAACGCGGACAAGACTCAAGTTGTTGGGATCTCCAGGGGTGGTGTTCAGACACACGCCACGGTTCGAAAGGACATTGTCTCTGAAGGCGAGGACCTCCGGGAAGGTAGCGGGTCACAGGGTGTGTGGATATTGCATAAACTCTTGCTGTGTTTTTTTTTTTCGCTGCCCAAAATCTTGGGCTCGACATCCGACATGCGTCACGTCTTAAGAACTATAGTAAGGTACCTGGCAGTGCAGTGACGGCTCATCATAGACACATCAGCGCAAACTCTAATACCAAGTCGGTTACATTACCGGTGGGTATTCACCAACGTCAGGAAGCATCTTAAACTTCACGCAACCCCCCACAAGTGTTGGTGACACATATCTCCCGAATTAAAGACTTGCACTTTATATAGCGACTTTCACGACCACCAGACGACCCAAAGCGCTTTACAGCCTATGAAGTACTTTTGGAAGTCACTGTTGTAATGTGGGAAACGCGGCAGCCAATTTGCGCACAGCAAGCTCCCACACAACAGCAATGTGATAATGACCCAGATAAACTATTTTTGTTATGTTGGTTGAGAGATAAATATTGGCTCCAGGACACCGGGGATAACGCCCCTGCTCTTCCTTGAAACAGTGCCATGGGATCTTTTACATCCAACTGAGAGAGCAGATGGGGCCTCGATTTAACGTCTCACCTGAAAGACGGCACCTCCGACAGTGCAGCGCTCGCTCATCACTGCACTGGGAGCGTCAGCCTGGATTTATGTGCTCCAGGTCCCTGGAGTGGGACTTGAACCCACAACCTACTGATGCAGAGTGTGCTTACCCACTGAGCTGACACTATATTACTGAGAAAATTATTTCATCCCCAGGGTTAGGGCACGGTTGATGAAATTGACCCTCTGCCAGCCCTTCCCCCCCTCCCCTTTCATTGGTTGGTTTTGTGGCCATGAGGGGTGACCTCCAGTGACTTGAACGCCCCTTTCACGTTGAACTTGAGATCATCCAGCATTCTCAGGTCAAAGCCTCCTCAAGAACAAGCTGAACATCAGGCCTCAGCCCCTCCAAATCCCAGCAGCACCTCTCGCATCACCAGTCATGCTTTGTGGGTTCTCTGTCTCGGTCATTCAAACCACCCTGGTTAATGGCCAACTCTGTGCTCTGGGATTCTATGAATTGGGAACCAATGTGTCTCAGTAAGTGGGTTTAGTGAGAGCAGTGCCTCCTGCTCATCGTCGAGTCTGCCCTAAACCCAGGCTCCCAAACTGAAATGGTGTGGCAACACACAACGGAGAAAGGGGGCTTGATCTGGGATAGGTTCAAATTTGGGTCCCACAAGTGGAGGGGCAAAGCCAAACCAACAATCTCGCATCCTCACAAAGTAAGTTGGCTTCTTAAAGATGCGTCCTTGTTGTCTTTATCTAAAGACTCAACATGGTGAGGTTGGGTGTTGTGATGTTCCATTAGTTGATGCAGTTTGGAGTTTTGACTCAATGTGGACCCAACAACATACCCTGTCAGGACAGATTCTTCCTTCTCCCTGACCCTCGACCCCAGCCAACCCACAGGGCAGTTGCGAATATGTTTAAGATGCTCTCTGCTCACACCAGTGTGCTGATTAATGAGGCTGATCACAATCAGATGCAAATTTAGGCCAAAGTTGGCAGTTTTGGGAGTGGGTTCGAAGACCTGAATCCCGGTAAGAGCTGACAACCCAATCAACCTCTCTGGTTCCAGCCAGGGTTAGAGGTGGAATAAGCAATCACCTTCCCCCATCCTCAACAGGGGGCAGTACAGCCAAAGGTTAAAGTTTGCACCAATGATGGCTGACCCATGAGGAAGTGGGTTTCAGTTGATACAGGAAGTGGGGAGAAGGAGGGAGGTAGAGTGGAGAGTGAGAGGAACGGAAAGGTGGAGAGTGAGGGAGATGGAGGGAGAGTGAGGAGAGTATGGGGAGGAGGAGAGAGCGGGAGGAAAAGGAGAGAGGGGAGGGGGAGAGAAAGGAGAGTGGGAGGGTGAATGGTGAGGGGGAGGAGAGGGAGTGACCGGGAGAGGGAAGAGGGAGTGAGGGGGAGAAGAGGGAGTGGCCGGGAGGGGGAGGAGAGTTTTTTCTGGGGGAGTGAAAGAGCAATCACCAGAAAGAAGGGAAAAAATACAAAACAAACTTTCTGAATCCAAAGGTGTGAAATTTGAACAACATGTTGAAGGAGTGGCTGCGATATTAAAGGCTTTTTAATAAAGCAGCGCATTTAAGGTTTTGCAGATGAGGAATATATTTGGAATCTGCATACTAATTATTACAGGGATCACGTTCGGAGAGATACCGATAATGACCAGCCTCACTATTACATACTGAGAGACACTGGTGGTTATGACGCCGATTGCATAACAGAAGCCCGTTGCTATGACACCAGTTGCCAAAGATGCCTTGGCTTCTTTGCCGTGGAAGTGCTTTTGGTACACAGGTGATGACATCATCACTCTACTACAGCAGTAAACCAATGAGACTCTGCCGCCCATTCATTCATAGAAAGCAAATGCCATTGGATGGAGCCAATTTAGGGTATGGTGGCATAGTGGTGATGTTACTGGGCTAATAAAGCAGAGGCCTGGACTAGTGACCCAGAGACATGAGTTCAAATCCCTATGTGGCAGCTGGGGAATTTAAATTCCGTTAAATAAATTGGGAATTACAAATCGAGTATCAGTAATGGTGACCATGAAACTACCGGATTGTCGCAAAAACCCATCTGGTTCACTAATGTCCCTTTAGCGAAGGAAATCTGCCGCCCTTACCCGGTCTGACCAAGAGGGTTGATCAGGGTAGTGCATACGATGTAGTATATATGGACTTTAGCGAGGCTTTTGATAAGCTCCCACATGGTAGACTGATCATGAAGGTTAAAGCCCATGGGATACATGGCAAAGTGACAAGTTGGATCCAAAACTGGCTTGGAGGTAGGAAGCAAAGGGTAATGATTGATGGATTTTGTGACTGGAAGGATGTTTCTAGTGGGGTTCCACAGGGCTCAGAACTGGGTCCCTTGCTTTTTGTGGTATATATCAATGATTCAGATTTGAATGTAGGGAGTATGATTAAGAAGTTTACAGATGACACTAAAATTGGCTGTGTGGTTGATAATGAAGAGGAACGTCATGGGCTGCAGGAGGATATCAATCTACTGGTCAGGTGGGCAGAACAGTGGCAAATGTAATTTCATTCAGAGAAGTGTGAGGTGATGCACTTTGGGAGGGCTAATAAGGAAAGGGTATACACATTAAGTGGTAGGCCTTGGAGTGCTTGTCCACAGATCCCTGAAAGTAGCAGACCAGGTGGATAAGGTGGTTAAGAAGACATACGGAATGCTTGCCTTTATTGGCTGAAGCATAGAATATAAGAGCAGGGAGATTATATTTAAATTGTATAATACTTTTGTTAGGCCGCAGCTGGAGTACGGTGTGCAGTTCCGGTCGCTGTATTATAGGAAGGACGTGATTGCACTAGAAAGGGTACAGAGGAGATTTACGAGGATGCTGCCAGGAATCGAGAATCTTAGTTACGAGGACAGATTGGATAGGCTGGGTTTGTTCTTAATGGAACAGAGGAGGTTGAGAAGAGACCTCATTGAGGTATACAAAATATTGAGGGGCCTGGACATAGTGGATAGTAAGGGCCTATTTCCATTGGTGGAGGGGTTTATTACGAGGGGACATAGTTTTAAGGTGGTTGGTGGAAGTTTAGAGGGGATTTGAGAGGGGGCTTCTTTAAGCAGAGGGTTGCGAGGATCTGGAACTCGCTGCCTGGAAGAGCGGTGGATGCAGAAACCCTCACCACTTTTAAGAGATGGTTGGATGGGCACTTAAAGTGCAGTAACCTGCAGGGTTACAGACCTAGAGCTGGTGATTGGGATTAGACTGGATGACCTTTTGCTGGATGGAGCAGATATAATGGTAAGTACTACGGGGAATAGAATATGGCCAGGGTGATCTCCTGGACTAGTTTCGATCGCTTGGATGGGTCGGAGAGGAATTTTCCCAGATTTTTTCTCCCTAAATTGCCGTGGGTTTTTATCCGGTTTTTGCCTCTCCCAGGAGATCACATGCCTCCGGTTGGGGTGGAGTGTAGAATGTTTCAGTATAAGGGGTGTTGCAGTTGTGTGAAGTGGACTGGTTTGGGCTGGGTGCTCTTTGACTTTCTGTCATTGTTCATAGGTTTATATGTAACCTTTAGGGCTGCTGACCAAGGGCCGTGCGGCTCTTTGTCGGCCGGCGTGGACACGATGGGCCAAAATGGCCTCCTTCTGCGCTGTAAATTTCTATGTTTCTACACAAAGTGTTGAACCTCACTGATGGCGAGAACATGCTTTAGTTCATGCTGCACAAAACACCCCCTTTCAACCAGCGAGGGGGACTGGCTTCCATGGCAGATCCGAGCGTCTGAATGTTCATCAACTGTTTGTATATATGATCAGAGCTCCAATCACAAAAACAGATCCAGGTGACAGGCTGAGAGGAGGTGGGAGATGAATGGAGTGCGGTGCTCATTCACTGCATTAATATGAAGCAATCACTCATTGAACTATTTTGTGAGTGGGAATCTAAACCCCAAAATTCACCCTGCCGTGAACTGAAAGTCACTTTCCGATTGTCAATGTTTGGAAAAATCCAAGTGAAAATTGAAAATGGCACATCCCACCCTTGGTTCACAAACTTTCTCCTGTCAAATTTACTTGTTTTGTTTTATAACACTGCTGTGACGAGCCTTGGGATGGTTTACTACGTTAAAGGCGCTATATAAATAAAATTTGTTGTTGTTGACCAGATGTGCGTCACTGGTAACACTTCTGGTAGTAGAGAGAATATCTTCCTTCACAATTTCACTGACAATTCTTGTTACTACTGGTTTTGTTAGAAGATTTAACTCGCTCCAGTGCAGGAAGTGTTTGAGTGCTTAACTTCCTGACCGCATCCTAAAGCCATGTCCTGAAAATTCCCAATCGTTTGCAAACCATTCCCGACTCCTTCTCGCCCGGATAGCATAAACTGATAAAATGACAATCGGAATCTTAAGTGATCTTTCAGGTCTCCAACCAACCAAGTCTTGGACAACTCTCGTCAAACACCGCGCTGCCGTTGAAACTTATAGCAAAAAAAAGCAAAGAACGACTTATATTAAGGTCGCATCCTGAGTAGCATTATCTGTTGGTTAATACCTTTGGACATGCAAAACAATCAGGGTGTGCAAAATCTCCCAGAGTTTCACATCGTTTAGAATATATGTATGTCATTTATGCACTTTTGAATGCACTTTGCAATGGTAAAGCAGCTATATGTGTGGATTTCTTTTAAATATATATCCGATGTAGCTATATTGAGAAGTGAATCAATGTTAACTGACACTTTTACAGGAGGGAGGGAGGGAAGAGTGGGGGTCTGTGGTGCCCATTGCAAGGGAAGAACCAGAATAAATGCAACGCCTATAAAACCTAATTGAAAAGGGTAATGGAATGTTGACCTTTTTCCTCGAGGGGCGGCGCTGGAGTACAAAGGGGAGGAAGTTGTGCTTCAGTCGTACAGAGCCTCGGTCAGACCCCACCTAGAGTTCAGTTCTGCGCCCCGTACCTCAGGAAGGAGCAATTAGCCTTGGAGGGGTTGCAGCGCAGATTCACCGGGGCTTAAAGGGTTAAAATTATGAGGACAGGTTACATAACCTTGGCTTGCATTGGCTTGTGTGTAGAAGGTTGAGGGGGTGATATAATCGAGGTCTTTAACAGGACAAAAGGGATTTGATAAGGCGGCTAGAAAGTGTTTCCTGTGGTGGTGGGGGTGGGGCAAATCCAGAACAAGGGGGCAGAACCTTAGAATTAGAGCCAGGCCGTTCATGGGGTGATGTCAGGAAGCACTTCTTCACACAAAGGGCAGTGGGAATCTGGAACTCTCTCCCCCAAAAGGCTTTGGAAGCTGGGGGGGTCAATTGAATCTGTCAAGACTTAGCTGGATAGATTTTATGTTGGGGAAGAGCATCAAGGACGATAGAGCAAAGGTGGCTAGAGTTGTGCCGCAGATCAGACATGATCTCAATGAATGGCAGAACAGGTTCGAAGGGCTGAATGGCCTCCTCCTGTTCCTAATTTCCTATGCTGATGATGTGCCTCTGTGCAAGTGAGCTGGCTGAGGTCAGAAGGACAGCTTGAGCTCTTCAACCTGTGCAGCCAGCACCTACGTTACAGGGGTCAACGACGCGAGGCTCTGCTCCCAGTTGCGTGCAATGACCAGAGAATCAGGAACCGGGTGAGTGAGGAACACTGGTATGTGCAACTCAAGCCCCGATCCACATTTCCCGCAGAGCGATGCTCCAGACTAGGAGTGGACCCTCCCAAACGTACCCTTGTAAATGCTGCCTGCACTCGAAGCTCAATCAGAAATGACCCAGATAGTACCGCTTCATAAGAACATAAGAAATAGGAGCAGGAGGCGGCCATTTGGCCCCTCGAGCCTGCTCCACCATTCAATAAGATCATAGCTGATCTGATCTTGGCCTCAACACTTCCCTGCCCGCTCCCCATGACCCTTCACTCCCTTACCCTTCACAATAGGAACTACTCCTGTACCGATCACTGCAGCTATAACCAATTCTAACTGCATCGGCTGAACAGTTAAACTAGTCAGCTGCATATGGATTCCAGTTAATTTACAAAGTGCGTTGGAAATTACTCCCACAAGGTGTAAAAGCAGCTGCCATTGCCCCGGCAACTAACACTAAACAAATTTGTCTAATGATTGTATCACTGGTTTAGTTTAAGCAGCGCCGGTTATCTCTCCACAAGAGAGGTCGCTCCTTTCCAACAGCACATGATACGGGAAAAGCTTGGGTTCCGGAGTCATTTTCACACCAGCCTCTTTGGACTGCCCAGCACCATTTCAGGTTAGTCAGGAATGGGGTACTGAAGTTGCATGTTCAGCCATGAACTCATTGAATGGCAGTGCAGGCTAGAAGGGCCGATTGGCCTACTCTTGCACCTATTTTCTATGTTTCTATGATTTACTAGTTGAGGTTTATATTGAAACGTATAAGATTCTGAGGGGGCTCGACAGTGTAGATGCAGAGAGGATGCTTCCCCTCCTGGGGGAATCTAGAACTAGGGGGCATAGTTTCAGAATAAGGGGCCGCCCATTTAAAACGGAGATGAGGAGGAATTTCTTCTCTCAGAGGGTCGTGAATCTGTGGAATTCTGTATCACAGAGAGCTGTGGAGGCTGGGTCATTGAATAAATTTCAGGTGGAGATAAGATTTTTGAATGATAAGGGAGTCAAGGGTTATGGGAAGTGGGCAGGGAAGTTGAGTTGAGGCCAAGATCAGATCAGCCATGATCTTATTAAATGGCGGAGCAGGCTCGAAGGGCCAAATGGCCGACTCCTGCTCCGATTTCTTATGTTCTTATGTTTAGCTATTTAGGGGCTGCAGTTGATGTGATTATCAGATAGAAAAGGGGACAGCGAGCCAGAAGGAAGGAGTTCTGAAGGACAGTAACACACCGGGTAAAAAGGCAATATATGATTCAAGTCTGATGCCACACAGCTGGTGTCAATCCCTGTATGAATAGCATGTGCATGCTGCAAGGCAGATGAATTGCATGCCCTAACCTCTGAGAGCTGGGTGTGACAGTTGAGGATCGGGGAGGGGAGACGTAGACAGTATGCATGAGCAGGGCAGTTGGGAATGAACTTATGCCCATTTCTGTGATGTCTCAAAATGGTCGCAGTGTCCGCCCAAGACTCCTGCGCATACTGTGTACGATGCCCCTCCCCTTCCCCCACCCTGTCACAGGTGTAGTAATGTTACCTTAGAATCTGTGTGTACCCACTAGTGTTTTTATAGGCACGTCACACGTCTTTAAGCACTGATGCTAAAATCGGTGCAATCTTCACGCCTTTGGTGGGCTTTTGAGGTCTGCTTTGGAACCGTAATGTCCACGTTCAGTGTTGGCACAGGAGTTAACCAGACACTCCTTCCTAGAGAGACCACAGCAAGCACCATGAATAGAACCACCTGCCCACTGGCTTCAAAACCTTAACACTTTCCTTATGGGGATGCAAAACATGTAAACGCGGCACTAATCGGTTAAAACACGTCAGTCACGAATTTCCTCGGAGTCGCTCCCGTTGCGCTGCCGTAACTTCACCGGCACGGTGTGTGGGGGGGGGGGGGGGGGGATTGAGTGGGGGAGGAATGGGGATAGGGGGGAGTGGGGTTTGGGGGGAAGTGGGATTTGGGGAGTGGGGTTTGGGGGGGACGTGGGGTTTGGGGGGGACGTGGGGTTTGGGGGGAAGTGGGATTTGGGGAGTGGGGTTTGGGGGGAAGTGGGGTTTGGGGGGGACGTGGGGTTTGGGGGGGACGTGGGGTTTGGGGGGGGCAGTGGGGTTCCGCCAGGCTTTCGGCGAAGGTACCGGAGCGCAGTAGGAGAAGCTCCGAGGAAATTCTGGGTCCATTGTCAAGCAAAGAAGAAAGGACTTGTGTTTATATAACGCCTTTCTCGCCTTCAGGGAGTCCCAAAGTGCTCTACGACAACTGTGCAAGTGCAGTCACTGTTGTAACATAGGAAACGCAGCAAAGCACTTTTTGTGCACAGCAAGCTCCCACAAACAGAACTGTGATAATGACCAGATCAGTTGTTTTTCTTAGTGATGTTGATTAAGGGATAAATATCGGCCAGGACACCAGGGAGAACTCTTCTTCGCAATAGTGGCCGTGGGATCTTTTGCATCCACCCGAGAAGTCAGACGGGGCCTTGGAGTTTAAGGTCACATCTGAAAGATGGCACTTCCAACAGTTCGGCGCTCCCTCAATACTGCCCCTCCGACAGTGCGGCGCTCGCTCAGTACTGCCCCTCCGACGGTGCGGCACTCCCTCAGTACTGCCCCTCCAACAGTGCGGCACTCCCTCAGTACTGCCCCTCCAACAGTGCGGCGCTCCCTCAGCCCTGCCCCTCCGACAGTGCGTCACTCCCTCAGTACCGCCTCTCTGACAGTGCGGCGCTCCCTCAGTACTGCCCCTCCGACAGTGCGGCGCTCCCTCAGTACTGCCCCTCCAACAGTGCGGCACTCTCTCAGTACTGCACTGGGAGTGCCAGCCTGGAATTTTTGCTCAAGTCTCTGGAGTGGGGCCTGAATCCACGACCTTTTGACTCAGAGGCGAGAGTGCTACCCACTGAGCAACGGCTGAGAGGGATGTGCACGGGTATAGAGCAATGAAACGGGATATATTAACCAGAGCAGTGGAACTATGGCCAGTGGATGGTGTGTGGGGTGTTGTGGCGGGGTGGAGTAGAAGTCCAGATTTAGGCGACTTGACACAGCATGGCCCTGCCCTCCAATGCACAATTGCCGTTCGTGACTGGCGCAAAACGGCAACGCAATCGATCGGGAGGTTAACAGTTAAGCGAGTGAATCATTTGCAGGCTGTGTCAGCCAAGTGCTATTGTACAAAAATTGGGGGGATAGAGAGAAAAGTATTGCACCAGAATGTGGAATCCAAGAGTGACTCAATCGTGTCTGCTCTCGCAGGACAAGACGTGCAACATTCATATTATTGCATGCAAAATGTCAGCCGGTAATCAGAAACAGGAATATGCTGACATACCAGGAAATACACACAAATCCCCGGAATTACCCAAACCTCGCCCGAGCACTGGAGGGAAACACACTTTAAACAAGGTTGCTGAAATGCTACCTGATCAGGAAAGGGTTTTATGCCTCGATTCTAAAGTCTTTCAGGCTCTAGATGTGAACAGGAAGTGCCCAGTTACTCCTTGTCACTCTGTGATATGAACTGGACGGGGCTGTCATCCTCAAAACTCAACAGTGAGCTGAGTTGTGTCATGTTAAGCCCAGCTGAACCTAACCTTCTGCAAGGCTGAAACCCCAGACACTGTTTGCAGTGATTGCACGAAGGATCATATTATTCTTACTTGCATAGAATTAGCACTTGTTTAGTCCTTGATCGCTCTGTGGTGACCAAAAAGTTAAATGTTATCTCTACATAGAAGGATACAGCCATTCAGCCCATCGTCCCCGTGCCATTGTTGAACTGTATTCCTGCTAATGATTGAACTATGGTTGATTATTTTTAATTGAGTTGGTTTATATAGGACCTGCGACAATAATACTATAGGCACAAACTACTAGACTGAGTGGTGCGAGGTATATCACAGCGTGTACAGTTAATCAGCTTGTTCATATTCCCATTGTGCAAACTGCAAACTGGAAAGTTGCCCGTTAGAATGGTTTGTAAATAAGAGTGTTTGATAATCATGCTCTGCAGATCCACATCTTACTTACTTCTTTTTTCCAACTTGCTTAATTAAAAACACTACAAGCTTTTTAATAATAAATAATATAATGAGGCTTCCTATCACCCCTCCGACAATGGAGAAAATGAGGACCGTCAGCCTGTTGTCCACCAGTAACACTGCAACACAAAGGAGAGATTTACAAATTAGTGCAGTGCCAGTGCAAATCATCAGATAGATGCACTCGGAAATCACTAAGGTGCTGTGGGGTAACAGGGGAGACAGGTGGGGGAACAGTGGGGGGGGGGTATGGAGACACACAGGGAGAGATAGAGACATGGGGAGGGAGGGGGAGAGACACACACGGGGATAAAGAGACACCGGGGGGGGGGGGGGAGAGAGAGAAACAGGGGGAGAGAGAGACACGGGGGGTGAGGGGAGGGGGAGATACACGGGGGAGAGACACACAGCGGGATAGAGAAACATTAGGTATAGAGAGAGACACGCGGGGTGGGGGGGGGGGGAGAGGCACACAGGGGGAGAGAGAGTGACACCGGGGAGATATAGAGACACGGGGGAGGGGCAGGAATAGAGACACAGGGGGAATAGAGAGAGGGACGGGGGTGGGGTGGGGGGGAGACACACGGGGAGAGAAACACACCGGTGGGGTTAGAGAGACACAGGGGGGATAGAGAGACACAGGGGGGATAGAGAGACACAGGGGGGATAGAGAGAGATACCGGGGGGATAGAGAGACACAGGGGGGATAGAGAGACACAGGGGGGATAGAGAGAGATACGGGGGGGATAGAGAGACACAGGGATAGAGAGACACAGGGGGGATAGAGAGACACAGGGGGGATAGAGAGACACAGGGATAGAGAGACACAGGGATAGAGAGACACAGGGGGGGATAGAGAGACACAGGGATAGAGAGACACAGGGGGGATAGAGAGACACAGGGATAGAGAGACACAGGGATAGAGAGACACAGGGGGGGATAGAGAGACACAGGGATAGAGAGACACAGGGGGGGATAGAGAGAGATACCGGGGGGATAGAGAGACACAGGGATAGAGAGACACAGGGGGGGATAGAGAGACACAGGGAGGATAGAGAGACACAGGGATAGAGAGACACAGGGGGGGATAGAGAGACACAGGGGGGGATAGAGAGAGATACCGGGGGGATAGAGAGACACAGGGGGGGATAGAGAGAGATACCGGGGGGATAGAGAGACACAGGGATAGAGAGACACAGGGATAGAGAGACACAGGGGGGGATAGAGAGAGATACCGGGGGGATAGAGAGACACAGGGATAGAGAGACACAGGGGGGGATAGAGAGAGATACCGGGGGGATAGAGAGACACAGGGATAGAGAGAGATACCGGGGGGATAGAGAGACACAGGGATAGAGACACACGGGGGGGAGATAGAGACACAGGGGGGGATAGAGACACACGGGGGGGATATAGAGACACAGGGGGAGAGAGACACAGGGGGAGAGAGAGAGAGACACGGGGGGAAGAGAGAGAGACACGGGGGGAGAGAAACATCCAGGGGGGATATAGAGACACGGGGCGGGGGAATAGAGAGACACGGGGGGGATAGAGAAACAGGGGGAGAGAGAGACACCGGGGGGAGAGAGAGACACCGGGTGGAGAGAGAGAGATGCTGGGGCGGAGGGGGAGGGAGAGACAGGGGGATATCGAGACAGGGCAGGGGGGGAATAGAGAGACAGCGGGCATAGAGACACGGGGGGAGGGGGAGGGGGAGGGAGAGAGACGGGGATATAGAGATACACAGGGGAGAGAGAGACACGGGATGGGGGGAGTGGGAGGAGAGGGGGTAGACACAGGGGGGAGAGAGAGATACGGGGCGGAGGGGGAGACACAGGGGGGAGAGAGAGATACGGGGGGGGGGGGATAGAGAGGATATGCAATGGGAAACATTGTTTCAAAGCTAACTTTGATCTGACCCCGTGTGTCTCTCTCTCTCTCTCTCCCCGTGTCTCTCTCTCTCCCCACCGCCCCGCTCGCTCGCCCCACTTCTCTCTCTCTCTCCCCGCCGCCCAGCTCTCTCTCCCTGCTCGCTCTCCCTGCTCTCCCCGCTGCCCAGGTGGCCCAGGGCTCGCGCTGCGGGATGCATTCAGTCTCGGGGCTGCTGCTGGATGAATCGGAGGCAACGTGGTGTTGGACACATGGGCAGAAAAGGGTTAGTGAGAATTGCTCTGGGGGGGGAGGGGCGGAGTCGATGATATTTGTCTTCTCACTTCTGCGCATGCTCAGAAGGGAGACTTAGTACAAATAACTACGCCGTTTAAAAAAAAAACTGATTCACTAATGTCCTTTAGGGAAGGAAATCTGCCGTCCTTACCCAGTCTGGCCTATAGGTGACTCCAGACCCACTGCTCTCTGCAGTTCAATAAGGCGGCTCACCTCCGACCTTCTCAAGGAAAATTAAGGATAGGCAATAAATGCCGGCATTGCCAGTAACACCCACATCCCAGGATCAAATAATAAGAAAATCTCCCTTAACATATCCTTCTATTCCTTTCTCCCTCTGTGTTTATCCAGCTTCCCGTTAAATGCATCACCTCCCTGTGGCAGCGAGTTCCACATTCTCACCACTCTCTGGCTAAAGACGTTTCTCCTGAATTCCCCATTGGATTTATTAGTGACTGTCTTATGTTGTTGAGCCCCGCGGTTCAGTCTCCTCACAAGCGGAAACATCTTCGAATGGTTACAGCACGGAAGGCCATTCGGCCCGTCGAGCCCGTGCCGACTCTCAGCTAGTCCCGCTCCCCCGCCCTTTGCCCGTAGCCTTGCAAAGGTTTTCCTTCAGGTACTTATCCAATTCCCTTTTTAGAGCTAAGATTGAGTCTGCCTCCACCACCCTCTCAGGCCGTGCATTCCAGACCCTAACCACTCGCTGCGTTAAAAACGTTTTTCCTCGTGTCGCCTTTGGTTCTTTTGCCAGTCACCTTAAATCTGTGTCCCTCTGGTTCCCGACCCTTCTGCCAATGGGAACAGTCTCTCTCCATCTACTCTGTCCAGACCCCTCGTGATTTTGACCATCTCCTCCACGTCCAGCCTATCAAACCCTGTTTGAGGTAGGCAGTGATGAGCGAGTGAGTCGGTGGCGTTTAAGCATGTGGGTGCTGATGGCTCTCACCAGTCAGCATTCTCAGGGCTGGATATTCATGATGGCCTGTGCCTCTATGAGCGCCCCGGAGTGGCGGAAAACGGGTCTGGAAATGATTGCTCCGGCAGCCAGCCTCCAGCGCCCCGCCGGGTCATTCGATGCCGGATTTTGCGACGGTGCGGGCAATGCCGCCCCGGGAGCGTGGAACCGATGTGGAGCACCCCCCCCGTTAGCGTCCCGATCTCCAAATATGTTTGGCGCTGACCCCCGTAGCGCCCTGTAGCCAACCCGGAGCTATCCCGGTGGTGGTGAGGGAGCAGCGACTGCGTGAGGTAAGTGTGATTGTGGTTTCCATATTTCATTTTTGCGATTTATCTTGTTGTGGGGTGAGCAATGTATGTTATTTTGTGCAGATTCCCCCCCCCCAGGGAAGCCTCTCTCAGGGTGATCCGAGACCGGCTTTTTAGCTCAGGATTTCCAGTTGCTCCCCCGGCCTAGCGCCCGAAGATGTGGAACGCCTCCCTTAGTGTTCCGCCCAGCCTCTGAATTTGTTGGCTGCCCTCACAAACCATTTACCGCCGCAAAATTTCCCGCCCGGCCGACATTCGGTATCCTCAATCTGAAAATCCAGCCCTTGATTTTTGCATTGTACGCCATCTCAAGGATCAGGGCACTCACGTTCACTGACAACAATGAGATGAAGAGTCGAATTAGCTTGTTGACCCTTTTCCTGCGGGTTTTGGAAGAAGCAGGTATATAATCCCTCATCATCAAAATCCACATTGGTCAGCAAAAGAGAGATATTCTTCAAATTAACTTTCCCAATGAGGATCACTCTGCTGTAGATTTCTCCAGGCTTGACACGGGGCCTCTTCTCTTTCAGAAAGATCTGAATAATCTGCAGAAAATAATCATAGGGTTAGAAGACTTTTTAGCCAAACAATTAAAAAAAAATCCATCCCCACCCCAAACCATAAGGATCAAAATACAGGCTCACATTTACATAGAGCTTTTCGTGATCTCAGGGCGACCTAAAGCGCTTTACAGCCAAGGAAGGACTTTTTTTTGAAGTGCAGTCACTGCTGTAATGTTGGGAAAAGCGGCAGCACTTTTTTTGCGCACAGCAAGCTCCCACAAACAGCAACGTGGTAATGACCCAGATAATCTGTTTTAGTGACGTTGGTTGAGGGATAAATATTGGCTGGTGCACTGGAGATAGCTCTGTTGAGGCCAGATGGGTTACACCTCAACAGAGCCGGGACCAATGTCCTCATGGTGGGGGGAGGGGGGTTGTGGAGGACTGCTGGTGCTGTTGGTGGGGGAGGGGTTGCTGGTGCTGTTGGTGGGGGAGGGGTTAAACTAATTTGACAGGGGCATGAGAACCCGGAAGTAGCATTAGAAAGGAGGAACAAGGTGCACAAAAGATTGGGAGAGACAGAGAGCACAAGACTAAGAAATAGTACGCTATTAAGTGGGGTCAGACTAAGAGAGAATATAAGAAGGTCTAAGATAGGTTGACAGTGCACGTGTGTAAACGCACAAAGCATGGTAAATAAGGTTGGTGAGCGGCAGGCACAAATGGACACATGGGAATATGATGTTGTGGCGATAACGGGGACCTGGCTCAAAAAAGGGCAGGATTTTAGTATTTAAATTCAGTTAATTAAATAAATCCGGAATATCAGCGGTAGTGACCATGAAACTACTGGATTGTCGTAAAAACCCATTGGGTTCACTAATGTGCTTTCGGGAAGGAAATCTGCCGCCCTGACCCGGTCTGGCCTATATGTGACTCCAGACCCACGGCAATGTGGTTGACTCTTAACTGCCCTCTGAAATGGCCCAGTGAGACACTCAGTTGTATCAAAAACCGCTACGACAAACTAGAATGCATACGGACTGCAGTGGTTCAAGAAAGCGGCTCACCACCACCTTCTCAAGGGGCAATTAGGGGTGGGCAATAAATGCTGGCCTTGCCAGCGATGCCCTAATCCCAGGAACAAATAAATAAAATGCTTTGGATTTATGCAAGGGGAATAGTGAAGGAAGTACGGAGTTCAGTGTAATAGAGAGCTCCCCCTAGTGGACTACTGCTCCATCCAGTGGTGTACTGCAGTAATGCAACTACTCACGTAAATACAATAAAAAGATCATGCGACAAGGTCACATGACAAGTTCCTGTAGCGCCATCTTGTAGTCTGTGTGTGTTGTGATGTCATAAAGAATATCTCGCATTCAA
Organism: Pristiophorus japonicus; assembly: GCF_044704955.1. Taxonomy (NCBI): domain Eukaryota; kingdom Metazoa; phylum Chordata; class Chondrichthyes; family Pristiophoridae; genus Pristiophorus; species Pristiophorus japonicus. The sequence continues at coordinate 213,236,538 of NC_091987.1, read as the reverse complement.
CGGAATGAGTTAGAGTGGAAGGTCTTGATTTCAACGCAGCACGGATGAGGAGACAGGGGGAGGTGAGGGCTGGGTCAAGGTGCTACAGCTCTCACCGCGGGACACTGCTGAGAGCACCGTCTCCCCAAAATACCCGCTAAAATCGGAGGCTGGCAGCGAATTTCATGGAGGAGGGGAGGGAAGGGGGGCATGGGGGGGATGGGTGTGGGGGTAGGTGTGGGGGTACATGGGTGTTTGTAGGGGGTATGGGGGAGTGTGGTGGGGGTGTGTGGGGGAGGGGTGGGGTGGAGAGGGGTGGTGGGGGTGTGTGGGATGTGTGGGTGAGGTGTGGGGGGAGGGGTGTGTATTGGGGAGGGGGGGTGGGTGGGGGATGGGAGTGTGAGTGTGGGTGTGGGAGGGTTGGGTGTGTGGGGGGTGTGTGTGGGTGTGGGGGGTGTGGGGTATGTGGGTGTGGGTTGTGGGGGTGTGGGTGTGGGGTGTGTCGGATGGATGTGGGGGGTGGTGTGGGGTGTTTGGGAGGGGTGGGTGTATGGGGGGTGTGTGTGAGTGTGGGGGTGTGGGTGTGGGGTGTGTCGGGGGGATGTGAGGGGTGTGTGGGGGTATGTGGGTGTGGGTGTATGTGGGGGTGTGGGTGTGGGGGTGTGGGTGTGGGGTGTGTCGGAGGGATGTTTGGGGTTTGTGGGAGGGGTGGGTATGTGGGGGGGGGTGTGGGTGTGTGTGGGTGTGTGGGGGTGTGGGTGTGGGGTGTGTCGGAGGGATGTGGGGGGTGTGGGAGGGGTGGGTATGTGGGGGGGGTGGGGGTATGTGGGTGTGGGTGTGGGGTGTGTCGGGGGGATGTGGGGGGTGTGTGGGGTGTGTGGGAGGGGTGGGTGTGTGGGGGGTGTGTGGGGGTGTGGGTGTGGGGTGTGTCGGGGGGATGTGGGGGGTGTGTGGGGTGTGTGGGAGGGGTGGGTGTGTGGGGGGTGTGTGTGGGTGTGGGGGGGTGGGGTGTGTCGGAGGGATGTGGGGGGGGTGGGGGGTGTGTGGGAGGGGTGGTTGTGTGGGGGGTGTGTGTGGGTGTGGGGGGTGGGGTGTGTCGGAGGGATGTGGGGGGGGGGTGTGGGGTGTGTGGGAGGGGTGGGTATGTGGGGGGGGGTGTGGGATATGTTGGAAGGATGTGGGGGGGTGTGGGGTGTGTGGGAGGGGTGTGTGGGTGTGGGGGGGTGGGGTGTGTCGGAGGGATGTGGGGGGGTGTGGGGTGTGTGGGAGGGGTGGGTATGTGGGGGTGGGTGTGGGGGTATGTGGGTGTGGGTGTGGGGGTGTGTGGGGTGTATGGGAGGGGTGGGTATGGGGGTATGTGGGTGTGGGGGTGTGGGTGTGGGGGGGTGTGGGGGTGTGTGGAGTGTGTGGGTGTGGGGGTGTGGGGTGTGTCGGAGGGATGTGGGGTGTGTGGGAGGGGTGGGTATGTGGGGGTGGGTGTGGGGGTATGTGGGGGTGTGTGGGAGGGGTGGGTATGTGGGGGTGGGTGTGGGGGTATGTGGGTGTGGGGGGTGTGGGGGGGTGTGGGGGTGTGTGGTGTGTGTGGGTGTGGGGGTGTGGGTGTGGGGTGTGTCGGAGGGATGTGGGGGGGGTGTGGGGTGTGTGGGAGGGGTGGGTATGTGGGGGTGGGTGTGGGGGTATGTGGGTGTGGGGGGGGTGTGGGAGTGTGTGGAGTGTGTGGGTGTGGGGGTGTGGGTGCGGGGTGTGTCGGAGGGATGTGGGGTGTGTGGGAGGGGTGGGTATGTGGGGGTGGGGGTTGCAATGCTCACTTTCTTCCCATCTTCCGTTCTGTTTTTGTGGAATGTCCACCAGAACTTAGAGTTTTGGTAGTCCATGCAGCTGGTGAAGGTGCAGGGTAGCATGACATCGGTGCCATTCACTACCGTGATTGATGGCAGTTTTCCAACGCTAGTTTCAAGCCCGAGATTGACGTGAAATAGAATGAAACCTGACGAGAAACACAGTCAAGTTGAAATCAAATATCGCAATCTTAACAGTTCTGATTTTTCTCTCTAGTCCCCCCCCCCCTCACCACCACCGCTCCCCTGCAGCTGCTTGAAGGGGCTCATACTCATGCTAAGGTTCAGGTGCACAGTGCCAGGAGCTCTGGTGACTCACTCAACATGACCATTCTTCATGTGCAAGCCCAATATTAGGGGCATTCACCATGGGCACACTCAGCCAAGCACAATCCCTGTCCTTCCCCCGAGACCCCCACATGCTTACTTTGTATGTGCAGGAGGCTGCTAAACACCAGTGGGGTGTGTATACCCACTGATTTTATTTGGGTCTGTTTGCTCCAGCACTATCACTGGGTGCCATGTGTTTGCTTCATGGGTTCTTTGCTTAAGAATTCACAGCAACACATTGCTATTAAGAACTAGTTGGTTTATTAGCAAAGGTTTAACAATCACACTACACATTACCGGTTCATCCACCAGGCTCACAACCACCTGCCCCATCGCGGATCCCCCGAACCCAACTGGCCGGGGTTTTATTGAGGCTTGTGAACATCACGTGACTGGCTAAGCCACTCCCAACTCAACAGCTCAACAAATCTGTGAGCATCCTCACAGGCGCATGTATTACACTGGGCATTGTGTTCACCTAAGAATCTATTAAGATGATGATTCTGAACCTTCATCTATGCCTTTGTTACCTCATAGACTCAACTATTCCAATGTTCTCCTGGTTGGCTTCCCATCTTCCCATAAATGTGAGCTCATCCATAACTCGGCAGCCTGTGTCCTAACGCGCACCAGGTCCTGTTCACCTATCACCCCTGTGCTCGCTGACCTACATTGGCCCTCGGTCTGGCAATGCCTTTATTTTAAAATTCTCAACCTTGTGTTCAAATCCTTCCGTGGCCTCATCTCTCCCTATCTCTGTAACCTCCTCCAGCGCCACAACCCTCCAACATCTCTGCACTCCTCCAATCCCGGCCTCTTGCGCATCCCTGATTTTCATCGCTCCACCATTGGCGGCCGTGCCTTCAACTGCTAGGACCCTATGCTCTGAATTCCCTCCCTAAACCTCTCCGCCTCTCTCTCATCCTGAAAGTCGTTCCTTAAAACCTACCTCTTTGATCAAGCTTTTGCTCAACTGTCCTAATATCTCTTTATGTGGCTCGGTGTCAAATCCTGTCTCATAATTGCTTCTGTGAAGCGCCTTGGGACAATTTACTAAGTTAAAGGCGCTATATAAATACAAGATGTTGTCCATGAAGCATCCCACCCAATGCGTTCACCTGCATGTTCTCTTTTTGGGTGCTGACAAATCTGCAATGTACATTGAGCACTTTTCTTTTTTTTATTCTATTGACCAGTTCCCCTGGTCTTCCTTCTCTGCACCCAAATGAGTTTGGCACAGATTCACCAGCATTTGTGTACGGAGTCGGTTATTGCATTGTGTTTATGTACAAGACAAGATTATGGTAAATGTTGCGTGTGTGAGCTGGTGGAAGGGTGAGGGAAGTGCTGGGGAATATGCTGAGCACCTCAGTGTATAATCTCGCCAGCCAGACACAAAACTCCCAAATCAAACGCTCTACTCGGAACTCCTTCACGGCAAGCGAGCCAAAGGTGGGCAGAGGAAACGTTACAGGGACACCCTCAAAGCTTCCCTGATAAAGTGCAACATCCCCACCGACACCTGGGAGTCCCTGGCCAAAGACCGCCCTAAGTGGAGGAAGTGCATCCGGGAGGGCGCTGAGCACCTCGCGTCTCATCGCCGAGAGCGTGCAGAAATCAAGCGCAGGCAGCTGAAGGAGCGTGCGGCAAACCAGTCCCACCCACCCTTTCCCTCAACGACTATCTGTCCCACCTGTGGCAGGGACTGTGGCTCTCGTATTTGACTGTTCAGTCACCTGAGAACTCATTCTAAGAGTGGAAGCAAGTCTTCCTCGATTCCAAGGGACTGCCTATGATGATGATAATCTCGCATTAGCAGGGAATTTTGGTCTTGTGTGACTTTAGAAAGTGCAGGAAGATTCAACTGATTTCAAGGCAAGGATTTGGGAAGATATGCAAGTATCTGGGATGATGCACAAGGATCTGTGCTGACGGGCGAGGATCTGTGCTGATGGGCGAGGATCGGGGCTGATGGGCGAGGATCGAGGCTGATGGGCGAGGATCGGGGCTGATGGGCGAGGATCGGGGCTGATGGGCGAGGATCGGGGCTGATGGGCGAGGATCGGGACTGACGGGCGAGGAATGGGGCTGACGGGCGAGGATCGGGACTGACGGGCGAGGAATGGGGCTGATGGGCGAGGATCGAGGCTGACGGGCGAGGATCGGGGCTGACGGGCGAGGAATGGGGCTGATGGGCGAGGATCGAGGCTGACGGGCGAGGATCGGGGCTGACGGGCGAGGATCGAGGCTGACGGGCGAGGATCGGGGCTGATGGGCGAGGATCGGGGCTGACGGGCGAGGATCGGGGCTGACGGGCGAGGATCGAGGCTGACGGGCGAGGATCGGGGCTGACGGGCGAGGATCGAGGCTGACGGGCGAGGATCGGGGCTGACGGGCGAGGATCGGGGCTGATGGGCGAGGATCGAGGCTGACGGGCGAGGATCGGGGCTGACGGGCGAGGATCGAGGCTGACGGGCGAGGATCGAGGCTGACGGGCGAGGATCGGGGCTGACGGGCGAGGATCGAGGCTGACGGGCGAGGATCGAGGCTGATGGGCGAGGATCGGGGCTGATGGGCGAGGATCGGGGCTGACGGGCGAGGATCGGGGCTGATGGGCGAGGATCGGGGCTGATGGGCGAGGATCGAGGCTGATGGGCGATGGTCTGGGCTGACGGGCGAGGATCGGGGCTGATGGGCGATGGTCTGGGCTGACGGGCGAGGATCGGGGCTGATGGGCGAGGATCGGGGCTGATGGGCGATGGTCTGGGCTGACGGGCGAGGATCGGGGCTGATGGGCGATGGTCTGGGCTGATGGGCGAGGATCGGGGCTGATGGGCGAGGATCGGGGCTGATGAGCGATGGTCTGGGCTGACGGGCGAGGATCGGGGCTGATGGGCGAGGATCGGGGCTGATGGGCGAGGATCAGGGCTGATGGGCGAGGATCGGGGCTGATGAGCGATGGTCTGGGCTGACGGGCGAGGATCGGGGCTGATGGGCGAGGATCGGGGCTGATGAGCGATGGTCTGGGCTGACGGGCGAGGATCCGGGCTGATGGGCGAGGATCGGGGCTGATGAGCGATGGTCTGGGCTGACGGGTGAGGATCGGGGCTGATGGGCGAGGATCGGGGCTGATGAGCGATGGTCTGGGCTGACGGGCGAGGATCAGGGCTGATGGGCGAGGATCGGGGCTGATGGGCGAGGAATGGGGCTGATGGGCGAGGAATGGGGCTGACGGGCGAGGATCAAGGCTGACGGGCGAGGATCGGGGCTGACGGGCGAAGATCGGGGCTGACGAGCGATGGTCTGGGCTGACGGGCGAGGATCGGGGCTGATGGGCGAGGATCGGGGCTGATGAGCGATGGTCTGGGCTGACGGGCGAGGATCGGGGCTGAAGGGCGAGGATCGGGGCTGATGAGCGATGGTCTGGGCTGATGGGCGAGGAATGGGGCTGATGGGCGAGGATCGGGACTGATGGGCGAGGATCGGGGCTGATGAGCGATGGTCTGGGCTGAAGGGCGAGGATCAAGGCTGAAGGTCGAGGATCGAGGCTGACGGGCGAGGAATGGGGCTGACGGGCGAGGATCAAGGCTGACGGGCGAGGATTGGGGCTGACGGGCGAGGATCAGGGCTGATGGATGACGATCGAGGCTGATGGGCGAGGATCGGGGCTGATGGGCGAGGATCGGGGCTGATGGGCGAGGATCAGGGCTGATGGGCGAGGATCGGGGCTGATGGATGACGATCGAGGCTGATGGGCGAAGATCGGGGCTGACGGGCGAGGATCGGGGCTGATGGATGACGATCGAGGCTGATGGGCGAGGATCGGGGCTGATGGATGACGATCGAGGCTGATGGGCGAGGATCGGGGCTGATGGGCGAGGATCGGGGCTGATGGATGACGATCGAGGCTGATGGGCGAGGATCGGGGCTGATGGGCGAGGATCGGGGCTGATGGGCGAGGATCGGGGCTGAAGGGCGAGGATCGGGGCTGACGGGCGAAGATCGGGGCTGACGGGCGAAGATCGGGGCTGACGGGCGAGGATCGGGGCTGACGGGCGAGGATCGGGGCTGACGGGCGAGGATCGGGGCTGATGGGCGAGGATCGGGGCTGATGGGCGAGGATCGGGGCTGATGGATGACGATCGAGGCTGATGGGCGAGGATCGGGGCTGATGGGCGAGGATCGGGGCTGATGGATGACGATCGAGGCTGATGGGCGAGGATCGGGGCTGACAGGCGAAGATCGGGGCTGATGGGCGAGGATCGGGGCTGATGGGCGAGGATCGGGGCTGATGGGCGAGGATCGGGGCTGAAGGGCGAGGATCGGGGCTGACGGGCGAGGATCGGGGCTGACGGGCGAGGATCGGGGCTGATGGGCGAGGATCGGGGCTGAAGGGCGAGGATCGGGGCTGATGGGCGAGGATCGGGGCTGAAGGGCGAGGATCGGGGCTGACGGGCGAGGATCGGGGCTGACGGGCGAGGATCGGGGCTGACGGGCGAAGATCGGGGCTGACGGGCGAGGATCGGGGCTGATGGGCGAGGATCGGGGCTGATGGGTGAGGATCGGGGCTGATGGGCGAGGATCGGGGCTGATGGGCGAGGATCGGGGCTGATGGGTGACGATCGAGGCTGATGGGCGAGGATCGAGGCTGATGGATGACGATCGAGGCTGATGGGCGAGGATCGGGGCTGATGGGTGACGATCGAGGCTGATGGGCGAGGATCGAGGCTGATGGATGACGATCGAGGCTGATGGGCGAGGATCGGGGCTGATGGGTGACGATCGAGGCTGACAGGCGATGATCGGGGCTGATGGGCGAGGATCGGGGCTGATGGGTGACGATCGAGGCTGACAGGCGATGATCGGGGCTGATGGGTGAGGATCGGGGCTGATGGGCGAGGATCGGGGCTGATGGGCGAGGATCGGGGCTGATGGGTGACGATCGAGGCTGATGGGCGAGGATCGAGGCTGATGGATGACGATCGAGGCTGATGGGCGAGGATCGGGGCTGATGGGTGACGATCGAGGCTGATGGGCGAGGATCGAGGCTGATGGATGACGATCGAGGCTGATGGGCGAGGATCGGGGCTGATGGGTGACGATCGAGGCTGACAGGCGATGATCGGGGCTGATGGGCGAGGATCGGGGCTGATGGGCGAGGATCGGGGCTGATGGGCGAGGATCGAGGCTGATGGGCGAGGATCGGGGCTGATGGGCGAGGATCGGGGCTGATGGGCGAGGATCGGGGCTGATGGGCGAGGATCGGGGCTGATGGATGACGATCGAGGCTGATGGGCGAGGATTGGGGCTGATGGATGACGATCGAGGCTGATGGGCGAGGATTGGGGCTGATGGGCGAGGATCGAGGCTGATGGGCGAGGATCAGGGCTGATGGATGACGATCGAGGCTGATGGGCGAGGATTGGGGCTGATGGATGACGATCGAGGCTGATGGGCGAGGATTGGGGCTGATGGGCGAGGATCGAGGCTGATGGGCGAGGATCGAGGCTGATGGGCGAGGATTGGGGCTGATGGATGACGATCGAGGCTGATGGGCGAGGATTGGGGCTGATGGGCGAGGATCGAGGCTGATGGGCGAGGATCGAGGCTGATGGGCGAGGATCAGGGCTGATGGATGACGATCGAGGATGCCGATTCACTATTGATGGTTTCACTAGTTACAGTTTCATTATGTAACCTTTCAGTGACACTGCAGCTCGAAGAGAGTTAATTTCCCACACAGTAGTGGATGTCGACCACACTCCCAGTAGAAGCAGAGAAAACTGAGTCGATTAACTCCTTCAAAAAGGAGCTAGATATATATTTGGTTGGAAACCAGATTGGAAGATTAGGGAGAGAGACAGACCGAGATGATCAAATACTCTATGGAACATGACGATTCTCCAGTTTGTGAGATTGTAGGTGTCTGTGGAGGCCGGGGTGCAAAAGTAGATACGTTGGATACTCTGGAGAATAAGATAATATTTATTCAGCAGGTAAGGGTCACTCGCTGTGTAACTGTACAGAGTCACTGTTAATTCAGAGTAAGGATCACTCGCTGTGTAAGGTGACGTCACAGCCAAGGGGGTAAGTGATTGGCTGGTGATTGGTGAGTAGTTTTTCTTTGTTCTCTTCTATAACAGTGAGTAAACTTTAGCATTGTTGTTGCTAATTTAAGTTAATCTAAGGGTTAAGTCATGACAGGAGAGCTCGGTCACGTGATATGCTCCTCCTGTACCATGTGGGAACTCAGGGACACTTCCGGTGTCCCTGACGACTACGTGTGCGGGAAGTTTATCCGCCTCCAGCTCCTGACGGACCGCTGTGGAATTGGAGCTGAGGGTGGATTTACTCTGGAGCATCCACGATGCTGAGAATGACGTGAGTAGCACGTGTAGCGAGTTGGTCTTACCGCAGGCGAAAGGTCCACAGCCAGATAGGAAATGGAAGACCAGCAGGAAGAGCAGTGCAAGGAAGGTCCCCTGCGGTCATCCCCCTGCAAAACAGATTCACTGCTTTGAGTACTGTTGAGGAGGATGACTCATCAGGGGAGGGCAGCAGCAGCCAAGTTCATGGCACTGTGGCTGGCTCTGCTGCACAGAAGGGTGGGAAAAAGAGTGGGAGAGCTATAGTGATAGGGAACTCTATTGTAAGGGGAATAGATAGGAGTTTCTGCGGCTGCAACCGAGACTCCAGGATGGTATGTTGCCTCCCTGGTGCAAGGGTCAAGGATATCTCGGAGCGGCTGCAGAGCATTCTGGAGAGGGAGGGTGAACAGCCAGTTGTCGTGGTACATGTAGGTACCAACGATATAGGTAAGAAGCAGGAAGAGATCCTACAAGCTGAATTTAGGGAGCTAGGAGTTAAATTAAAAAGTAGGACCTCAAAGGTAGTAATCTCTGGATTGCTACCAGTGCCACGTGCTAATCAGAATAGAGGGAGCAGGATAGTTAGAATAAATACGTGGCTTGAGCAGAGGTGCAAGAGGGAGGGATTCAAATTCCTGGGACATTGGAACCAGTTCTGGGGGAAGTGGGACCTATACAAAAGGGACGGTCTGCACTTGGGCAGGACTGGAACTGATGTCCTAGGGGTAACATTTGCTAATGCAGTTCGGGAGTGTTTAAACTAATATGGCAGGGGGATGGGAACCTATGCAGCGAGAAAGGGCGAAGTAATATGGAGTCAGAAACAGACAGTAGAAAAGTAAAAAGCAATAGTGGAAGGCTGAGTAAACAAAGGCAAGAAACAAAAAGGGCCACACTACATCATAATTCTAAAAGGACAAAGGGTGTTAAAAAAACAAGCCTGAAGGCTTTGTGTCTTAATGCAAGGAGTATCCGTAATAAAGTGGATGAAGTAACTGTGCAAATAGATGTTAACAAATATGATGTGATTGGGATTACAGAAACGTGGCTCCAGGATGATCAGGGCTGGGAACTCAACATCCATGGGTATTCAACATTCAGGAAGGATAGAATGAAAGGAAAAGGAGGTAGGGTAGCATTGCTGGTTAAAGAGATTAATGCAATAGTTCGGAAGGACATTAGCTTGGATGGTGTGGAATCTATATGGGTAGAGCTGCAGAACATCAAAGGGCAAAAAACGTTAGTGGGAGTTGTGTACAGACCTCCAAACAGTAGTAGTGATGTTGGGGAGGGCATCAAACATGAAATTAGGGGTGCATGCAATAAAGGTGCAGCAGTTATCAAGGGTGACTTTAATATGCATATAGATTGGGCTAACCAAACTGGAAGCAATACGGTGGAGGAGGATTTCCTGGAGTGCATAAGGAATGGTTTTCCAGACCAATATGTTGAGGATCCAACTAGGGGGGAGGCCATCTTAGACTGGGTGTTGTGTAATGAGAGAGGATTAATTAGCAATCTCGTTGTGCGAGGCCCCTTGGGGAAGAGTGACCATAATATGGTGGAATTCTACATTGGGATGGAGAATGAAACAGTTAATTCAGAGACCATGGTCCAGAACTTAAAGAAGGGTAACTTTGAAGGTATGAGGCGTGAATTGGCTAGGATAGATTGGCGAATGATACTTAAGGGGTTGACTGTGGATGGGCAATGGCAGACATTTAGAGACCGCATGGATGAACTACAACAATTGTACATCCCTATCTGGCGTAAAAATAAAAAAGGGAAGGTGGCTCAACCGTGGCTATCAAGGGAAATCAGGGATAGTATTAAAGCCAAGGAAGTGACATACAAATTGGCCAGAAATAGCAGTGAACCCGGGGACTGGGAGAAATTTAGAACTCAGCAGAGGAGGACAAAGGGTTTGATTAGGGCAGGGAAAATAGAGTACGAGAGGAAGCTTGCAGGGAACATTAAGATGGACTACAAAAGTTTCGATAGATATGTAAAGAGAAAAAGGTTAGTAAAGACAAACGTAGGTCCCCTGCAGTCAGAATCAGGGGAAGTCATAACAGGGAACAAAGAAATGGCAGACCAATTGAACAAGTACTTTGGTTCGGTATTCACTAAGGAGGACACAATCAACCTTCCGGAAATAAAAGGGGTCAGAGGGTCTAGTAAGAAGGAGGAACTGAGGGAAATCCTTATTAGTCGGGAAATTGTTGGGGAAATTGATGGGACGATAAATCCCCAGGGCCTGATGGACTGCATCCCAGAGTACTTAAGGAGGTGGCCTTGGAAATAGCGGATGCATTGACAATCATTTTCCAACATTCCATAGACTCTGGATCAGTTCCTATCAAGTGGAGGGTAACCAATGTAACCCCACTTTTTAAAAAAGGAGGGAGAGAAAACACGGAATTATAGACCGGTCAGCCTGACATCAGTAGTGGGTAAAATGATGGAATCAATTATTAAGGATGTCATAGCAGCGCATTTGGAAAGAGGTGACATGATAGGTCCAAGTCAGCATGGATTTGTGAAAGGGAAATCATGCTTGACAAATCTTCTGGAATTTTTTGAGGATGTTTCCAGTAAAGTGGACAAGGGAGAACCAGTTGATGTGGTGTATGTGGACATTCAGAAGGCTTTCGACAAGGTCCCACACAAGAGAATAATGTGCAAAGTTAAAGCACATGGGATTTGGGTTAGTGTGCTGACGTGGATTGAGAACTGGTCGGCAGACAGGAAGCAAAGAGTAGGAGTAAATGGGTACTTTTCAGAATGGCAGGCAGTGACTAGTGGGGTACCGCAAGGTTCTGTGCTGGGTCCCAGCTGTTTACATTGTACATTAATGATTTAGATGAGGGGATTAAATGTAGCATCTCCAAATTTGCGGATGACACTAAGTTGGGTGGCAGTGTGAGCTGCGAGGAGGATGCTATGAGGCTGCAGAGTGACTTGGATAGGTTAGGTGAGTGGGCAAATGCATGTCAGATGAAGTATAATGTGGATAAATGTGAGGTTATCCACTTTGGTGGTAAAAACAGAGAGACAGACTATTATCTGAATGGTGACAGATTAGCAAAAAGGGGAGGTGCAACGAGACCTGGGTGTCATGGTACATCAGTCATTGAAGGTTGGCATGCAGGTACAGCAGGCGGTTAAGAAAGCAAATACATGTTGGCCTTCATAGCGAGGGGATTTGAGTACAGAGGCAGGGAGGTGTTGCTACAGTTGTACAGGGCCTTGGTGAGGCCACACCTGGAGTATTGTGTACAGTTTTGGTCTCCTAATTTGAGGAAGGACATTCTTGCTATTGAGGGAGTGCAGCGAAGGTTCACCAGACTGATTCCCGGGATGGCGGGACTGACATATCAAGAAAGACTGGATCAACTGGGCTTGTATTCACTGGAGTTCAGAAGAATGAGAGGTGATCTCATAGAAATGTTTAAAATTCTGACGGGCCTGGACAGGTTAGATGCAGGAAGAATGTTCCCAATGTTGGGGAAGTCCAGAACCAGGGGTCACAGAGTAAGGATAAGGGGTAAGCCATTTAGGACCGAGATGAGGAGAAACTTTTTCACCCAGAGAGTGGTGAACCTGTGGAATTCTCTACCACAGAAAGTTGTTGAGGCCAATTCACTAAATATATTCAAAAAGGAGTTAGATGAAGTCCTTACTACTAGGGGGATCAAGGGGTATGGCGAGAAAGCAGGAATGGGGTACTGAGGTTGCATGTTCAGCCATGAACTCATTGAATGGCGGTGCAGGCTCGAAGGGCCGAATGGCCTACTCCTGCACCTATTTTCTATGTTTCTATGTTTCTAACTGTTCAGAGTCACTGTTTATTCAGAGTAAGGGTCACTCGCTGTGTAACTGTACAGAATCACTGTTTATTCAGCATCATAGGCGATCCCTGGAACCAGGTTGACTTGCTTCCACATGGGCTCACAGGTGTTTCGATGAAGGACCCAATGTTCCAGTCCTGAACTCCAGTTGAGGGGGTGGAAGATGCCTGTGCGTGGATGTTTTTAACGTGGGGTGACCGTTGCACACCAGCCACCACACGGGCTCGACAGAGCTAGGTCTTTATCCAGAGGCAAGGGTTAACCAGGATGAGACCTGCTCTGCAGTTTATTCACAGGGTAATGGTCACTCACTGTAACTGTACAGAGTCACTGTTTATTCAAGGTAAGGGTCACTGACTGTGTAACTGTACAGAATTATTGTTTAGTTCAATGTTTGGGATATTCCTTTAATAGCAGAATGTTGTCGATTTCTAAGGATTTGATCTGATTGGTTTTGGAAAGGAATTTGAGTATTGCCTGTCCGGGTTTACTGTGATTGAAAGGTTGCATTAGAGGGAACAGCATGCGACGGCCCGGCCCGGCCCGGAAATTGGCGCGGTCCCATCCTGCAAGCCCATCAGCAGGCCAGGGCCATCAGAGGGAGCAGCGTGCGGCAACATACCACTGCAGGAGGGTGAGGGCTGCGAAGCCAGGTCGCTGATTGCAGTGCGGGCAGGCACAGCACGAGGGGCGAAGGAGCGGCAAGAGGGAAGTGACCGGGGCCCAGGAGAGGCGTGAGTCTGGGGCCCAGGGGCAGCACGGGCCAGCCCACACTGTGCGATATGTGCGCACTAGGTCCGTGCAGCAGAGCAGGTCTCCAGTCGTCTTGGTTAATCCTTGCCACTGGACCAAGACCTAGCTCTGTCAAGCCCGTGTGGTGGCTGGTGTGCAACGGCCACCCCACGTTAAAAAAATCCACACACAGGCATCTTCCACCCTTCAGGATGTAGTTCTGGATCTGGAATATTAGGTCTTTCATTGAAACACCTGTGAACTCATCCTTTTTTGGCGTGGAAGCAAGGCATCCTCGCTTCGAGCGACTGCCTTTGATGATGACAGACGCTCATTAATAGCACAGAGGTCTGAGGAACCTTCGGTTGGTGGGATAAAAGAGCAAGCGTTGGTCTGACTCCCACAACTGCCAGAAACTGGATCTCCAGGCATTCTCAAAACATCTGACAAAATGCGTTCGACTGGAGACCAGCGACAAGAGGGCAGTGAGAATCGGAATGCTCGCCCTCAAAAAGCTGTTGAGACTGACAGTCAATTGAAAATTTCAAAACGAAGATTGTTAGGGGTCGGAATTGGGTCCCGCCATTTTTGAGGCGGTGTCAGCGCCCGAGTGTTGATTTTAGCCCCGGGGGTTAGACGCAGCCTCAAAGTCCTAAATTCAGTTTTTACGCCCAAAGATGAGCGAGCAGCGCTAAATAGTGGCGTTGCACACCCAGCCTTGGGCGGGAGCTCAGGAGGCCGACGGAATTTCCCCGTGGGAGGCTACCGCCACGCTAGAAAAATAACAGGAAGAAAAAATAAGTAACTAAAACTCTGATCCACACACACAAACTTCCTCCACTCTTTAAAAACTAATGAAAAGATGCCGAAATAAAGAGAGAAAAACTTACCTTCCTTTCTGGGCGATTTCGCTCGCAATCCGCTCTTTAACCACGACTTTTTCCTGGCTGTACGGCAAGCATACAAAGCAAATGTCGCGGCAGAGGCTATTCAAAGAGGCGTTGCACGCTGGGTGAGGTCACCATGCGGGTACTGTTAGCCGGCGCAGCTTTGCCTTTTGGCGCCCGTGCCAAAGAGCCGACTGAATGTAGGGCGAGGCGTCGATGCCGCTTACCGACGACGGTTGGCTTTTGCGGCTCGCTAGCCGCCTCCCCACGCGGTAACGGGGCACTGTACTGAACCCAATTTTGACCCCTTAGATTTTGGTTAGGCGAGGCCATTAAGGGTTCCGGAACCAAGCCAGATAGATGGAGTTAAGATACAGATCAGCCAATGATCTAATTGAATGTTTCTATTACTACTAGGGGGATCAAGGGGTATGGTGAGAAAGCAGGAATGGGGTACTGAAGTTGCATGTTCAGCCATGAACTCATTGAATGGCGGTGCAGGCTAGAAGGGCCGAATGGCCTACTCCTGCACCTATTTTCTATGAATGGCGGGACAGGCTCGAGGGGGGTGAATGGCCTCCTCCTGTGCCCATGTTCCTGTGAGTGGGACCATCAGTGGGTCAATCCCTAGTCCATGGCGATCAGCTGCCCCCATATGCCTGCATGTGCTTTATAGATCTCGCACCTCTATTCATGTTTATAGATTCCTGTCATTCCCGATAAATGAATTCACTGCAGACACACTGGCGGCAACTGCTGACAATGCAAAAAGCCCACATTTCTCAGGTTAATTTAGCACTGTCCTGCCAAATGCAACATTTTCACTAAAAGGGTTGTGTCCATTTATATATTTAAGACGTTTCTTGTAATGCAACTTAAAGAATTGCATTTCTATAGCGCCTTTATTATTAATAATAATAACTTTTATTTATATCGTGCCTTTAACATACTAAAATGTCCCAAGGCGCTTCGCAACAGTGTTACAGGCAAACAGATAAATTTCACACCCTCAGGACATTCCAGAGCGCTTTACAGCCAATGAAGTAATTTTTTGAAGTGTAGTCATTGTTGTAATGTAGGAAGCGTGGCAGCCAATTTGTGCACAGTAAGCTCCCAGAAACAGCAATGTGATAATGACCAGATAATCCAGACATTGGTTGAGGGATAAATATTGGCCAGGACACTGGAGAGAATTCCCTGCTCTTCTCTGAAATAGTGCCATGGGATCTTTTCCATCCATCTCAGAGGGCAGACGGGGCCTCGGTTTAACGTCTCATCCTTTTCTTCAGCTTTTACATCACTTATGGAGACCTATATTTTCTTCGGTTTTGTCAGCTGTGGCTCAGTGGGCAGCACTCTCACCTCTGAGTCAGGAGGTCTGGGTTCAAGTCCTACTCCAGAGACTCGAGCTCAAAATCTAGGCTGACACTCCTGGGCAGTGCTGAGGGAGTGCTGCACTGTCGGAGGGACAGTGCTGAGGGGTACTGCACTGTCGGAGGGACGGTACTGAGGGAGTGCCGCACTGTCGGAGGGACGGTACTGAGGGAGTGCTGCACTGTCGGAGGGACGGTACTGAGGGAGCACCGCACTGTCGGAGGGACAGTGCTGAGGGGTACTGCACTGTCGGAGGGACGGTACTGAGGGAGTGCCGCACTGTCGGAGGGACGGTACTGAGGGAGCACCACACTGTCGGAAGGGCAGTACTGAGGGAGCGCCGCACTGTCGGAGGGGCAGTACTGAGGGAGCGCCGCACTGTCGGAGGGGCAGTACTGAGGGAGCGCCGCACTGTCGGAGGGGCAGTACTGAGGGAGCGCCGCATTGTCGGAGGGGCAGTACTGAGGGAGCGCCGCACTGTCGGAGGGGCAGTACTGAGGGAGCACCACACTGTCGGAGGGGCAGTACTGAGGGAGCGCCGCACTGTCGGAGGGGCAGTACTGAGGGAGCGCCGCACTGTCGGAGGGTCAGTACTGAGGGAGTGCTGCACTGTCGGAGGGGCAGTACTGAGGGAGCGCTGCACTGTCGGAGGGGCAGTACTGAGGGAGCACCGCACTGTCGGAGATGCAGATTGCCCATGGTTTTCCATCCATTTAAATACATTTCTTGAAATGTGCAGCTGGCAGAAAAGGCTCCCTGTCCACAGCTCAAACAGTCAGAAACCCCAGTTTATTGAGCAGGGTAAGGAATACTCACTGTGTAAACGGTATGTAGTTCCAGATAATTCAGCATGGCAAGGATTACACGCTGTGTGACAGTGGGAAATTATGAATTATCCTGCAGAAGTACTCAGTGTGTAACAGAGAAGAACTGTTGTTTGTTAGTAAAGTAATGATCACCTTCGACACAAAACACATTTTTTGGAGGCGAGAAGAAGGGTGTGGAGCAGAGGGGAGGGGTAGGGAGGCAGGGGGGAGAGGTATAAGGCGAGGGGAGGGAGAGGGAGGTGAGGGGAGGGGAGGGGAAGGGAGGTGGGGGAGAGGTATAAGGCGAGGGGAGGGAGAGGGAGGGGAGGGGGAGGGGGTAGGGAGGGGAGGAGTGAGGTATAAAGCGAGGGGAGGAGTAGGGAGGGGGAGTGAGGGGGTAGGAAGGGGAGGGGAGGGAGGCGGAGTGAGGGGTAGGGAGGTTAGGAGAGGGGGAGGGAGGTGAGCGGAGGAAGGGAGAGGGGGAGGGAGGTGAGCAGAGGGAGGGTGAGGGGGAGGGAGGCAGGGAGGGGTAGGGAGGTTAGGGGAGGGGGAAGGAGGTGAGGGGAGGTAGGATGAGGGTGAGGGAGGCAGGGAGTGGTAGGGAGGCGGGGGGAGGAGTAGGGAGGCGGGGGGAAGGGTAGGGAAGTGAGGGGAGTGGGTAGTGAGGTGGGGGAGGGGTAGGGAGGCGGGGGAGGGGGAGGGAAGTGAGGGAAGGGGGTAGGATCGATAAACCTTCCTGTTTCTTGGTGCCGATAGAAACACAGATGAGCTGCATCTGTCATTAAATCACCATCAGGGACAATCACTGAATATCGCTCCCCTAATGAAGGATTTGCCTGTTTATTGTTGCTGTGTTATTTGCATAAAGCAAATGTAAATATTCCCAGTCTGTTTAAATCATGCTCTGAATTCTAACATTCAATAACGAAACTCTGTGGGGCTGATTTGATCTGATTTGTTCTGGGATGTGGCTGACATGACACTGCCACATGTCTCCCCCACCTCCAGGTGCTCTGAGGTCAGTAATGTGGGACTGGAGTTACATGTACTCCAGGCTGGGGCGGGTGGTCAGTCCCTTTCCCTGAAGGAGCTCCTTGAACCATCGGCAGGTCTCAGGGTCAGCTCACAATTTAACCATCGTCTCACAGCTTGCTCTAGGAAGATTTGAATTCCTCTGGGAGCGTGCTATAACCACTGCAGACGGCTGATCTCCAACTTCTGGATCACGGACTCCACCATCACACACTCCTACCCCCATCACACACTCTCACCCCCCCATTGCACTCCCCCCATCACACTCCCCCCCATCACACTCTCTCCCCCGCCCCATCACAATCTCCCCCCCCCCATCACAATCTCCCCCCCATCACACTCCCCCCGCCATTACACTCTCCCCGCCATCACACTCTCTCCCCGCCCCCATCATACTCTCCACCATCACACTCTCCACCATCACACTCTCTCCCCCCATCACCCTCCCCCCCATCAAACTCCTCCCCATCACACTCCCCCCCATCAAACTCTCCCCCCATCAAACTCTCCCCCATCACACTCTCTCTCCCCATCACACTCCCCCCCCCATCAAACTCTCCCCCATCACACTCTCTCCCCCCATCACCCTCCCCCCCATCAAACTCTCCCCATCACACTCTCTCCCCCATCACACTCTCTCCCCCCGTCATCCTCCCCCCCCCATCAAACTCTCCCCCATCACACTCTCTCCCCCATCACACTCCCCCCCCAATCATACGCTCTCCCCCCCATCACACACTCTCCCCCCCATCGCATTCTCCCCCCCCCTCCCCATCACACTCCCCCACCCCCCACCAATCATACACTCCCCCCTCCCCCCATCCCTCATCACGGACTCCCCTGACCCACTTAGCCTTCCAGGGAAAAGCTTTGTATAAATACTCCCTGATCCCCAAAGAAAATCCAGTAAAAGGCTGGAATATTCACCCATCCTCTGTCTCTGCCCTTTCACCTCCTCCAGCGCTGCTGTTAAAACTCAAGCTTGGCGTCACCCTGCCAGACTTTGACTTGTCACATCGTGGATCCTGTGCTTTCTCCCTGTGGTCATGGCCTGAATTACACACCTTGGCCCCATAATGTGGCTTCGCATCCCAGGTCAGCCGTGGCTCAGTGGGCAGCACTCTCGCCTTGGGTTCAAGTCCCACTCCCGAGACTTGAGCACAAAAATCTGGGCTGCCACTCGGAGTGCTGCACTGTCGGAGGTGCCGTCTTTCGCATGAGATGTTTCACCGAGGTCCGCTCTGCTCTTTCTTAGATCCCAAGGCACTGTGTTGGAGAAGAGCAGGGGAATTGTCCCCAGTGCCCTGGCCGATATTTATCCCTCAACCGACGATACTAAAAAAACAGATTATCTGGTCATTATCGCAGTGTTGTTTGTGGGAGCTTGCTGTGCGCAAATTGGCTGCCGCGTTTCCACAACAGTGACTGCACTCCAATAGTACTTCACTGGCCGTAAAGCGCTTTGGGACGTCCTGAGGTTGTGAAAGACGCGGCAGAAATGTTCTTTCGTTCAATAACGTAGAAACACTATTATTCAAGTGTGGTCCACGACAATCCGCAGGCAGCATTTCCTGCCCTGTACCTTCACAGTCCAAACTGCAGTAGCACGTCAATCTAGATTCAGGTCGGAGTTGAATGAGATGCAGCCATATATCTGCGCTGATAGTTAGGTTTTATTCCCCCTTTCCAGCTGTTTAGGATTTCACGAGCCTCCCTCCTGTAACTGCACCAGCCCCAACTGAGAATTACAGTAAACCTCTGCGCTGAAACGCCTCCTCCTGCCGTGAGGTTTCATACACACACAGGAACGTGCCTTTCCATGCTACCTAGCTTCCCAAGCCTGCACTGTCTCTGCATTGCCTCACGATCTTTCTCCCGTCTTCAGTCACATGCTCCGAACTGAGACCCACAGCTGCCTGCTTAAAACATTCCATGTTCGACTCTTAAAGGGACGCTGTCAAGGTTAAGGGGTGGGGGGGATCGTTTTGAGGTGAGATTAAGCCACGCAGACCCCCCCCCCCCCCACCCCCCCGCCCACACACACACACACACTGCCTGGTGCATTGTCTGCTCAATACTGTTAGTTGATCTCAGTTGAGGTGCAGTAGAAGATTCTGAGGGGGATTGACAGGGTAGATGCTGAGAGGTTGTTTCCCGGGGTTGGAGAGTCTAGAACGAGGGGGTATAGTCTCGGGATGAGGGGTCGGCCATTTAGGACAAAGATGAGGAGGAATTTCTCTACTCAGAGAATTGTGAATCATTGGAATTCTCTACCCCGAAGGGTTGTGAGTGCTCAGTCGGTGAGTATATTCAAGACACAGTTTGATAGACTTTTTGGACTTTAGGGGAAATCAAAGGATATAGGGATCGGGCGGAAAAGTAGAGTTGAGGCTGAAGATCAGCCACAATGTCATTGAAACGGGTCATTTTCCGGTTGGCAAACAGTAACTAGTGGGGTGCCACAGGGATCGGTGCTGGGGCCTCAACTATTTACAATCTATATTAATGACTTGAATGAAGGGACCAGGTGTAATGTAACCAAGTTTGCTGATGATACAAAGATGGATGGGAAAGCAAGTTGTGAGAAAGACACAAAAAATCTTCAAAGGGATATAGACAGAGTAAGTGAGTGGGCAAACATTTGGTAGATGGAGTATAATGTGGGAAAGTGTGAGGTTATCCACTTTGGCAGGAAAAATAAAAAAGCAAATTATTATTTAAATGGAGGTAAATTGCAAAGTGCTGCAGTACAGAGAGACCTGGGGGTTTTTGTGCATGAAACACAAAAAATTAGCATGCATGAACATTGAGCTTGGCCATAACATAGAACATAAACATAAGAACATAAGAACATAAGAATTAGGAACAGGAGTAGGCCATCCAGCCCCTCAAGCCTGCTCCGCCATTCAACAAGATCATGGCTGATCTGGCCGTGGACTCAGCTCCACTTACCCGCCCGCTCCCCGTAACCCTTAATTCCCTTATTGGTTAAAAATCTATCTATCTGTGATTTGAATACATTCAATGAGTTAGCCTCAACTGCTTCCTTGGGCAGAGAATTCCACAGATCCACAACCCTCTGGGAGAAGAAATTCCTTCTCAACTCGGTTTTAAATTGGCTCCCTTGTATTTTGAGACTGTGCCCCCTAGTTCTAGTCTCCCTGACCAGTGGAAACAACCTCTCTGCCCTCTATCTTGTCTATCCCTTTCATTATTTTAAATGTTTCTATAAGATCACCCTTCATCCTTCTGAACTCCACGAGTAAAGACCCAGTCTACTCAATCTATCATCATAAGGTAACCCCCTCATCTCCGGAATCAGCCTAGTGAATCGTCTCTGTACCCCCTCCATAGCTAGTATATCCTTCCTTAAGTAAGGTGACCAAAACTGCACGCAGTACTCCAGGTACGGCCTCACCAATACACTGTACAGTTGCAGCAGGACCTCCCTGCTTTTGTACTCCATACCTCTCGCAATGAAGGCCAACATTTCATTCGCCTTCCTGATTACCTGCTGCACCTGCAAACAAACTTTTTGGGATTCATGCACTAGGACCCCCAGGTCCCTCTGCACCGCAGCATGTTGTAATTTCTCCGCATTCAAATAATATTCCCTTTTACGTTTTTTTTTCCAAGGTGGATGACCTCACATTTTCCGACATTGTATTCCATCTGCCAAACTTAGCCCATTCACTTAACATATCTAAATCTCTTTGCAGCCTCTCTGAGTCCTCTACACAACCCATTTCCCACTAATCTTTGTGTCATCTGCAAATTTTGTTACACTACACTCTGTCCCCTCTTCCAGGTCATCTATGTATATTGTAAACAGTTGTGGTCCCAGCACCGATCCCTGTGGCACACCACTAACCACCTATTTCCAACCCGGAAAGGACCCATTTATCCCAACTCTCTGCTTTCTGTTAGCTAGCCAATTCTCTATCCATGCTAATACATTTCCTCTGACTCTTCGAGCCTTTATCTTCTGCAGTAACCTTTTGTGTGGCACCTTATCGAATGCCTTTTGGAAATCTAAATACACCACATCCATCGGTACACCTCTATCCACCATGCTCGTTATATCCTCAAAGAATTCCAGTAAATTAGTTAAACATAATTTCCCCTTCATGAATCCATGCTGCGTCTGCTTGATTTGCACTATTCCTATCTAGATGTCCCGCTATTTCTTCCTTAATGATAGCTTCAAGCATTTTCCCCACTACAGATGTTAAACTAACCAGCCTATAGTTACCTGCCTTTTGTCTGCCCCCTTTTTTAAACAGAGGCGTTACATTAGCTGCTTTCCAATCCGCTGGTACCTCCCCAGAGTCCAGATAATTTTGGTAGATTATAACGAATGCATCTGCTATAACTTCCGCCATCTCTTTTAATACCCTGGGATGCATTTCATCAGGACCAGGGGACTTGTCTACCTTGAGTCCCATTAGCCTGTCCAGCACTACCCCCCTAGTGATAGTGATTGTCTCAAGGACCTCCCTTCCCACATTCCCGTGACCAGCAATTTTTGTCATGGTTTTTGTGTCTTCCACTGTGAAGACCGAAGCAAAATAATTGTTTAAGATCTCAGCCATTTCCACATTTCCCATTATTAAATCCCCCTTCTCATCTTCTAAAGGACCAACATTTACTTTAGTCACTCTTTTCCGTTTTATATATCGGTAAAAAGCTCCCCCCACGGCATAGAATCATACAACACATAAGGAGCCCACCCAGCCCGTCATGCCCATACCTGCTCTTTGAAAGAACTATCCAGTTTGTCCCACTGCCATGCTCTTTGTCCATAGCCCTGCAATATCTTTTTCCTTTTCAATTATTGATCAATTCTCCTTTGAAAGATAGATTTGGTAAATAGGCTACAGATATCACTGGATCTATTTATGTAGACTCACGGAAATTAACATAAGAACATAAGAAATAGGAGCAGGAGTCGGCCATTTGGCCCCTCGAGCCTGCTCTGCCATTCAATAAGATCATGGCTGATCTGATCTTGGGTTCTGCTCCACTTCCCTGCCCGCTCCCCATAACCCTTGACTCCCTTATCGCTCAAAAATCTGTCTGTCTCCATCTTGAATATATTCAATGACCCAGTCTCCACAGCTCTCTGGGGAAGAGAATTCCAATGATTCACAATCCTCTGAGAGAAGAAATTCCTCCACATTTACGTTTTAAATGGGCGACCCCTTATTCTAAAACTATGCCCCCCACAAGGGGAAACATCCTCTCTGCATGTACCCTGGCAAGCCCCCTCAGAATCTTATACGTTTCAATAAGATCACCTCTCATTCTTCTAAACTCCAATGAGTATAGGCCCAACCTGCTCAACCTTTCTCCATAAGACAACCACTTCATCTCAGGAATCAATCTCGTGAACCTTTTCTGAACTGCCTCCAATGCAAATATATCCCTCCTTAAATAAGGAGACCGAAACTGTACGCAGTACTCCAGGTGTGGCCTCACCAATACCCTGTACAGTTGCAGCAGGACTTCTCTGCTTTTATACTCTATCCCCTTTGCAATAAAGACCAACATTCCATTTGCCTTCCTGATTACTTGCTGTACCTGCATGCCAACTTTTTGTGTTTCATGTACAAGGACCCCCAGGTCCCCCTGTCCTACCATGGTAGAATCACTGCCTCTCCCCCAGGATGATGGCCATCAGTTGCCGCATTGACTGTAGGACAAGGTTGATCAAACATTTTGTCTGTGTGGTCATTTAGGCCTGTACCGTTGAATCTCACGGGCCACATATCTAGTTTAAATTCTTATTCTTCTTAATTATCATGTATTGCAAGTTGTTGAGGCTAACAGATCTCAGTGTTCTGATTTAGGGATTACCCAAGTGAAGTATCAGCACTTTCCAAACCTCCAGGCCCACAAAATTCAAACAGGATAAATAAAAACTTGCATTTATATAGCACTTTTAACAATCTAAAATGTCCCAAGGCACTTCACAGGAGTGATTATCAGACAAAATTTGACACCGAGCCACTTAAAGAGATAATCGGCCAGGTGATCAAAAGCTTGGTCAAAGCCGTAGGTTTTAAGGAGCGTCTTAAAGGAGGGAAGAGAAACAGAGAGGTTTAGGGAGGGAGTTCCAGAGCTTAAGGCCCAGGCAGCTGAAGGCACGGCCACCAATGGATGAAAATCGGGGGTGCTCAGAATGCCAGAATTGAGGGACCCCGGGGAGATCACAGGGGGTTGTGGGACTGGAGGAGGTTACAGAGATAAGGAGCGGGCGAGGCCACGGAAGGATTTGAAAAGAAGGATGAGAATTTTAAAAACAAATAAGCAATGTAAGCATGAATCGGAGTGAGTTTTCTGGGCCTCGAGAACTGGATGGCCAGGATTCAGAGTCACCTACATCCCTCGGGACCCAGGTTGGACCCTCACCTAGACTTTCAAGACTTGGATGGCTGAAAAGATCATCCATACATCACCAGCGGTTACATTACTGGGCTAGGAATCCAGAAGCCTGAAGTAATAATCCCACCACGGCAGCTGGGGAATTTAAATTCAGTTAATTAAAGAAAAATGTCTGGAATTAAAAAGCTGGTATCAGTAATGGTGATCATGAAACCAACCGGAATGTTATAACCCAACTAGTTCACTAATGGTCTTTAGGGAAGGAAACCTTCTGTCCTTACCTGGTCTGACCTATATGTGACTCCAGACACACAAACTGCCCTTTGAAATGGCTGAGCGAGCCACTCAGTTGTACCAAGCTGCTGTGACAAAGTCAGCACTGTGGGAGCACCTTCACCACACGGACTGCAGCGGTTCAAGAAGGCGGCTCACCACCACCTTCTCGAGGGCAATTATGGATGGATAATAAATACCGGCCTTGCCAGCGACGCCCACATCCTGAAAATAAATTTTAAAAGAAACACAGATGAGGGGGTTGACTTATGGAGATAGGTTGAGCAGGTTGAGCCGATGCACATTGGAGTTCAGAAGAATGAGAGGTGATCTTATTGAAACTTATAAGATAATGAGGGGACTCGACAAGGTGGATGTAGAGAGGATACTTCCATTCATAGGGGAAACTAAAACTAGGGACATAGTCTTAGAATAAGGGCCCGCCCATTTAAAACTGAGATGAGGAGAAATTTCTTCGCTCAGAGGGTTGTGAATCTGTGGAATTCGCTACCATTGAGAGCTGTGGAGGCTGGGTCACTGAATATATTTAAGGCGGAGATCGACAGATTTTTAAACGATAAGGGAGTAAAGGGTTATGGGGAGCGGGTAGGGAAGTGGAACTGAGTCCATGATCAGATCAGTCATGATCTTATTGAATGGCGGAACAAGCTCGAGGGGCCAAATGGCCGACTCTTGCTCCCATTTCTTATGTTCTTATGTTCAGTCAGAGACAACCATGAGACCACCAAAGAAACGGGTGTAATGGACAGAGTCCCTACTCGACCATTGGGAATCTGGGCACCACGGAAGGCCATTCCGCCAGGTGGCTCTATAGGTTTAGATCAAACAGACCCAAGTGAAATGTTCTTTAAGCTAGTAAATATGATCAAAACAAATTCATCTTTTCCATCCTTCCTGCCAAGGTGATGGGGAAGCAAGGGGTTCTGGGTGTACGGACAATAGGCACAAACTGGCAAAGAGTCCTCTTTGACACTGTGAAAGATTGGAATTTCCCACTTATCTGAATTTTCACCCAATAGGACCAGTCAAACATTGTTAAGTTCTTCAACATTCATGTCACTGTCAGATCCCAATCTCAATCCTGATCTCAATCTCAGACATGGCCATCATGCTTTCCTTCAATCTCAATCCCTGCCTCAATTCTGGATCCGTTTTGTTTCCAACTCCCATTCCTCCTTTTCCCCCCTTGAAATCTTCAGTTAAAATTCCAACGTCAAAAAAAATTCAGATTGGGATTTGCCCCGTCACTGATCAGGTCAGAGGGAGGGGAGGGAGATGGGACGAGGCTCTCGCCACCGTGAACTCGGGGGGAATTTGGAAATGACAATCTGGGTTTACTTCTGGAGCGGTGCAGGGCGGTTTCTGATGGGAACTCGATCATAAATATCTCTCCGACCTCACGGTGCTCCGACCGAGCCTAGAATCAAGTCCCGATTATAACTGCACCCATCTGAACATTGGCTCAGTAAAAGTTAACAAAAAAAAAACCGGCATCCTTGTAAGAATCAATCTAGTGCGTTTTGCTTAATCAGGAAAGACAAATCTAAAAAAGAAAATTGGTTAGAAATTGGGATAACCGACAAGAGTTAAGTTTCCAATAAAGATTGAAACAGGTAAAATATCTGATTAGACATTAAGATTTATGCAAAATATGTTCTATAAGAAACTCAAAAGTATGACCCCCCCCCCCTCATTTACAAAGTTACTTCTGGTTCATACTCCCTGCAATTCATGAGCATATTGGAGGTTTTATTGCCTTACCGATTAGAATCGCCACGAAAACTCTACTCGGGGAGATTTTCGCTGATTCGACTGCATGGAATTCCAAGGGCACAACCCCTGCGGTCATTCTGGAAGAGCTTGATTAATACCTGCAGTTGAGATCTCTGGGATTTTTTGTGGAGGGGAGGAGGTGACCGGTATAAAGGAATCCGGGTCTGAAAATCTCCAGAGAGGCAGGGAGAGGGAGAGTGAGAGGACCAGTTCCAGATCCAGCAACAAGGTCCACGGGATGAGCAGATCTTCAGCCTGGCACACAATGTTGGGACGGTGAGTCACCGACTTGCTCTCTCTCTCTCTCTCTCTGCAGCCCAGATATACTTTGGTGTCTGAATGCTCTTCTTCCTCTCTTGCCTGCCTTTCTTGCTTTTGGTTGCGGTGCCTGCCTCTCTCAGTCTCTCGCACACACTGCGTAAGACTGAGCCCAAGCTGGAAGCTGGAACGACTGCCTTTCCCTGTAATTCTGCATTGCAGTCACAAAGCTGCTTTCGTCATCACCCAGAGGGAGTGAACGGAACAACACGCCTCGAGAGCTGGCGATTTTATATCTAAATATAAACTTTTTACAACAAATAACTTCGGAAATGTAGACAGCCCGGATCATTCCAATCTAATAATTTCGATATTTTAAAGGGAGATTTCAACTTTACTTCAATTGATTATAAAAGTTTTAAAACTTTCTGAACTTTTTCTGATTCGTTAACTCGCTGAGTAAGATCATTAAAAAAAAATAATGCAGAGGGAGCCGAGGGGAGTTAGCTGTAATCTGGTGTTTAAAAAACAATCATTATACAGAGATCAGTAAGGTTCAGTATAGGCTGGGAACTTTGCCCTGAGTTATGTATCACTGCGACTTTAATAGTATCAGATTGCAGTCCTACATATCTCCCTCATCTCAATGCCATGTTAAAATAGAAAGCTGGATTAAATAAACAGTTCCAGGATCTCATCTTTCTAGTTCCAGGAAGACGCCACAGGATATGCTCAAGCCAAGCGTCAGGATTCTCACTGCTATAAACCTCTCCGCCTCTCTACCTCTCTTTCCTCCTTCAAGACGCTTTTTAAAATCGACCTCTTTGACCAAGCTTTTGCGCACCTGCGCTCATTTCTACTTCGCTGTCAATTTTTTAAATCTCACAACACTCCTGTGAAGTGTCCTGAGACATTGCACTGTGTTAAAGGCGCTTTATAAATACAAGATGTTGTTGTTGTTGAAGGTCTGAGCGGGGGAGCAGTGATTGGTTGCCCATCGGCTCAAACCTGCTGTCAGCTGACGGGGAGCAGAGGAGGCACAGCGAGCCAAGTTTGCAATGGTTATTTGAAGTTTGCTTGCAGGCCAAGAGGAGCCTTGCCCAGGACTCATGATTATGGCCCTGGAACCCGCCCCCCCCCCCCGCCTCCCAACAAACCTATCCCCCCAATCACAACCCGAACCCCCCAATCACAGCCCCAAACCCCCCACCCCCCGAACCTATCCCCCATCATAGCCCCGAACCCCCCAATCACAGCCCCAGAACCCCCCCGAACCTATCCCCCCATCATAGCCCCGTACCCCCCAAATCACAGCCCCAGAACCCCCCCGAACCTATCCCCCCATCATAGCCCTGAACCCCCCCAATCACAGCCCCAGAACCCCCCCTGAACCTATCCCCCCATCATAGCCCCAGACCCCCCCAATCACAGCCCCGAACCCCCCCTAATCTTAGACCCAGAACCCCCCGACAAACCTCCCCCCCCGATCACAGCCCCGAACCTATCCCCATCACAACCTGAACCTCCCACAATCACAGCCCCAAACCCATCGCCCAATCACAGCCCCAGAAATACCTCCCCCCCACAAACCTATCCCTCCCATCACAGCACCGAACCCCCTCCCCAATCACAGTCCCGAACACCCCCCAATCACAACCCGAATCCCCCCATCACAACCCGAATACCCCCATCACAACCCGACCCCCCACCCCAACCACAATCCGAAATTCCCCTCAATCACAGCCCCAGAATCCCCCAACCCCTACCAATCATAGCCCCAAAAAGCCCCCCAAGACCTATCCCCCCAATCACAGCTATCGGAACCACCCCACCTCCTCCCCCCAATCACAGCCCCGGAACCCCTCCCAACCTATCCCCCATCACAAACCCGGACTCCTCCCTCCCCAAACCTATTCCCCCAATCATAGTATCAGACCCCCGACCCCCACAATCTATCGCCCTGATCACAGCCCCGGAACCTCCCAACCTATCCTCCTGATGCCCCTGAACCATCGCCCCCCTCCCCACACCTATCCCCCATCATAGTCCCGTACCCCCCCCCAAATTTATCCCCCAATCACAGCCCCGGAAGCAACCAACCCCCCCCCCCCCCCACCAGCCTATCCCACATCACAATCCTGGACCCACCCCCCCAAAACCTATTCCCCCCAACCCCTATGTCCTGGGCGACAACCCCTTCCCATCACAGAATCTATCCAGCATGTACAACTGCTGATGTAAACAACGCTGTTGTTGAATTCTCAGTATAAATAAACAATATAGAAATGAGCTTTGAGAATGCATCATTAAATGCTAAACTTGCATTTCAAGTCGCTCTCCCCTGAGCTATCCATCGATCTATTTGCTGCTCTCTCGCTGTATTTACTGGTTGTGAGTCCAGGAGATAAGTTGCTTTGCAATGAGCTGCCGAGTTCCTGATGTACTTTGTTATATTAAAAAAATCTGATTACTTGCAATAGTTCCATGGGATTTCCAAACGAAAACTTCTCCAATGGTGCAGCAGCCGAATGAGACACTAACAAGAAACTAAACTAGCACTCTCATGCACTCACCCGAAAAGTGCACTCGCCCAATAGCACATCATTCACAAATCAGCATCACCACAGCTCAGTATAACATTGACACAAACCCGGCCTGAAATTCAGGGCCACTTGATGTGCACAAGGCTCATATAATTTTCATAAAATCATAGAATCAGAGAAGTTTACAGCACAGAAGGAGGCCATTTCAGCCCATCATGTCCATGCCGGCTAACAAAGGGCTATCCAGCTTAAACCTACTTCCCAGCTCAAGGTCCGTAACACTGAAGGTTACAGCACTTCAAGTGCACATCCCAGTACTTTTTAAATGTGGCGAGGGTTTCTGCCTCAACCACCCTTTCAGGCAGTGAGTTCCAGACCTCACCCTCTGGGTGAAGATATTTCCCCTCATAGCTACTCGAAACATATCCCACAATTACTTTAAATATTTGCCCTCTGGTTGTAGACCCTTCTGCTAAGGGAAACAGGCTCTTTCTGTCCACTATATCGAGGCCAATCATAATTTTTCACACGTCAATGAGTACTCCCCTCAGCCTCCACTATTCCAATGAAAACAAATCCACCATTTCAAATTTGTCCACAAGCACTCAGAGTGAACGGAGTGTGTGAGAGTGTATCTCACTGTGATGTGGGACAGTATCTCACGATGATGTGGGACAGTATCTCACTGTGATGGGGGACAGTATCTCACTGTGATGTGAGACGGTATCTCAGTGCGATGAGAGACAGAATCTCATTGTGACAATGGACAGTACCTCAGTGTGATGAGAGACAGTATCTCACTGTGATGTGAGACAGTATCACACTGTGATGTGGGACAGTATCACACTGTGATGTGGGACAGTATTTCACTGTGATGTGGGACACTATCTCACCGTGATGTGGGACAGTATCTCACTGTGATGTGAGACAGTATCTCACTGTGATGTGGGACAGTATCACACTGTGATGTGCGACAGTATTTCACTGTGATGTGGGACAGTATCTCACTGTGATGTGGGACAGTATCTCACTGTGATGAGGGAAATAATCTCACTGTGATGAGGGACAGTATCTCACTGTGATGTGGGAGTGTATCTCACTGTGATGTGAGACAGTATCTCACTGTGACGTGGGACAGTATCTCACTGTGATGTGAGACAGTATCTCACTGTAATGTGGGACAGTATCTCACTGTGATGCAGGACAGTATCTCACTGTCATGTGGGACATAATCTCACTGTGATGTGGGATAATATCTCACTGTGATATGGGCCAGTATCTCACTGTGATGTGGGAAATAATCTCACTGTGATGAGGGACAGTATCTCACTGTGATGTGGGAGTGTATCTCACTGTGATGTGAGACAGTATCTCACTGTGACGTGGGACAGTATCTCACAGTGATGTGGGACAATATCTCACTGTGATATGGGACAGTATTTCACAGTGATGTAAGACAGTATCTCACTGTGATGTGGGACAGTATCTCACTGTGATGTGGGACAGTATCTCACTGTGATGTGGGACAGTATCTCACTGTGATGTGTGACAGTATCTAAATGTGATGTGGGACAGTATCTCACTGTGATGTGAGACAGTATCTCACTGTGATGTGAGACAGTATCTCAACGTGATCTGGGACAGTATCTCACTGTGATGTGGGACAGTATCTCACTGTGATGTGGGACTGTATCTCACTGTGATGTGAGACAGTATCTCAACGTGATGTGGGACAGTATCTCACTGTGATGTGAGACAGTATCTCACTGTGATGTGGGATAATATCTCACTGTGATATGGGACAGTATCTCACTGTGATGTGGGACAGTATCTCACTGATATGGGACAATATCTCACTGAGATGTGGGACAGTATCTCACTGTGATGTGAGACAGTATCTCACTGTAATGCAGGACAGAATCTCACTGTGATGTGGGACACTATCTCACTGTGACATAGGACAGTATCTCGCTGTGATGTGAGACAGTATCTCACTGTGATGTGAGAGAGTATCTCACTGTGACGTGAGACAGTATCTCACTTTGATGTGGGACAGTATCTCACTTTGATGTGGGACAGTATCTCACCGTGATGTGGGACAGTATCTCACTGTGATGTGAGACAGTATCTCACTGTGATGTGAGACAGTATCTCACCGTGATGTGGAACAGTATCTCACTGTGATGTGAGACAGTATCTCACTGTGATGTGAGACAGTATCTCACAGATGTGGGACAGTATCTCTCTGTGATTTGGGACAGTATCTCACTGTGATGTGGGACAGTATCTCACTGTGATGTGAGACAGTATCTCACTGTGATGTGGGGCAGTATCTCACTGTGATGTGGGGCAGTTACTCACTGTGATGTGGGACACTATCTCACCGTGATGTGGGAGTGTATTTCATTGTGATGTGGGACAGTATCCCACTGTGATGTGGGACAGTATCTCACTGTGATGTGGGACAGTATCTCGCTGTGATGTGAGACAGTATCTCACCGTGATGTGGGAGTGTATCTCACTGTGACTTGAGACAGTATCTCACTGTGATGTGGGACAGTATCTCACAGATGTGAGACAGTATCTCTCTGTGATTTGGGACAGTATCTCACCGTGATGTGGGACAGTATCTCACTGTGATGTGAGACAGTATCTCACTGTGATGTGGGGCAGTATCTCACTGTGATGTGAGACAGTATCTCACTGATATGGGACAATATCTCACTGAGATGTGGGACAGTATCTCACTGTGATGTGAGACAGTATCTCACTGTGATGCAGGACAGAATTTCACTGTGATGTGGGACACTATCTCACTGTGATGTGGGACAGTATCTCACTGTGATGTGAGACAGTATTTCACTGTTATGTGGGAGAGTATCTCACTGATGTGAGACTGTATCTCACTGTGATGTAGGACAGTATCTCACTGTGATGTAGGACAGTGTCTCACTGTGATATGGAACAGTATCTCACTGTGATGTGGGACAGTATCTCACTGTGATGTGGGACAGTATCTCACTGTGATGTGAGACAGTATCTCACAGATGTGGGAGAATATCTCTCTGTGATTTGGGACAGTATCTCACTGTGATGTGGGACAGTATCTCACTGTGATGTGAGCCAGTATCTCACTGTGATGTGGGACAGTATCTCACTGTGATGTGGGACATTATCTCACCGTGATGTGGGAGTGTATTTCATTGTGATGTGGGACAGTATCTCACAGATGTGGAACAGTATCTCACTGTGATGTGAGACAGTATCTCAATGTGATGTGGGACCGTATCTCACTGTGATGTGGGACAGTATCTCACTGTGATGTGGGACAGTATCTCACTGTGATGTGAGACAATATCTCACTGTGATGTGGGAAATAATCTCACTGTGATGTGG
This sequence comes from Pristiophorus japonicus, assembly GCF_044704955.1. NCBI lineage: Eukaryota > Metazoa > Chordata > Chondrichthyes > Pristiophoridae > Pristiophorus > Pristiophorus japonicus. The sequence goes on along the minus strand of NC_091987.1, from coordinate 213,204,693 downwards.
GACAGTATCTCACTGTGATGTGGGAGTGTATCTCACTGTGATGTGAGACAATATCTCACTGTGACGTGGGACAGTATCTCACAGTGATGTGGGACAATATCTCACTGTGATATGGGACAGTATTTCACTGTAATGTGAGACAGTATCTCACTGTGATGTGGGATAGTATCTCACTGTGATGTGAGACAGTATCTCACTGTGATGTGGGACAGTATCTGACTGTGATGTGGGACAGTATCTCACTGTGATGTGTGACAGTATCTAAATGTGATGTGGGACAGTATCTAAATGTGATGTGGGACAGTATCTCACTGTGATGTGAGACAGTATCTCACTCTGATGTGAGACAGTATCTCAACGTGATGTGGGACAGTATCTCACTGTGATGTGGGACAGTATCTCACTGTGATGTGGGACAGTATCTCACTGTGATGTGGGACAGTATCTCGCTGTCATGTGGGACAGTATCGCACTGTGATGTGGGATAATATCTCACTGTGATGTGGGACAGTATATCACTGTGATGTGGGACAGTATCTCACTGTGATGTGAGACAGTATCTCACTGTACATCACAGTATCTCACTGTGATGTGGGACAGTATATCGCTGTCATGTGGGACAGTATCTCACTGTGATGTGGGATAATATCTCACTGTGATGTGGGACAGTATCTCACTGTGATGTGGGACAGTATCTCACTGATATGGGACAATATCTCACTGAGATGTGGGACAGTATCTCACTGTGATGTGAGACAGTATCTCACTGTGATGCAGTACAGAATTTCACTGTGATGTGGGACACTATCTCACTGTGATGTAGGACAGTATCTCACTGTGATGTAAGATTGTATCTGATTGTGATGTGGGACAGTATCTCACCGTGATGTGGGACAGTATCTCACTGAGAAACGAGACGGTATCACTCTGTGATTTGGGACAGTATCTCACTGTGATGTGTGTCAGTATCTCACTGTGATGTGGGACAGTATCTAACTGTGATCTGGGTGTGTATCTCTCTGACGTGGGTCAGTATCTCACTGTGATGTGAGACAGTATTTCACTGCTATGTGGGACAGTATTTCACTGCTATGTGGGACAGTATCTCACTGATGTGAGACTGTATCTCACTGTGATGTAGGACAGTATCTCACTGTGATATGGGACAGTGTCTCACTGTGATATGGGACAGTATCTCACGATGATGTGGGACAGTATCTCACTGTGATGTGGGACAGTATCTCACTGTGATGTGGAACAGCATCTCACTGTGATGTGTGTCAGTATCTCACTGTGATGTGGGACAGTATCTAACTGTGATCTAGGTGTGTATCTCTCTGACGTGGGTCAGTATCTCACTGTGATGTGAAACAGTATTTCACTGCTATGTGGGACAGTATTTAACTGCTATGTGGGACAGTATCTCACTGATGTGAGACTGTATCTCACTGTGATGCAGGACAGTATTTCACTGTGATGTGGGACAGTGTCTCACTGTGATGTGCGACATTATCTCACTGTAATGTGGGATGGTATATCACTGTGATGTAGGACAGTATCTCACTGTGATGTAAGATTGTATCTGATTGTAATGTGGGACAGTATCTCACCGTGATGTGGGACAGTATCTCAGTGAGAAACGAGACGGTATCACTCTGTGATGTGGGACAGTATCTCACTGTGATTTGTGTCAGTATCTCACTGTGATGTGGGACAGTATCTAACTGTGATCTGGGTGTGTATCTCTCTGACGTGGGTCAGTATCTCACTGTGATGTGAGACAGTATTTCACTGCTATGTGGGACAGTATTTCACTGCTATGTGGGACAGTATCTCACTGATGTGAGACTGTTTCTCACTGTGATGTAGGACAGTATCTCACTGTGATATGGGACAGTGTCTCACTGTGATATGGGACAGTATCTCACGATGATGTGGGACAGTATCTCACTGTGATGTGGGACAGTATCTCACTGTGATGTGGAACAGCATCTCATTGTGATGTGCGACATTGTCTCACTGTGATGTGGGACAGTATCTCACTGTCATGTGGGACAGTGTATCAATGTGCTGTGCGACAGTGTCTCATTGTGATGTGAGGCAGTATCTCACTGTGATGTGGGACTGTATCTCATTGTGATGTGGGACTGTATCTCACTGTGATGTGGGACAGTATCTCACTGTGATGTGGGGCAGTATCTCACTGTGATGTGCGACATTATCTCACTGTGATGTGGGAAAGTATCTCACTGTGATATGGGACAGTATCTCACTGTGATGTGGAACAATATCTCACTATGATGTGGAACAGTATCTCACTGTGATGTGGGACAGTATCTCACTGTGATGTGGGACAGTGTCTCACTGTGATGTGGGACAGTATCTCACTGTGATGTGCGACATTATCTCACTGTGATGTTGGACAGTATCTCACTGTAATGTGGGACAGTATCTCGCAGAATTGGAACAGTATCTCACTGTGATATGGGACAGTATCTCACTGTGATGTGCGACATTATCTCACTGTAATGTGGGACGGTATATCACTGTGATGTAGGACAGTATCTCACTGTGATGTAAGATTGTATCTGATTGTGATGTGGGACAGTATCTCACCGTGATGTGGGACAGTATCTCACTGAGAAATGAGACAGTATCACTCTGTGATGTGGGACAGCATCTAACTGTGATGTGGGACAGTATTTCACTGTGATGTGTGTCAGTATCTCACTGTGATTTGGGACAGTATCTCTCTGACGTGGGTCAGTATCTCACTGTGATGTGAGACAGTATCTCACTGATGTGAGACAGTATCTCACTGTGATGTGGGACAGTATCTCAGTGTGATGTGAGACAGTATTTCACTCTTATGTGGGACAGTATCTCACTGATGTGAGACTGTATCTCACTGTGATGTAGGACAGTATCTCACCGTGATGTGGGAGTGTATTTCATTGTGATGTGGGACAGTATCTCACTGTGATGTGGGATCGTATCTCACTGTGGGAGTGTATCTCACTGTGATGTGGGACAGTATCTCGCTGTGATGTGGGACAGTGTCTCACTGTGATATGGGACGTATCTCACTGTGATGTGCGACATTATCTCACTGTGATGTTGGACGGTATCTCACTGTAATGTGGGACAGTATCTCGCAGAATTGGAACAGTATCTCACTGTGATATGGGACAGCATCTCACTGTGATGTGCGGCATTATCTCACTGTAATGTGGGACGGTATATCACTGTGATGTAGGACAGTATCTCACTGTGATGTAAGATTGTATCTGATTGTGATGTGGGACAGTATCTCACCGTGATGTGGGACAGTATCTCACTGAGAAACGAGACAGTATCACTCTGTGATGTGGGACAGTATCTAACTGTGATGTGGGACAGTATCTCACTGTGATGTGGGACAGTATCTCACTGTGATGTGTGTCAGTATCTCACTGTGATGTGGGACAGTATCTAACTGTGATCTGGGTGTGTATCTCTCTGACGTGGGTCAGTATCTCACTGTGATGTGAGACAGTATTTCACTGCTATGTGGGACAGTATTTCACTGCTATGTGGGACAGTATCTCACTGATGTGAGACTGTATCTCACTGTGATGTAGGACAGTATCTCACTGTGATGTGGGACAGTGTCTCACTGTGATATGGGACAGTATCTCACGATGATGTGGGCAGTGTCTCACTGTGATGTGGTACAGTATCTCACTGTGATGTGGAACAGCATCTCATTGTGATGTGCGACATTGTCTCACTGTGATGTGGGACAGTATCTCACTGTGATGTGGGACAGTGTATCAATGTGCTGTGCGACAGTGTCTCATTGTGATGTGAGGCAGTATCTCGCTGTGATGTGGGACTGTATCTCATTGTGATGTGGGACTGTATCTCACTGTGATGTGGGACAGTATCTCACTGTGATGTGGGGCAGTATCTCACTGTGATGTGGGACAGTATCACATTGTGATGTGGGACAGTATCTCACTGTGATATGGGACTGTATCTCACTATGATGTGGAACAATATCTCACTATGATGTGGGACAGTAGCTCACTGTGATGTGGGACAGTGTCTCACTGTGATGTGGGACAGTATCTCACTGTGATGCGGGACAGTATCTCACTGTAATGTGGGACAGTATCTCGCTGTGATGTGCGACAGTGTCTCACTGTGATATGGGACAGTATCTCACGATGATGTGGGACAGTATCTCACTGTGATGTAAGATTGTGTCTGATTGTGATGTGGGACAGTATCTCACCGTGATGTGGGACAGTATCTCACTGAGAAATGAGACAGTATCACTCTGTGATGTGGGACAGAATCTAACTGTGATGTGGGACAGTATCTCACTGTGATGTGTGTCAGTATCTCACTGTGATTTGGGACAGTATCTAAATGTGATCTGGGTGTGTATCTCTCTGACGTGGGTCAGTATCTCACTGTGATGTGAGACAGTATCTCACTGATGTGAGACAGTATCTCACTGTGATGTGGGACAGTATCTCACTGTGATGTGAGACAGTATTTCACTGTTTTTTGGGACAGTATCTCATTGATGTGAGACTGTATCTCACTGTGATGTAGGACAGTATCTCACTGTGATGTGGGACAGTGTCTCACTGTGATATGGGACAGTATCTCACGATGATGTGGGACAGTATCTCACTGTGATGTGAGACAGTATCTCACTGTGATGTGGGACAGTATCTCACTGTGATGTGGGACAGTATCTCACTGTGATGTGAGACAGTATTTCACTGTTATGTGGGACAGTATCTCACTGATGTGAGACTGTATCTCACTGTGATGTAGGACAGTATCTCACTGTGATGTGGGACAGTGTCTCACTGTGATATGGGACAGTATCTCACGATGATGTGGGACAGTATCTCACTGTGATGTGAGACAGTATCTCACTGTGATGTGGGACAGTATCCCACTGTGATGTGAGGCAGTACCTCACTGTGATCTGGGAGTATATCTCATTGTGATGTGGGACTGTATCTCACTGTGATGTGGGACAGTATCTCACTGTGATGTGGGACAGCATCTCACTTTGATGTGGGACAGTATCTCACCGTGATGTGGGACAGTAGCTCACCGTGATGTGAGACAGTATCTCACTGTGATGTGGGACAGTATCTCATTGTGATGAGGGACAGTGTCTCACTGTGATATGGGACAGTATCTCATGATGATGTGGGACAGTATCTCACTGTGATGTGGGACCGTATCTCACTGTGATGTGGGACAGTATCTCACTGTGATGTGAGACAGTATTTCACTGTTATGTGGGACAGTATCTCACTGATGTGAGACTGTATCTCACTGTGATGTAGGACAGTATCTCACTGTGATGTGGGACAGTGTCTCACTGTGATATGGGACAGTATCTCACGATGATGTGGGACAGTATCTCACTGTGATGTGAGACAGTATCTCACTGTGATGTGGGACAGTATCTCACTGTGATGTGGGACAGTATCCCACTGTGATGTGAGGCAGTACCTCACTGTGATCTGGGAGTATATCTCATTGTGATGTGGGACTGTATCTCACTGTGATGTGGGACAGTATCTCACTGTGATGTGGGACAGCATCTCACTTTGATGTGGGACAGTATCTCACCGTGATGTGGGACAGTAGCTCACCGTGATGTGAGACAGTATCTCACTGTGATGTGGGACAGTATCTCACTGTGATGAGGGACAGTGTCTCACTGTGATATGGGACAGTATCTCATGATGATGTGGGACAGTATCTCACTGTGATGTGGGACCGTATCTCACTGTGATGTGGGACAGTATCTCACCGTGATGTGGAAGTGTATTTCATTGTGATGTGGGACAGTATCTCACTGTGATGTGGAATCGTATCTCACTGTGGGAGTGTATCTCACTGTGATGTGGGACACTATCTCACTGTGATGTGGGACAGTATCTCACTGATATGGGACAATATCTCACTGAGATGTGGGACATTATCTCACCGTGATGTGAGACAGTATCTCACTGTGATGTCGGACAGAATCTCACTGTGATGTGGGACACTATCTCACTGTGACCTAGGACAGTATCTCGCTGTGATGTGAGACAGTATCTCTCTGTGATGTGAGAGAGTATCTCACTGTGACGTGAGACAGTATCTCACTGTGATGTGAGACAGTATCTCACTGTGATGTTGGACAATATCTCACAGATGTGGGACAGTATCTCTCTGTGATTTGGGACAGTATCTCACTGTGATGTGGGACAGTATCTCACTGTGATGTGGGACAGTATCTCACTCTGATGTGGGACACTATCTCACCGTGATATGGGAGTGTATTTCATTGTGATGTGGGACAGTATCTCACAGATGTGGAACACTATCTCACTGTGATGTGAGACAGTATCTCACTGTGATGTGGGACCGTATCTCACTGTGATGTGGGACAGTATCTCACCGTGATGTGGAAGTGTATTTCATTGTGATGTGGGACAGTATCTCACTGTGATGTGGAATCGTATCTCACTGTGGGAGTGTATCTCACTGTGATGTGGGACAGTATCTCGCTGTGATGTGTGACAGTGTCTCACTGTGATATGGGACATTATCTCACTGTGACGTGCGACATTATCGCACTGTGATGTGCGACATTATCTCACTGTAATGTGGGACGGTATATCACTGTGATGTAGGACGGTATCTCACTGTGATATAAGATTGTATCTGATTGTGATGTGGGACAGTATCTCACCGTGATGCGGGAGAGTATCTCACTGAGAAATGAGACAGTATCACACTGTGATGTGGGAAGTTATCTCACCGTGATGTGGGACAGTATCTCACTGTGATGTGGGACAGTATCTCACCATGATGTGGGACAGTATCTCACCATGATGTGGGAGTGTATTTCATTGTGATGTGGGACAGTATCTCACTGTGATGTGGGATCGTATCTCACTGTGGGAGTGTATCTCACTGTGATGTGGGACAGTATCTCGCTGTGATGTGGGACAGTGTCTCACTGTGATATGGGACAGTATCTCACTGTGATGTGCGACATTATCTCACTGTGATGTTGGACAGTATCTCACTGTAATGTGGGACAGTATCTCGCAGAATTGGAACAGTATCTCACTGTGGTGTGGGACAGTATCTCACTGTGATGTGCGACATTATCTCACTGTAATGTGGGACGGTATATCACTGTGATGTAGGACAGTATCTCACTGTGATGTAAGATTGTATCTGATTGTGATGTGGGACAGTATCTCACCGTGATGTGGGACAGTATCTCACTGTGATGTGTGTCAGTATCTCACTGTGATGTGGGACAGTATCTAACTGTGATCTGGGTGTGTATCTCTCTGACGTGGGTCAGTATCTCACTGTGATGTGAGACAGTATTGCACTGCTATGTGGGACAGTATTTCACTGCTATGTGGGACAGTATCTCACTGATGTGAGACTGTATCTCACTGTGATGTGGGACAGTATCTCACTGTGATGTGGAACAGCATCTCATTGTGATGTGCGACATTGTCTCACTGTGATGTGGGACAGTATCTCACTGTGATGTGGGACAGTGTATCAATGTGCTGTGCGACAGTGTCTCACTCTGATGTGGGACACTATCTCACCGTGATGTGGGAGTGTATTTCATTGTGATGTGGGACAGTATCTCACAGATGTGGAACACTATCTCACTGTGATGTGAGACAGTATCTCACTGTGACGTGGAAGTGTATTTCATTGTGATGTGGGACAGTATCTCACTGTGATGTGGGACAGTATCTCACTGTGGGAGTGTATCTCACTGTGATGTGAGACAGTATCTCGCTGTGATGTGGGACAGTGTCTCACTGTGATATGGGACAGTATCTCACTGTGATGTGCGACATTATCTCACTGTGATGTGCGACATTATCTCACTGTAATGTGGGACGGTATATCACTGTGATGTAGGACGGTATCTCACTGTGATATAAGATTGTATCTGATTGTGATGTGGGACAGTATCTCACCGTGATGCGGGAGAGTATCTCACTGAGAAATGAGACAGTATCACACTGTGATGTGGGACAGTATCTCACCGTGATGTGGGACAGTATCTCACTGTGATGTGGGACAGTATCGCACTGTGATGTGTGTCAGTATCTCACTGTGATGTGGAACAGTATCTAACTGTGATCTGAGTGTGTATCTCTCTGACGTGGGACAGTATCTCACTGTGATGTGAGACAGTATCTCACTGATGTGAGATAGTATCTCACTGTGATGTAGGACAGTATCTCACTGATGTGAGACTGTATCTCACTGTGATGTAGGACAGTTTCTCACTGTGATGTAGGACAGTGTCTCACTGTGATATGGGACAGTATCTCACGATGATGTGGGACAGTATCTCACTGTGATGTGGGACAGTATCTCACTGTGATGTGGGGCAGTATCTCACTGTGATGTGAGAAAGTATCTCACTGTGATGGGAGACAGTATCTCACTGTGATGTGGTTCAGTATCTCACTGTGATATGGGACAGGATCTCGCAGATGTGGAACAGTATATCACTGTGATATGGGACAGTATCTCACTGTGATGTGCGACATTATCTCATTGTGATATTGGACAGTATCTGACTGTGATGTGGGACATTATCTCGCAGATGGTGGACAATATCTCACCGTGATGTGGGACAGTATCTCACTATGATATGGGGCAGTATCTCACTGTGATGTGACACAGTATCTCACTGTGATGTGGGACAGTATCTCGCAGATGTGGAACAGTATATCACTGTGATATGGGGCAGTATCTCACTGTGATGTGCGACATTATCTCACTGTGATGTTGGACAGTATCTGACTGTGATGTGGGACAGTATCTCGCAGATGGTGGACAATATCTCACCGTGATATGAGACAGTATCTAACTGTGATGTGGGACAGTATCTCACTGTGATGTGGGACAGTATCTCACTGTGAAGTGGGACAGTATCTCACTGTGATGTGGGACAGTATCTCACTGTGATGTGGGGCAGTATCTCACTGTGATGTGAGAAAGTATCTCACTGTGATGTGGGACAATATCTCACTGTGATGTGGGACAGTATCTCACTGTGATATGGGACAGTATCTCACTGTGATGTGCGACATTATCTCACTGTGATGTTGGACAGTATCTGACTGTGATGTGGGACAGTATCTTGCAGATGGTGGACAATATCTCACCGTGATGTGGGACAGTATCTCACTGTGATGTGGGACAGTATCTCACTGTGATGTGGGACAGTATCTCACTGTGATGTGGGACGGTATCTCACTGTGATGTGGGACTGGACCTAACTGTGATGTGGGACAATATCGCACTGTGATGTGAGACAGTCGTCTCACTGTGATGTGGTCCAGTATCTCACTGTGATGTGGGAGTGTATCTAACTGTGATGTGGGACAGTATCTCACTGTGATGTGGAAGTGTATCTCACTGTGATGTGGGAGTGTATCTCACTGTGATGTGGAACATTATCTCACTGTGATATGGGACAGTATCTCACTATGATGTGGGACAGTATCTCACGATGATGTGGGACAGTATCTCGCAGATGTGGAACAGTATATCACTGTGATATGGGGCAGTATCTCACTGTGATTTGCAACATTTTCTCACTGTGAAGTTGTACAGTATCTGACTGTGATGTGGGACAGTATCTTGCAGGTGGTGGACAATATCTCACCGTGATATGAGACAGTATCTCACTGTGATGTGAGACAGTATCTCACTGTGATGTGGGACAGTATCTCACTGTGAAGTGTGACAGTATCTCACTGTGATGTGGGGCAGTATCTCACTCTGATGTGGGATAGTATCTCATTGTGATGTGGGAGTGTATCTCACTGTGATGTGTGTCAGTATCGCACTGTGATGTGGGACAGTATGCCACTGTGATGTGAGGCAGTATCTCACTGTGATATGGGACAGTATCTCATTGTGATGTGGGACTGTATCTCACTGTGATGTGGGACAGTATCTTGCAGATGATGGACAATATCTCACCGTGATGTGGGACAGTATCTCACTGAGAAATGAGACAGTATCACACTGTGATGTGGGACAGTATCTCACTGTGATGTGGGACCGTATCTCACTGTGCTGTGGGACAGTATCTCACTGTGATGTGGGACAGTATCTCACCATGATGTGGGAGTGTATTTCATTGTGATGTGGGACAGTATCTCACTGTGATGTGGGATCGTATCTCACTGTGGGAGTGTATCTCACTGTGATGTGGGACAGTATCTCGCTGTGATGTGCGACAGTGTCTCACTGTGATATGGGACAGTATCTCACTGTGATGTGCGACATTATCTCACTGTGATGTTGGACAGTATCTCACTGTAATGTGGGACAGTATCTCGCAGAATTGGAACAGTATCTCACTCTGATATGGGACAGTATCTCACTGTGATGTGCAACATTATCTCACTGTAATGTGGGACAGTATATCACTGTGATGTAGGACAGTATCTCACTGTGATGTAAGATTGTATCTGATTGTGATGTGGGACAGTATCTCACTGAGAAATGAGACAGTATCACACTGTGATGTGGGACAGTATCTCACCGTGATGTGGGACAATATCTCACTTTGATGTGGGACAGTATCTCACTGTGATGTGGGACGGTATATCACTGTGATGTAGGACAGTATCTCACTGTGATATAAGATTGTATCTGATTGTGATGTGGGACAGTATCTCACCGTGATGCGGGAGAGTATCTCACTGAGAAATGAGACAGTATCACACTGTGATGTGGGACAGTATCTCACCGTGATGTGGGACAGTATCTCACTGAGAAATGAGACAGTATCACACTGTGATGTGGGACAGTATCTCACTGTGATGTGGGACCGTATCTCACTGTGCTGTGGGACAGTATCTCACTGTGATGTGGGACAGTATCTCACCATGATGTGGGAGTGTATTTCATTGTGATGTGGGACAGTATCTCACTGTGATGTGGGATCGTATCTCACTGTGGGAGTGTATCTCACTGTGATGTGGGACAGTATCTCGCTGTGATGTGGGACAGTGTCTCACTGTGATATGGGACAGTATCTCACTGTGATGTGCGACATTATCTCACTGTGATGTTGGACAGTATCTCACTGTAATGTGGGACAGTATCTCGCAGAATTGGAACAGTATCTCACTGTGATATGGGACAATATCTCACTGTGATGTGCAACATTATCTCACTGTAATGTGGGACAGTATATCACTGTGATGTAGGACAGTATCTCACTGTGATGTAAGATTGTATCTGATTGTGATGTGGGACAGTATCTCACTGAGAAATGAGACAGTATCACACTGTGATGTGGGACAGTATCTCACCGTGATGTGGGACAGTATCTCACTGTGATGTGGGACAGTATCGCACTGTGATGTGTGTCAGTATCTCACTGTGATGTGGAACAGTATCTAACTGTGATCTGAGTGTGTATCTCTCTGACGTGGGACAGTATCTCACTGTGATGTGAGACAGTATCTCACTGATGTGAGACAGTATCTCACTGTGATGTGGGACAGTATCTCACTGATGTGAGACTGTATCTCACTGTGATGTCGGACAGTTTCTCACTGTGATGTAGGACAGTGTCTCACTGTGATATGGGACAGTATCTCACGATGATGTGGGACAGTATCTCACTGTGATGTGGGACAGTATCTCACTGTGATGTGGGGCAGTATCTCACTGTGATGTGAGAAAGTATCTCACTGTGATGGGAGACAGTATCTCACTGTGATGTGGGTCAGTATCTCACTGTGATATGGGACAGGATCTCGCTGTGATATGGGACAGTATCTCACTGTGATGTGCGACATTATCTCATTGTGATATTGGACAGTATCTGACTGTGATGTGGGACATTATCTCGCAGATGGTGGACAATATCTCACCGTGATGTGGGACAGTATCTCACTATGATATGGGGCAGTATCTCACTGTGATGTGACACAGTATCTCACTGTGATGTGGGACAGTATCTCGCAGATGTGGAACAGTATATCACTGTGATATGGGGCAGTATCTCACTGTGATGTGCGACATTATCTCACTGTGATGTTGGACAGTATCTGACTGTGATGTGGGACAGTATCTCGCAGATGGTGGACAATATCTCACCGTGATATGAGACAGTATCTAACTGTGATGTGGGACAGTATCTCACTGTGAAGTGGGACAGTATCTCACTGTGATGTGGGACAGTATCTCACTGTGATGCGGGGCAGTATCTCACTGTGATGTGAGAAAGTATCTCACTGTGATGTGGGACAATATCTCACTGTGATGTGGGACAGTATCTCACTGTGATATGGGACAGTATCTCACTGTGATGTGCGACATTATCTCACTGTGATGTTGGACAGTATCTGACTGTGATGTGGGACAGTATCTTGCAGATGGTGGACAATATCTCACCGTGATGTGGGACAGTATCTCACTGTGATGTGGGACAGTATCTCACTGTGATGTGGGACAGTATCTCACTGTGATGTGGGACGGTATCTCACTGTGATGTGGGACTGGACCTCACTGTGATGTGGGACAATATCGCACTGTGATGTGAGACAGTCGTCTCACTGTGATGTGGGCCAGTATCTCACTGTGATGTGGGAGTGTATCTAACTGTGATGTGGGACAGTATCTCACTATGATGTGGGACAGTATCTCACGATGATGTGGGACAGTATCTCGCAGATGTGGAACAGTATATCACTGTGATATGGGGCAGTATCTCACTGTGATTTGCAACATTTTCTCACTGTGAAGTTGTACAGTATCTGACTGTGATGTGGGACAGTATCTTGCAGGTGGTGGACAATATCTCACCGTGATATGAGACAGTATCTCACTGTGATGTGAGACATTATCTCACTGTGATGTGGGACAGTATCTCACTGTGAAAAGTGTGACAGTATCTCACTGTGATGTGGGGCAGTATCTCACTCTGATGTGGGATAGTATCTCATTGTGATGTGGGAGTGTATCTCACTGTGATGTGTGTCAGTATCGCACTGTGATGTGGGACAGTATGCCACTGTGATGTGAGGCAGTATCTCACTGTGATGTGGGAGTGTATCTCATTGTGATGTGGGACTGTATCTCACTGTGATGTGGGACAGTATCTTGCAGATGATGGACAATATCTCACCGTGATGTGGGACAGTATCTTGCAGATGATGGACAATATCTCACCGTGATGTGGGACAGTACCTCACTGAGAAATGAGACAGTATCACACTGTGATGTGGGACAGTATCTCACTGTGATGTGGGACCGTATCTCACTGTGCTGTGGGACAGTATCTCACTGTGATGTGGGACAGTATCTCACCATGATATGGGAGTGTATTTCATTGTGATGTGGGACAGTATCTCACTGTGATGTGGGATCGTATCTCACTGTGGGAGTGTATCTCACTGTGATGTGGGACAGTATCTCGCTGTGATGTGGGACAGTGTCTCACTGTGATATGGGACAGTATCTCACTGTGATGTGCGACATTATCTCACTGTGATGTTGGACAGTATCTCACTGTAATGTGGGACAGTATCTCGCAGAATTGGAACAGTATCTCACTGTGATATGGGACAGTATCTCACTGTGATGTGCAACATTATCTCACTGTAATGTGGGACAGTATATCACTGTGATGTAGGACAGTATCTCACTGTGATGTAAGATTGTATCTGATTGTGATGTGGGACAGTATCTCACTGAGAAATGAGACAGTATCACACTGTGATGTGGGACAGTATCTCTCCGTGATGTGGGACAATATCTCACTTTGATGTGGGACAGTATCTCACTGTGATGTGGGACAGTATCTCACTGTGATGTGTGTCAGTATCTCACTGTGATGTGGGACAGTATCTAACTGTGATCTGAGTGTGTATCTCTCTGACGTGGGACAGTATCTCACTGTGATGTGAGACAGTATCTCACTGATGTGAGACAGTATCTCACTGTGATGTGGGACAGTATCTCACTGTGATGTGGGACAGTATCTCACTGATGTGAGACTGTATCTCACTGTGATGTAGGACAGTTTCTCACTGTGATGTAGGACAGTGTCTCACTGTGATATGGGACAGTATCTCACGATGATGTGGGACAGTATCTCACTGTGATGTGGGACAGTATCTCACTGTGATGTGGGGCAGTATCTCACTGTGATGTGAGAAAGTATCTCACTGTGATGGGAGACAGTATCTCACTGTGATATGGTACAGGATCTCGCTGTGATATGGGACAGTATCTCACTGTGATGTGCGACATTATCTCACTGTGATGTTGGACAGTATCTCACTGTAATGTGGGACAGTATCTCGCAGAATTGGAACAGTATCTCACTGTGATATGGGACAGTATCTCACTGTGATGTGCAACATTATCTCACTGTAATGTGGGACAGTATATCACTGTGATGTAGGACAGTATCTCACTGTGATGTAAGATTGTATCTGATTGTGATGTGGGACAGTATCTCACTGAGAAATGAGACAGTATCACACTGTGATGTGGGACAGTATCTCTCCGTGATGTGGGACAATATCTCACTTTGATGTGGGACAGTATCTCACTGTGATGTGGGACAGTATCTCACTGTGATGTGTGTCAGTATCTCACTGTGATGTGGGACAGTATCTAACTGTGATCTGAGTGTGTATCTCTCTGACGTGGGACAGTATCTCACTGTGATGTGAGACAGTATCTCACTGATGTGAGACAGTATCTCACTGTGATGTGGGACAGTATCTCACTGTGATGTGGGACAGTATCTCACTGATGTGAGACTGTATCTCACTGTGATGTAGGACAGTTTCTCACTGTGATGTAGGACAGTGTCTCACTGTGATATGGGACAGTATCTCACGATGATGTGGGACAGTATCTCACTGTGATGTGGGACAGTATCTCACTGTGATGTGGGGCAGTATCTCACTGTGATGTGAGAAAGTATCTCACTGTGATGTGAGAAAGTATCTCACTGTGATGTGGGACAATATCTCACTGTGATGTGGGACAGTATCTCACTGTGATATGGGACAGTATCTCACTGTGATGTGCAACATTATCTCACTGTGATGTTGGACAGTATCTGACTGTGATGTGGGACAGTATCTTGCAGATGGTGGACAATATCTCACCGTGATGTGGGACAGTATCTCACTGTGATGTGGGACAGTATCTCACTGTGATGTGGGACGGTATCTCACTGTGATGTGTGACTGGATCTCACTGTGATGTGGGACAATATCGCACTGTGATGTGAGACAGTCGTCTCACTGTGATGTGGGACAGTATCTCACTGTGATGTGGGAGTGTATCTAACTGTGATGTGGGACAGTATCTCACTGTGATGTGGGAGTGTATCTCACTGTGATGTGGAACATTATCTC
Organism: Pristiophorus japonicus; assembly: GCF_044704955.1. Taxonomy (NCBI): domain Eukaryota; kingdom Metazoa; phylum Chordata; class Chondrichthyes; family Pristiophoridae; genus Pristiophorus; species Pristiophorus japonicus. The sequence goes on along the minus strand of NC_091987.1, from coordinate 213,189,223 downwards.
ACTGTGATATGGGACAGTATCTCACTATGATGTGGGACAGTATCTCACTATGATGTGGGACAGTATCTCGCAGATGTGGAACAGTATATCACTGTGATATGGGGCAGTATCTCACTGTGATATGAGACAGTATCTCACTGTGATGTGAGACAGTATCTCACTGTGATGTGGGACAGTATCTCACTGTGAAGTGTGACAGTATCTCACTGTGATGTGGGACAGTATCTCACTCTGATGTGGGACAGTATCTCATTGTGATGTGGGAGTGTATCTCACTGTGATGTGTGTCAGTATCGCACTGTGATGTGGGACAGTATGCCACTGTGATGTGAGGCAGTATCTCACTGTGATGTGGGAGTGTATCTCATTGTGATGTGGGATTGTATCTCACTGTGATGTGGGACAGTCTCTCACTGTGATGTGGGACAGTATCAGACTGTGATGTGGGACAGTATCTTGCAGATGGTGGACAATATCTCACCGTGATGTGGGACAGTATCTCACTGTGTTGTGGGACAGTATCTCAATGTGATGTGGGACGGTATCTCACTGTGATGTGGGACAGTACCTTACTGTGATGTGGGACAGTATCTCACTGTGATGTGAGACAGTATCTCACTGTGATATGGGACAGTATCTCGCAGATGTGGGACAGTGTCTCACTGTGATGTGAGACAGTATCTCACTGTGATGTGGGACAGTATCTCACTGTGATGTGGACAGTATCTCACTGTGATGTGGGACAGTATCTCACTCTGATGTGGGACAGTATCTCACTGTGATGTGGGAGTGTATCTCACTGTGATGTGGGACTGTATCTCACTGTGATGTGGGACAGTATCTCACTGTGATGTGTTTCAGTATCGCACTGTGATGTGGGACAGTATGCCACTCTGATGTGAGGCAGTATCTCACTGTGATGTGGGACAGTATCTCACTGTGATGTGAGACAGTATCTCACTGTGATATGGGACAGTATCTCGCAGATGTGGGACAGTGTCTCACTGTGATGTGAGACAGTATCTCACTGTGATGTGGGACAGTATCTCACTCTGATATGGGACAGTATCTCACTCTGATGTGGGACAGTATTTCACTGTGATGTGGGAGTGTATCTCACTGTGATGTGGGACTGTATCTCACTGTGATGTGGGACAGTATCTCACTGTGATGTGTTTCAGTATCGCACTGTAATGTGGGACAGTATGCCACTCTGATGTGAGGCAGTATCTCACTGTGATGTGGGAGTGTATCTCATTGTGATGTGGGACTGTATCTCACTGTGACGTGGGACAGTATCTCACTGTGATGTGGGGCAGGATCTCACTGTGATATGAGAAAGTATCTCACTGTGATGTGAGACAGTATCTCACTGTGTTGTGGGGCAGTATCTCACTGTGATGTGAGAAAGTATCTCACTGTGATGTGGGTCAGTATCTCACTGTGATGTGCGACATTATCTCATTGTGATGTTGGACAGTATCTGACTGTGATGTGGGTCAGTATCTCGCAGATGGTGGACAATATCTCACCGTGATATGAGACAGTATCTAACTGTGATGTGAGACAGTATCTCACTGTGATGTGAGGCAGTATCTCACCGTGATGTGGGAGTGTATCTCATTGTGATGTGGGACAGTATCTCACTGTTATATGGGACAGTATCTCACTGTGATGTGCGACATTATCTCACTGTGATGTTGGACAGTATCTCACTGTGATGTGGGACAGTATCTCGCAGATGTGGAACAGTATATCACTGCGATATGGGGCAGTATCTCACTGTGATGTGCGACATTATCTCACTGTGAAGTGTGACAGTATCTCACTCTGATGTGGGACAGTATCTCACTGTGATGCGGGACAGTATCTCACTGTGATGTGAGACACTATCTCACTGTGATGTGGGACAGTATCTCACTGTGATGTGGGAATGTATCTCATTGTGATGTGGGGCTGTATCTCACTGTGATGTGGGACAGTATCTCACTGTGATTTGGGACAGTATCTCACTGTGATTTGGGACAGTATCTCACTGTGATGTGAGACAGTATCTCACAGATGTGGGACAGTATCGCACTGTGATGTGGGGCAGTATCTCACTGTGATGTGCGGCAGTTACTCAGTGTGATGTGGGACACTATCTCACCGTGATGTGGGAGTGTATTTCATTGTGAGGTGGGGCAGTATCTCACTGTGATGTGAGAAAGTATCTCACTGTGATGTGGGACAATATCTCACTGTGATGTGGGACAGTATCTCACTGTGATATGGGACAGTATCTCACTGTGATGTGCGACATTATCTCACTGTGATGTTGGACAGTATCTGACTGTGATGTGGGACAGTATCTTGCAGATGGTGGACAATATCTCACCGTGATGTGGGACAGTATCTCACTGTGATGTGGGACAGTATCTCACTGTGATGTGCGACATTATCTCACTGTGAAGTGTGACAGTATCTCACTCTGATGTGGGACAGTATCTCACTGTGATGCGGGACAGTATCTCACTGTGATGTGAGACAGTATCTCACTGTGATATGGGACAGGATCTCACTGTGATATGGGACAGTATCTCACTGTGATGTGCGACATTATCTCATTGTGATGTTGGACAGTATCTGACTGTGATGTGGGACAGTATCTTGCAGATGGTGGACAATATCTCACCGTGATGTGGGACAGTATCTCACTGTGATGTGGGACAGTATCTCACTGTGATGTGCGACATTATCTCACTGTGAAGTGTGACAGTATCTCACTCTGATGTGGGACAGTATCTCACTGTGATGCGGGACAGTATCTCACTGTGATGTGAGACAGTATCTCACTGTGATATGGGACAGGATCTCACTGTGATATGGGACAGTATCTCACTGTGATGTGCGACATTATCTCATTGTGATGTTGGACAGTATCTGACTGTGATGTGGGACATTATCTCGCAGATGGTGGACAATATCTCACCATGATGTGGAACAGTATCTCACTGTGATATAAGACAGTATCTCACTGTGATGTGAGACAGTATCTCACTGTGATGTGGGACAGTATCTCGCAGATGTGGAACAGTATATCACTGTGATATGGTGCAGTATCTCACTGTGATGTGCGACATTATCTCACTGTGATGTTGGACAGTATCTGACTGTGATGTGGGTCAGTATCTCGCAGATGGTGGACAATATCTCACCGTGATATGAGACAGTATCTAACTGTGATGTGGGACAGTATCTCACTGTGATGTGAGGCAGTATCTCACCGTGATGTGGGAGTGTATCTCATTGTGATGTGGGACAGTATCTCACTGTGATGTGGGACAGTATCTCACTGTGATGTGAGAAAGTATCTCACTGTGATGTGGGACAATATCTCACTGTGATGTGGGACAGTATCTCACTGTTATATGGGACAGTATCTCACTGTGATGTGCGACATTATCTCACTGTGATGTTGGACAGTATCTCACTGTGATGTGGGACAGTATCTCGCAGATGTGGAACAGTATATCACTGCGATATGGGGCAGTATCTCACTGTGATGTGCGACATTATCTCACTGTGAAGTGTGACAGTATCTCACTCTGATGTGGGACAGTATCTCACTGTGATGCGGGACAGTATCTCACTGTGATGTGAGACACTATCTCACTGTGATGTGGGACAGTATCTCACTGTGATGTGGGAATGTATCTCATTGTGATGTGGGGCTGTATCTCACTGTGATGTGGGACAGTATCTCACTGTGATTTGGGACAGTATCTCACTGTGATTTGGGACAGTATCTCACTGTGATGTGAGACAGTATCTCACAGATGTGGGACAGTATCGCACTGTGATGTGGGGCAGTATCTCACTGTGATGTGGGGCAGTTACTCACTGTGATGTGGGACACTATCTCACCGTGATGTGGGAGTGTATTTCATTGTGATGTGGGACAGTATCCCACTGTGATGTGGGACAGTATCTCACTGTGATGTGTGACAGTATCTCACTGTGATGTGGGACAGTATCTCACTATGATGCGGGACAGTATCTCACTGTGATGTGAGACAGTATCTCACTGTGATGTGGGACAGTATCTCACTGTGATGTGGGAGTGTATCTCATTGTGATGTGGGACTGTATCTTACTGTGATTTGGGACAGTATCTCACTGTGATGTGGGACAGTATCTCACTGTGATGTGGGACTGTATCTCACTGTGATGTGAGAAAGTATCTCACTGTGATGTGGGACAGTATCTCACTGTGATGTGGGACAGTATCACACTGTGATGTGCGACATTATCTCACTGTGATGTTGGACAGAATCTGACTGTGATGTGGGACAGTATCTCGCAGATGGTGGACAATATCTCACCCAGATGTGAGACAGTATCTCACTGTGATATGGGACAGTATCTCACTGTGATGTGGGACTGTATCTCACTGTGATGTGAGAAAGTATCTCACCGTGATGTGGCACAGTATCTCACTGTGATGTGGGACAGTATCTCACTGAATTGGGACAGTACCTCACTGTGATGTAGGACAGTATCTCACTCTGATGTGGGACAGTATCTCACTGTGATACGGGACAGTATCTCACTGTGATATGAGACAGTATCTTACTGTGATGTGGGACAGTATCTTACTGTAATGTGGGACAGTATCTCACTGTGATGTGGGACAGTATCTCACTGTGATGTGAGACAGTATCTCACCGTGTTGTGGGACCGTATCTCACTTTGATGTAGGACAGTATCTTACTGTAATGTGTGACAGTATCTCACTGTGATGTGGGACAGTATCTCACTGTGATGTAGGACAGTATCTCACTTTGACGTGGGACAGTATCTCACCATGATGTGGGACAGTACACACTGTGATATGGGACCGTATCTTACTGTGATGTGGGACAGTATCTTACTGTAATGTGGGACAGTATCTCACTGTGATGTTAGACAGTATCTCACTGTGATGTGGGACAGTATCTCACTGTGATGTGGGACAGTATCTCACTGTGATGTGGGACAGTATCTCACTTTGATGTGGGACAGTATCTTACTGTGATGTGGGACAGTATCTTACTGTAATGTGGGACAGTATCTTACCGTGTTGTGGGACCGTATCTCACTTTGACGTGGGACAGTATCTCACCATGATGTGGGACAGTACACACTGTGATATGGGACCGTATCTCACTTTGATATGGGACAGTATCTCATTGTGATATGGGACAGTATCTCACAGTCCCCAATGACAATAAAATCAAGCATGAGAAAGATTTGAGCTGGATGGTATTGAAGTGATTAAGGCTGGCGCCAGTCAAAAATGATTGCGCAATTTAAAATGGAAAAGAAATGCTTGCATTTATATAGTGCCTACAGTTGCACTTTAGAGCCAATGGAGCAGTTTTTGGAATGTAGTCACTGTTGTAATGTAGGAAATTTGCGCACAGCAAGCTTCCACAAACAGCAACGTGATAATTACCAGATCATCTGTTTTTTAATGATGTTGATTGAGGGATAAAAAGTGGCCCAGGACACCGGGGATAGCTCCCCTGCTCTTCTTTGAATCATGTCATGGGATCTTTTCCGTCCACCTAAGAGGCACCTGGTTTCATGTTTCATCTGAAAGATGGCATCTCCAACAGTGCAGCACTTCCTCAGTACTTTACTGCAGTATCAGCCTAGATTTTTGTGCCCACATCCGTGGCGTAGGATTTGACCCCACAACCTTTTGACTCAGGTGCGAGAGTGCTGCCCACTGAGCCACGGTTGAAACCTAAATGTCGGAGAAGTGTGCCAGGGTCAGGCGTTGAGCACATGGTGTGCGCGAGTTTATAAAGGTCAGTGCCAATATTCAGCTGCACCTGTTGCTCCCAGTAAATTCATCTTGCTTTTGCTTTGTGAAGTATATCTGCACTGGGCTGAGATTTAAATGGAACAGTTCCATTGTTGGATTCTGAATGGGTGGTATGTTCAATGACAATCTCAAGCTAGCAGTTTTAACTCTTTCTAGTTGGCTGCTTTGCTCAAATTGAAATGAGCAATCCATTATCCGTGCGGTGCTGGAGTGTCGGCACAGTTTTGGTGCTTGGGTCTCTGGAGTGAAACTTGAACCCACCAGCTTCTGAATCAGAGGTCGGGGTGCTCGCTCTGAATCAAGGCTGATACTGTTATTATATGCAGACTATAGATATACTCTCTGTGCATTCATTGTAATGTTGCATAAGATGGAGACTTGTTTACTTGATGTACTATCAATAAGATTTACACTGTGTATCTACTATGCTGGCACCACTAAAGGGTGCAACTGGTGAAGACTGGGGTTTCCTGCCTGGTGGCAGTGGCTGTATAAAAGGGTAGCCACCATGCGGCTGCCTCACTCTGGAGTTACGAATAAAGACCAAGGTTACTACAGTTTGAGTACAACACATTGTCTCGTGGAGTTATTCACAAGTACATGACAGACATAACAGATACCTGATGCTGTATCAGCCGTGGCTTAGTGGGTAGCACACTTAGCTGAGTTTAGGAAGATGTGGGTTCAAGTCCCTACTCCAGAGAATGAGCACAAAATCCAGGCTGGTACTCTCAGTGCAGTACCAAGGGGGTGCTGCACTGTTGGAGGTGGTGTCTTTCGGCTGAAATGTTAAACTGTTTGCCTTCACAGGTGGACATAAGTAATCCCATGCCACTATTTCGAAGAAGAGCTGAGGAGTTCTCCCCGGTGTCTTGTTTCAGTTTATTTAATATTTCAGTGGGACGTTGTACATTGTTAAAGGTGCTATATAAATGAAGTTGATGTTGGGGTGGAACTTACAGCAAACAGTCTACAGAGTCTCTACGGACAACAACAAATGGAGCTTGTGACTGGAACTACAGCAACGTCTCCTGATAATAGCAGGATTATTTCTCCAGCAGAATACAGTGAGAGGAGGATAGTTACAGAAACAGACGTTGTGCGTAAATTCCAGTCGCTGACAGCAGTGCGGCCTCCAGACATGATTGACGGTGTAATTACCCAATCCTCTCCGATCTGGCCAGGTATAGCGGTGTCACTGTAGGCAGATGTGTTAATGTGTTCACTGCCTGCAAAGCGCTTTGGGATGTTCGATGGTCATGAAAGGTGCTATATAAATGCAAGTCTTTCTTTCTTTTTAAAATTCTTCTGCTTGATTCATTATCGAAGGCATTCAGTCCATTTATTTTAAATCGATTGACACTTCCTTTCCTTCCCACAAGTTGGGCCAATACGTTTTGCTTTTATTTTCAGAGTGGCGATGCTCTGCTCTTTGCTCTCTGCCCGAATTTGGAGCTGAGCCCGCAGCCTGTGTGGTTTGGGATTTGCTGATCTGTGTAGCTGGTCAGATATCTCTGTCAGTGACGGGCTGCATGCAAAAGAACATAAGAACAGAAGAAATAGGAGCAGGAGTAGGTTATACTTCCCCGCCCGCTCCCCATAACCCTTTATTCCCTTATCAATTGAGAAACTGTCTATCTCTCTCTTAAATTTATTCAATGTCCCAGCTTCCACAGCCCTCTGAGGCAGCGAATTCCACAGATTTACAACCCTCTGAGAGAAGAAATTCCTCCTCATCTCAGTTTTAAATGGGCGGCCCCTTATTCTAAGATTATGCCCCCTAGTTCTAGTCTCCCCCATCAGTGGAAGCATCCTCTCTGCATCCACCTTGTCAAGCCCCCTATAATCTTGTACGTTTCGATAAGATCACCTCTTATTCTTCTGAATTCCAATGAGTAGAGGCTCAACCTACTCAATCTTTCCTCATAAGTCAACCCCCTTATCTCCGGAGTCAACCTAGTGAACCTTCTCTGAACTGCCTCCAAAGCAAGTATATCCTTTCTTAAATATGGAAATCAAAACTGCACGCAGTATTCCAGGTGTGGCCTCACCAATACCCTGTATAACTGTAGCAAGACTTCCCTGCTTATATACTCCATCCCCTTTGCAATAAAGGCCAAGATACCATTGGCCTTTCTGATCACTTGCTGTACCTGCATACTATCCTTTTGTGTTTCATGCACAAGTACCCCCAGGTCCCGCTGTACTGTGGCACTTTGTAATCTTTCTCCATTTAAATAATAACTTGCTGTTTGATTTTTTTCTGCCAAAGTGCATGAACTCACACTTTCCAACATTATACTCCATCTGCCAAATTTTTGCCCACTCACTTAGCCTGTCTATGTCCTTTTGCAGATTTTTTGTGTCTTCCTCACACATTGCTTTTCCTGCCATCTCTGTATCATCAGCAAACTTGGCTACGTTACATTCAGTCCCTTCTTCCAAGTTGTTAATATAGATTGTAACTAGTTGGGGTCCCAGCACTGATCGCTGCTAGTTACTGATTGCCAACCCGACAATGAACCATTTACCGCGACTCTCTGTTTTCTGTCAGTTAGCCAATCCTCTATCCATGCTAATACATTACCCCCAACCCCGTGAACTTTTATCTTGTGCAGTAACCTTCTATGTGGCACCTTGTCAAATGCCTTCTGGAAGTCCAAATACATCACATCCACTGGTTCTCCTTTATCCACCCTGTTCATTACATCCTCAAAGAATTCCAGCAAATTTGTCAACCATGACTTCCCTTTTGATAAATTCATGCTGACTTGCCTGACTGAATTATATTTTTCCAAATGTCCTGCGACTGCTTCTTTAATAATGGACTCCAACATTTTCCCAAACACAGATGTTAGGCTAACTGGTCTATAGTTTCCTGCTTTTTATCTGCCTCCTTTTTAAAATATATTTGCAGTTTTCCAATCTGCTGGGACCTCCACAGAATTCAGGGAATTTTGGTAAATTACAACCAATGCATCCACTATCCCTGCCGCTACTTCTCTTAAGACCCTAGGATGCAAGCCATCAGGTCCAGGAGATTTATTCGCCTTTAGTCCCATTATCTTACTGAGTACCACCTCCTTAGTGATTGTGATTGTGTTAAGTTCCTCCCCGCTATTGCCACTTTGACTATCCACTGTTGGAATATTGTTAGTGTCCTCTACTGTAAAGATTGATACAAAATATTTGTTCAGAGTTTCTGCCATCTCCATGTTCCCCATTACTAATTCCCTGGTCTCGTCCTCTAAGGGACCAACATCTACTTTAGCTACTCTTTTCCTTTTTATATACTACAGAAACTCTTGCTATCTGTTTTTATATTTCGTACTAGTTTAGAAAGGAAGGTGAAAAAACCACGAAGGATTTGAAGGAAGAAATTATACATTGGCTCTCTGCATTAAAAGGAAGACCTGTGTTTGTGTCAGCAGTACTCTCGCACAACACACTTGTCTATATTACAGTTCATCTGTCATTGTTCTGGCCAATTACATATTTTGTTTAACTCATCGTATAAATCCTGAGCTGCCTGGCCGAGTATGGAATTCTCTACAAACTTGATCACATTCCATTGAGTTTCTGAATCCAGGTCATTTCTGCCAATAAATAAGAAACAATAGTCATCCCAAAAGAAAGAAAAGAAAGACTTGCATTTGTATAGCGCCTTTCATAACCATCAGATGTCCCAAAGCGCTTTACAGCCAATGAAGTACTTTTTGAAGTGGAGTCATTGTTGTAATGTAGGAAACGCGGCAGCCAATTTGCGCACAGCAAGCTCCCACAAATAGCAATGTGATAACAACTAGTTAATTTGTTTCAGCGATGGTGATTGAGGGATAAATATTGGCCGCAGGACACCGGGTAAAAATCCTCTGTTCTTCTTCAAAAATAGCGCCATGGAATATTTTACGTCCAGCTGAGAGAGCAGGGGCCTCGGTTTAATGTCTCCGTCGAAAGACGGCACCTCCAAAAGTGCGGCGCTCCCTCAGTACTGCCCCTCCCACAGTGCGGCGCTCCCTCAGTACTGCCCCTCCGACAGTGCGGCGTTCCCTCAGTACTGCCCCTCCGACAGTGTGGCGCTCCCTCAGTACCACCCCTCCGACAGTGCGGCGCTACCCCAGTGCTGTCCTTCCGACAGTACAGTACCCCATTAGTACTGCCTCTCCGATAGTGCAGCGCTCCTTCAGTACTGCTCCTCAGACAGTGCAGCACCCCCTCAGTACTGCCCCATCAATAGTGCAGCACTCCCTCAGTACTGCCCATCCGGCAGTGCAGCACTCACTCAGCACTGCCCCTCCAAAAGTGCAACGCCCCCTCAGTACTGCCATTCTGACAGTGCAGCACCCCCTCAGTACTGCCCCTCCGACAGTGCAGCGCTCCCTCAGTACTGTCCCTCCGACAGTGCAGCACTCCCTCAGTACTGCCCCTCCGACAGTGCAGCACTCCCTCAGTACTGCCCCTCCGACAGTGCAGCACTCCCTCAGTACTGCCCCTCCGACAGTGCAGCACTCCCTCAGTACTGCCCCTCCGACAGTGCAGCGCTCCCTCAGTACTGCCCCTCCGACAGTGCAGCACTCCCTCAGTACTGCACTGGAATGTCAGCCTAGATTTTTGTGCGCAAGTCCCTGGATTTGAACGCCCAACCATCTGATGCCGAGGTGAAGCACCAAGCCCTAGGCCACCCCACTTAGTATTCCCCCCTCCCCCACCCCCAACTCAGACATAACTCCTACCCTTTCATCAATTTACATCGGATTACACAGGATATACGGCACAGAAACAGGCCATTTGGCTCAACCAGTCCATGCCGGCGTTTATGCTCCACTCGAGCCTCCTCCCGTCTTTCCTCATCTAAATCTATCAGCATAACCCTCTATTCCCTTCTCCCTCATTGGCTTGTCCAGACTCCCCTTAAATGCATCGATACTATTCGCCTCAACCACTCCCTGTGGCAGCGAGTTCCACATTCTCACCACTCTCGTGTATATTCTGCTACTTGTCCCCTGACTTTGCATTCTCTGAGCTAGTTTCCTATCTATTCCTGGGGTTTGCGCTGAATCTGCACAATTTTCAGTTAATTGGTAGTCTTTTGTGTGGAGCTTCTCGAAGTCCAGGCACTCCACCTCATTGAGCTTTCCACGCTCCGCTTCTGTTATCGTTTTCTCAAAGGCGTCAACGATGTTTCTGAGGCACCATCTTTCCCTTCAGTGACCTTGTTTATTAGAATGATTGTTCTGATGATCTTCAAGCTTTTCCAGCATTTCCAAGTTTTTAATTTAGCCGCATAATTTGGTCTCATTACCAACCTGCCTCACCACCCATCCCTTTCCACACCAATTATTATCCAATTTGGACGGAAGCTAAACCTGGAGACCAGACTCGCTTTTACCTCTGCTGGTTTCATTCTTCCAAAGGGATGGAGAGAGAGGGGGTGGGGGGCACGGTAAGGTTACTGGCTGGGAGGTTGGAGGGCAGACCAAGAAGTGGGATGGGGCAAATTTTCAAAGCTTCCCTCCCAGTGCGGAGGCTTGTTGCCCACAAACACAAGGTGAAATAGAAACATATAAAGTAGGTGCAGGAGTAGGCCATTCGGCCCTTCGAGCCTGCACCGCCATTCAATATGATCATAGAAACATAGAAACATAGAAAATAGGTGCAGGAATAGGCCATTCGGCCCTTCGAGCCTGCACCGCCAATCAATGAGTTCATGGCTGAACATGCAACTTCAGTACCCCATTCCTGCTTTCTCACCATACCCCTTGATCCCCCTAGTAGTAAGGACTTAATCTAACTCCTTTTTGAATATATTTAGTGAATTGGCCTCAACAACTTTCTGTGGTAGAGAATTCCACAGGTTCACCACTCTCTGGGTGAAGAAGTTTCTCCTCATCTCAGTCCTAAATGGCTTACCCCTTATCCTTAGACTATGACCCCTGGTTCTGGACTTCCCCAACATTGGGAACATTCTTCCTGCATCTAACCTGTCTAAACCCATCAGAATTTTAAACGTTTCTATGAGACCCCCTCTCATTCTTCTGAACTCCAGTGAATACAAGCCCAGTTGATCCAGTCTTTCTTGATATGTCAGTCCCGCCATCCCGGGAATCAGTCTGGTGAACCTTCGCTGCACTCCCTCAATAGCAAGAATGTCCTTCCTCAAGTTAGGAGACCAAAACTGTACACAATACTGCAGGTGTGGCCTCACCAAGGCCCTGTACAACTATAGTAACACCTCCCTGCCCCTGTACTCAAATCCCCTTGCTATGAAGGCCAACATGCCATTTGCTTTCTTCACCGCCTGCTGTACCTGCATGACAACCTTCAATGACTGATATGCCATGACACCCAGGTCTCGTTGCACCTCCCCTTTTCCTAATCTGCCACCATTCAGATAATAGTCTGTCTCTCTGTTTTTACCACCAAAGTGGATAACCTCACATTTATCCACATTATACTTCATCTGCCATGCATTTGCCCACTCACCTAACCTATCCAAGTCACTCTGCAACCTCATAGCATCCTCCTCGCAGCTCACACTGCCACCCAACTTAGTGTCATCCGCAAATTTGGAGATACTACATTTAATCCCCTCGTCTAAATCATTAATGTACAATGTAAACAGCTGGGGCCCCAGCACAGACCCTTGTGGTATGCCACGAGTCACTGCCTGCCATTCTGAAAAGTACCCATTTATTCCTACTCTTTGCTTCCTGTCTGCCAACCAGTTCTCAATCCACGTCAGCACACTACCCCCAATCCCATGTGCTTTAACTTTGCACATTAATCTCTTGTGTGGGACCTTGTCGAAAGCCTTCTGAAAGTCCACATACACCACATCAACTTGTTCTCCCTTGTCCATTCTACTGGAAACATCCTCAAAAAATTCCAGAAGATTTGTCAAGCATGATTTTCCTTTCACAAATCCAAGCTGACTTGGACCTATCATGTCACCTCTTTCCAAATGCGCTGCTATGATATCCTTAATAATTGATTCCATCATTTTGCCCACTACTGATGTCAGGCTGACCGGTCTATAATTCTCTGTTTTCTCTCTCCCTCCTTTTTTAAAAAGTGGGGTTACATTGGCTACCCTCCACTCGATAGGAACTGATCCAGAGTCAATGGAATGTTGGAAAATGACTGTCAATGCATCCGCTATTTCCAAGGCCACCTCCTTAAGTACTCTGGGATGCAGTCCATCAGGCCCTGGGGATTTATCGGCCTTCAATCCCATCAATTTCCCCAACACAATTTCCCGACTAATAAGGATTTCCCTTAGTTCCTCCTTCTTACTAGACCCTCTGACCCCTTTTATATCCGGAAGGTTGTTTGTGTCCTCCTTAGTGAATACCGAACCAAAGTACTTGTTCAATTGGTCTGCCATTTCTTTGTTCCCGTTATGACTTCTCCTGATTCTGACTGCAGAGGATCTACGTTTGTCTTTACTAACCTTTTTCTCTTTACATATCTATAGAAACTTTTGCAGTCCGTCTTAATGTTCCCTGCAAGTTTCCTCTCGTACTCTATTTTCCCTGCCCTAATCAAACCCTTTGTCCTCCTCTGCTGAGTTCTAAATTTCTCCCAGTCCCCAGGTTCACTGCTATTTCTGGCCAATTTGTATGCCACTTCCTTGGCTTTAATACTATCCCTGATTTCCCTTGATAGCCACGGTTGAGCCACCTTCCCTTTTTTATTTTTACGCCAGACAGGGATGTACAATTGTTGTAGTTCATCCATGCGGTCTCTAAATGTCTGCCATTACCCATCCACAGTAAACCCCATAAGTATAATTCGCCAATCTATCCTAGCCAATTCACGCCTCATAACTTCATGGCTGATCATGCAACTTCAGTACCCCACTCCTGCCTTCTCTCCATACTCTTTGATCCCTTTAGATGTAAGGGCCACATCTAACTCCCTCTTGAATATATCCAACGAACAGAACTCAACAACTTTCTGTGGTAGAGAATTCCACAGGTTCACCTCTCTGGGTGAAGAAGTTTCTCCTCATCTCGGTCCTATATGCTTTACCCCTTATCCTTAGACTGTGACCCCTGGTTCTGAACTTCCCCAACATCGGGAACATTCTTCCTGCATCTAAACTGTCCAATCCCGTCAGAATTTTATATATTTCTATGAGATCCCCTCTCATTCTTCTAAATTCCAGTGAGTATAAACCTAGCCGATCCAGTCTTTCTTCATATGTCAGTCCTGCCATCCCGGGAATCAGTCTGGTGAACCTTTGTGGCACTACCTCAATAGCAAGAACGTCCTTCCTCAGATTAGGAGACCAAAACTGCACACAATACTCAAGGTGTGGTCTCACTAAGACCCTGTACAACTGCAGTAAGACCTCCCTGCTCCTATACTCAAATCCTCTCGCTATGAAGGCCAGCATGCCATTTGCTTTCTTTACTGCCTGCTGTACCTGCATGCCTACCTTCAGTGACTTATGTACCATGACACCCAGGTCTCGTTGCAACTCCCCTTTTACTAATCTGTCACCATTCAGATAATAATCTGCCTTCCTGTTTTTGCCACCAAAGTGAATAACCTCACATTTATCTACATTATATTGCATCTGCCATGCATTTGCCCATTCACCTAACCTGTGCAAGTCACCCTGCAGCCTCTTGGCATCCTCCTCACAGCTCACACCGCCACCCAGCTTAGTGTCATCTGCAAACTTGGAGATATTACATTCAATTCCTTCGTCCAAATCATTAATGTATATTGTAAATAGCTAGGGTCCCAGCACTGAGCCCTGTGGCACCCCACTAGTCACTGCCTGCCATTCTGAAAAGGACCTGTTTATTCCCACTCTTTGCTTCCTGTCTGCCAACCAGTTGTGGTATGGTGTTGTGACTCCATTACCACCTCACCGTCTCCTCTAGAGAGGCTCCTAGCCGTGCAAAATTGCCCCCACACATGTTTCAAAATTAATTCAATAGCAAAAGTGCAGGATTAATTGCAGGAAGTAATCTTTGGCAACTTTCCTTTAGCTGAGATGTAAGTGCAGCAAATAGAGGTGAGTTAATGCATGCATCAGATGCCATTGAGCAGTGTATATTACTAACGTGAGTCATCCACAATTCCAACACTTAGCGCACCCAAATAGATGCCTGCTTTTTCAATGTGTCCATTTGGTTTGCGTTTTGATTTACAGCACCTTTTTTTGCTGTACTCTGCCTGGATTCTTATGAAGTTAAGTTTTGAGGGCTGGGTTTTCCTCTTTGCTCATTTCGGGGCGGTAATGGCGACGGGGCGGTAAAGTTAGCGCCCGGGAACGGTTTGCGCCTCAGTCAGCAATATTGGGCAGCTGGGCCCAGAGTGTGGGGCGGGGTGCTAAGTGAGGCATTACACACCTCTCTCAGGGCGCTAGGCCGGCTGAGCAAACGAAAATCCCGAGCTAAATGGCTGACCTCGGAGCGCCCTGAGAGATGGCTCGGGGGAGAAAGAAAACCTGAAAAAAAAACCACCAAAAACATTCCCAATAAGTAACTCATGCCACCACAACATAAATCGCAAGAAGAAAAAACAATCACACTTACCCGAGGTCGACATAACTTTCCTCACTGCGGCCCCCACAGGTCGGACCACCCGCTTTCACAAGCCGTCCCACCAGGGGGCATTGCGGGGTACTACGGATTGGGCTGGGAGGCAGAAATCGAGCCGGTGTTGTAACCAAGGGCATTGCACGCGCCTCTTCCGGGTGGCAATGCTTCGCGCGCCCCGCCCAAACCGGCCCCGAAAACCCCGGCGGAGCTCTGGAAGCTGGCTGCCCGCCCGGAAGAGCTCACCGCCGCCATTGCCGCCTCTCCGGGGCGAAAACAGAGGCGGCAACGAACCGAAAATTCAGACCTGGGAGTTTAACGCTTTGGCAGATGCCAGACACAATTCGAATTCTAACGCTGGTCCCAAAGAGAGGCCAAAGTGACAATCAAATCTCCTCCAAGCATTTCAAACTTTTCAAATCTCCTGGGACTAAAAGCCAACAAATCCCCGGGACCTGACGGCCTGCATCCTAGGGCTGTAAAAGAGGTGGCCGCGAAGATAGTGGATGCATTGGTTGTGATCGGTCAAAATTTACTAGCTTCTAGAACGGTCCCAGCAGATTGGAAGGTAACAAATGTAACACCGCTTTCAAGAAAGGAAGGAGAGAGAACACAGGCCAGTTAGCCTGACATCAGTTGATGGGAAAATGCTACAATCCATTATTAAGGAAGTAGTTTCAGGGCACTTAGAAAATCAGAACATGATTGGCCAGAGTCAACATGGATTTATGAAAGGGAAATCGTGTTCAACAAATTTATTTTGGAGGATGTTTTTTGAGGATGTAACTAGGGTTGATAAAGGGGAACCTGTGGATGTAGTATATTAGGATTTACAAAAGGCATTCGATAAGGTGCTACATAAAAGGTTGCTATGCAAGATAAAGGTTCGTGGGATTGGGGGTAATATATTAGCATGCATAGAGGACAGAAAACAGAGGTTAGGGATAAATGGGTCATTTTCAGGTTGGCAGGCTGTAACTAATGGGGTGCCGCAGGGATCAGTGCTGGGGCCTCAGCTATTTACAATCTATATTAATGACTTAGATGAAGGGACCGAGTGCCATGTGTCCAAGGCTCGAGGGGCCATATGGCCTACTCCTGCTCCTAGTTCTTATGTTCTTATGTAACGTGGAGAAAATGCGGGAAGAAGTGGGACTAATTGGATCGCTCTTTCAGAGGGCTGGCACAGGCACGATGGGCCAAATGGCCTCCATCTATGCTGTATCATTCTATGATTGTTTGGGCTAGAAATTTGTTTGGAGGGTTGCGAAGGCACTAATGTCGGGCGGTCGCTAAATTTAACGGCGGAAAATATTTAGAGACGGGAACAGCACAATTCAGTGGTTGTGCCCTGAGAGTGGAGTGGGGCACTAAGGGAAACGTTCCACACCTCTCTCGGGGCACTAGGCCGGGTGTCCAACTGAATATTCCGTTGCTTAAAGAACTGGCTTTGTAGCGCCCTGAGAGAGACCTCTCTGCAACAACAAAAAACTGGAACAAAAAATACAAAAAAATTTCCTATACATTTCTCACCCCAAATAAAATTAAATCACAAAAAGAAAAAAAATCACTCACACTGACCTCAAGCAGTCGTTCCTTCCCTTAGCGCCCCAAGACATCTTTGCCTACGGGTGCAGCGCAAAACAAATGTTGCCTCCGTGTCGATACCAGGGACGTTGCACACCGGCATGGCGCTCCTGGGCGTTACTGCTCAGCGCCGCTGGTACCGCCACACGGAATTTGCCGAACGGTGCAAATGTCGGCACTTGCGGTTGCAAACCCTTTAGCGCCCCCTGTAATGCCGCTCGCGAGGGGCGCGATCCAAATGAATTTCTCCCTCTATGATTCTAATGTGACAATTATTGAGAGAACACAGACATCAAGCAAGAAAAGCGAGGGCTTGACAAAGGATGGACAGATACAGGTCATTTAGCCCACTGAGCCTGATGCTCCGCAGATTTTGTATAATTTGCCTTTGTCATAGATTCTCCCCAATCTAACAACATCAACCTGCATTTATATAGTGCCTTTAAATGTCCGACTGATACTTTAAATAAACTGGCAGTGTCAGCCGTGGCTCAGTGAATAGCACCCTCACCTCTGAGTCAGGAGGTTGTGGGTTCAAGTCCCACTCCAGAGAACTGGGCACAAAGATCTAGGCTGACACTCCAGTGCAGTGCTGAGGGAGCGCTGCACTGTCAGAGGTGCCGTCTTTCAGATGAGATGTTAGACCGAGGCCCTGTTTGCTCTTTCAGGTGGATGTAAAAGATCCCGTGACACTATTTCGAAGAAGAGCAGGGGACTTATCCCTGATGTCCTGGTCAATATTTATCCCTCAATCAACATCACTAAAAAAAAAGGTTATCTGGTCATTATCACATTGCTTTTTATGTGGGAGCTTGCTGTTTCTTACATTACAACAGTGACTACACTTCAAAAATACTCATTGGCTGTAAAGCGCTTTGGGACATTGTGAAAGTTGCTATATAAAAGCAAGTCTTTCTTAAGATACTTTTCTATGACCTTTCTTTCCTGTGAGGAGCTCCTCCAAGACTTTAAGGGAAGGGAAGGTCTGGATTTGGGACAATCCATTGATGGTTGGCCAACCATATTATAAGACAGTCAGCTCTGACTAATCAGATTTCACCACGGCCACATCCAATGGTCCTAGCAGTGCAGGAACCAGCATGTAGTGCCATGTCTGATGACAATCAGAAGGTGGCTAGGTGGGCTTGAGGCCTTCAGAGATTTGGAGAGAAGGTGGGATTGAAGGATATGGCATGAATTTGTTCAATGTGGTTGCAGAATATAGTCCTGAAGGGCATGGTGAGATGGATTAGTTAGGTTGGGTTGAAATCAACTAATGAGAAAAGTTTGTTGGACTTAATTTCCTTTCCTATTTACTAAAATAATATCTTTGTTGACCTCAACTCCATTTATCCGTCTTTACTCCATATCCCTTGATACCTGTAATGTACGCACCGGTGAGGATGCTCACTGGTTTGTGGAGCTGTTGCATTGTGAGTGGCTTAGCCAGTCACGTGATGTTCACAAGGTTCAATAAAACCCCAGCCAGTTGGGACCAGGTCATCCACGATGAGATATGCAGTTGTGAACCTAGTGGATGAATTGGTAATGTGTAGTGTGATTGTTAAACCTTTGTTAATAAACTGACTAGTTCTTAATAGCAATGTGTTGCTATGAATTCTTAAGCAAAGAACCCATGAAGCAAATACATTACAATACCATTATCAAATGGATCAGCCATGATCTCATTGAATGACGGAGCAGGCTCGAGGGGCCAAATGGCCTCCTCCTGCTCCTATTTTTTATGTTCTTATGAACAAAAATCTGTCGATCTCAGTCCTGAAAGCTCCTTCCAATCCCGTCCGATGATTATGTTGGAATTGAGTAGAGTGGTAAAGAAAGATGGTTTTGAATTGGGCCCGTAGAGTGCTCTCAATATTTCATGTTGCAGCATTAAGTAGGGTGTTAAATTGGAGCAGTGTAGCTCGGTCACTTTTACAGACTGTGAAGAAGCGGGCAGGTGCTAACCTTGAAACAAGAGCTCAGTGCTGGCTGTCAGTGGGCCAGGAGACCAGAAGCGGCGGTAAGTGGAGATGTTTACTGGTCCAGCTAGTCTGCACTGGCGTGTGTCACTGTGAGGGGTGCTTGGCTCAGGATCAGCACAGGCGGAAAACGGATACAGATCTAGATATAGTTGCCTGCTCTGCGTGTAACAGCAACTCAAACCTCAGCCAGGAACTGGCTCACGTGTTCCAACTGCAGCCTCAGCAAAGGTAAAATGGAGTTTAGATAAGGTTGGTGCAGGGACAAAATGGTCTGATACCAGGGGGTGAGGTGTATAACAGGGAGAAAGAAAAATTTGGATTTATGTAGTGCCTTTCTCGACCACCAGATGTCTCAAAACGCTTTACAGCCAATGAAGTACTTTTTATGAAGTGTAGTCACAGTTGTAATGTAGGAAAGGCAGCAGCCAATTTGCACACAGCAAGCTTCCACAAACAGCAATGTGATAATGACCGGATAATCTGTTTTTTTTAGTGATGTTGATTGATGGATAAATATTGGCAAGAACACCGGGGATATCTCCCTTGCTCTTCTTCGAAATAGTCCATGGGATCTGTTACGTCCACCTGAGAGGGCAGATGGGGCCTCGGTTTAACATCTTATCCGAAAGACGGCACCTCCGACAGTGCAGCACTCTCTCAGCTCTCTCTCTCTCTCTCTCTCTCCCTTCCCACCTTCCCTCCCCCCCCCCCCCCACCCCCCCATGTCACTAATGGATAGTAGGGCTGATGTCTTGAAACCCAATCCTAATAACCATCCTGACAGATTCATTAACAAAATGCTTTTGAGAGCAGGATCCGACATTGTGGCTTACTGTTAAAGCACAATAAGCACACAGTTCAAATTACATTTCAATCACTGTATTGCAGGACAGAAGTTTGACGTCGCTAACGTTAAGCCTGGGTGCAGGTGTGCTTTTTTTCCTCCAATTCCCTCCGCTTCGCTCCTCATGCTGCTGACTTATGCCAGGGTTTGTTTCCAAGAACATTAACTACCCTCCATTCATAAGAACATGAGAATTAGAAGCAGGAGTTGGCCATTTGGCCCCTCGAGCCTGCTCTGCCAATCAATGAGATCATGGCTGATCTTCTACCTCAGCTCCACTTTCCTTCACTGTCCCCATATCACTTGATTCGCTTAATATCCAAAAATCTATCGATGGGCTCTTGTCTTATGCTATAATCCATAGATGCCCTACAAGCCTTTTGCACATCCCCGATTATAATCGCTCCCCATTGGTGGCCGTGCCTTCAGCTGCCTGGGCCCCAAGCTCTGGAATTCCCTCCCTAAACCTCTCTGCCTCTCTACCTCTCTCTCCTCTTTTAAGATGCTCCTTGAAACCTACCTCTATGACCATGCCTTTGGTCACCTGTCCTAATATCTCCTTCTGGTGGCACGGTGTCAAAATCGTTTTTATTGATTTCGCTCTTGTTAAGGCCTTGGGACGTTTTACTACGTTAAGCACGCGAGATAAATGCAAGTTGCAGCCTTGACCCTGGAGAGCCTGTCCTTTTACATTCCATTTTCCCTCCCTTATTTCTGTATCACATAATGCAGTTATTTTTAAAAGAAAAGTAAAGACTTGGATTTATATCTTCAGAACAACTTGCATTTATATAGCACCTTTCACAACTTCAGGACATCACAAAGCGCTTTACAACCAATGAAGTACTTTTGAAGTGTAGTCGCTGTTGTAGAGTTGGAAACACAGCAACCAATTTGCGCACAGCAAGCTCCCACAAACAGCAACGTGATAATGACCGGATAATCTGCTTCAGTGATGTTGGTTGAGGGATAAATATTGGCCCAGGACACCAGGGATAACTCCCCTGCTCTTCTTCGAAATACTGCCACGGGATATTTTATGTTCCCCTTAGAGGGCAGATGGGGCCTTGGTTTACCGTCTTATCTGAAAACTGGCACCTCTGACAGTGCAGCACTCCTTCAGTACTGCCCCTCCGACAGTGCATCACTCCCTCAGTACTGCTCCTCCGACAGTGCAGCGCTCCCTCAGTACTGCCCCTCTGACAGTGCAGCACTCCCTCAGTACTGCCCCTCCGACAGTGCAGCACTCCCTCAGTACTGCCCCTCCGACAGTGCAGCGCTCCCTCAGTACTGCCCCTCCAACAGTGCAGCACTCCCTCAGAGCTGCACAGGTTATGTGCTCATGTCTCTGAAAGACAAATTGCTTCACAGGAGCATAAACAGACAAAATTGGACACTGATCAAAAGGAGGTGTCATTAGGATAGGCAACTACAAGCTTGGTCAAAGAGGTAAGTTTTAAAAAGAGTTTTAAAGGAGGAGAGAGAGCTGGAAAGGCAGAGTTGTTTGGGACCTAGAAGGCTGATAACTTGCCAGAGGGGCTGTCATTCATGCGCGAGCCTAATCTCGGTGCATTGAGCAGGGTCTAAGTGAGGACCAGGAGTGACCTACACCAAGGGTTAGAACACGGTCTCAGCCTGTCCAAGATAGGGAGGGTAAAAGCCAGCTAGGATTCCCACTCCAGATCAGTGATCGGTCTGTGTACATTAGGCAAGGTCAACATTAGACAGGACCACGATGCCCCCCTTGTCCAAATAGCCCAGTGATATCCATTGTTGGGACTCACACATGAGATGTGGGCGTCGCTGGCAAGGCCGGCATTTATTGCCCGTCCCTAATTGCCCTCAAGAAGGTGGTGGTGAGCCGTCTTCTTGAATCGCTGCAGTCCGTGTGGTGAAGGTGCTCCCACAGTGCTGTTAGGGAGGGAGTTCCAGGATTTTGACCCAGCGACAATGAAGGAACGACCGATATATTTCCAAGTCAGGATGGTGTGTGACTTGGAGGGGAACGTGGAGGTGGTGGTGTTCCCATGCGCCTGCTGCCCTTGTCCCTCTAGATGGTAGAGGTCGCGGGTTTGGGAGGTGCTGCCGAAGAATGCAAACGTGATGGAGGTACTGGAGAGAGACTGTACCCAAGGTCAGTTAGTGCCTTCAAGGGAGGAGCAGAGCGAACAGGAGAAAAAGTATAAAAAGAAACTACAGACATCAGGAAGTTTTATTTCAATCACATTTACTTTATTTTTAACTACATTGCAACTAACAGATATCCAGAACACCTGACATCTCCCCTCATATAACTCCGGCAATACTGAAAACCTCCCAAAGGGGGAAAAACACCATGAAAAATATACAAAAACGGTATAATTTCTCAAATACTTTAAACCCTTTTCTAAATGGTTCAGCAAAATGTTTTTGAAATTTTGCAGTGTGTTGGTGCGTGTTCAATGTGTTGGGGAGGGTGTCCCATTGGTGACAATTTTGAAATTAAGACTTGCATTTATATAGCACCTTTCACAGCCACCGGACGTCCCAAAGCGCTTTACAGCCAATGAAGTACTCTCGAAGTGTAGTCACTGTTGTAATGTGGGAAACGCGGCAGCCAATTTGTGCACAGCAAGCTCCCACACACAGCAATGTGATAATGACCAGATAGTCTGTTTTTAGTGGTGTTAATTGAGGGATACATGTTGGCCCAGGGAGTAATTCACCCGTCGAATCTGTTGGGATTCACTTACAATAGCAAGGGGGGGGTGGGGCTGTGTTTATAATGCTGTTAGCGTGCCGCGACTGGGAGAGTCACGCCATTGTCAGAAGATATGGTAAACAGGAGTCTCCTGTCCATCAAGATAAGCTAGGGTCGCCAACACTGCCATGATATCCCTGGAGTCTTCAGGAATTAAAGATTAATCTCCTAGATGCCATTGCAGCAAACCCAGGAGGGAAAAAAAAGAGCATTTAAAAAAATGGCATTTAAGAACATAAGAAATAGGAATAGGAGTTGGCCATTCGACCCCTCGAGCCTGCTCCACCATTCAATAAGATCATGGCTGATCTAGTCTTGGCCTCAACTCCACTTCCCCGCCCACTCCCCATAATGCTTGACTCCTTATCGCTCAAAAATCTGTCTATCTCCAACTTAAATATATTCAATGACCCAGCCTCCACAGATCTCTGGGGCAGAGAATTCCAAAGATTCACAACCCTCAGAGAAGAAATTGCTCCTCATCTCCGTTTTAAATGGGCGACCCCTTATTCTGAAACCAAGCCGCCTAGTTCTAGATTCCCCCAGGAGGGGAAACATCCTCTCTGCATTTACCCTTTCGAGCCCCCTCAGAATCTTATATGTTACAATAAGATCACCTCTCATTCTTCTAAACTCCAATGAGTATGGGCCCAACCTGCTCAACCTTTCCTCAAAAGACATTCATGTTCATTGAACACTTTGGTTCAAAACTAATAAAAAAATATTGGAAATGGTGCGGGGTGGGGGAACTGATCCTCTAGAATCAACCAATTGGGTAACGAAGAGCCTGTTCGCTTGCCGATTGGCTGTGGGGATGGGCGGCCATTGGCGGTTGGAGGTCATGTAATGAAACCTCCTGGAATGTGTCCACGCATAGTTGGCAAGCCTGAGTGAAATTAAATGCGTCCGACATTACCGTCAGGAGCCGAGACAACACATTAACTAAAACCCCCTCGCTGCAAATGCCTCTCAGCTGGACAATGGGCAACTTTGTCTGCAAGTAGAGATGGTTTATGAGCAGGCTGAAGCCGGAATAGCAAACTCACGACCAAAATAATAACCTCGCTACAGCTCGGCTCAGTTCAGTCTGGTTTGTGAACTCCAGGATAAAGCCCGGACAGGGTGTTAAGCAAGCAAGTGCAGCGCAACGGTGGAAGGGTTGGAGATTAGTTGCAGGATTACACTTTGAAGGAACAATACAAGCTCAGTAACACAAGGGAGAGGTGCGGTTACTGCTGGCCCCCACGCCCACCCCATTCTCCCTCTCTCTCTAAGCCCCCATGTCTCTCTCTCTTCCTCCCCCGAGCCCCCATTTTATATCTCTCTCTCTTTCTCTCCTGCCCCCCCCCCAAGCCTCCAGTCCCTTTCTCTCCCTCCTCCCCCTCCGAGCCCCCATTCCTCAGTCTCCCCCGAGTCCTCATTCCCTAGTCTTCCTCTTCCCCCCCGAGCCCCCATTCTCCAGTCTCCCTCTTTCCCCTCCTCCAACCCCATTCCCCAGTCTCACCCTCTTCCCCCCCCCCCAAGTCCCATTCCCCCTCTCTCCCCATTCCCCAGTCTCACCCTCTCCCCCCCCCGAGCCCCCATTCCCCAGTCTCATCCTCTTCCCCCCCCATTCCCCCTCTCCCTCCCCCATTCCCCAGTCTCACCCTCTCCCCCCCAAGCCCCCATTCCCCCTCTCCCCCCATTCCCCAGTCTCCCTCTCCCCGCCCGCCCCAGAGCCCCCATTCCCCAGTCTCCCTCCCCCCCCCACGGAGCCCCCATTTTATTTCTCTCTCTCTTTCTCTCCTGCCCCCCCCCCCCAAGCCTCCAGTTCCTTTCTCTCCCTCCTCCCCCTCCGAGCCCCCATTCCTCAGTCTCCCCCGAGTCCCCATTCCCTAGTCTTCCTCTTCCCCCCGAGCCCCCATTCTCCAGTCTCCCTCTTTCCCCCCCTCCAACCCCATTCCCCAGTCTCACCCTCTTTCCCCCTCCCCCAAGTCCCATTCCCCCTCTCTCCCCATTCCCCAGTCTCACCCTCTCCCCCGAGCCCCCATTCCCCAGTCTCATCCTCTTCCCCCCCCATTCCCCCTCTCCCTCCCCCATTCCCCAGTCTCACCCTCTCCCCCCCCCCAAGCCCCCATTCCCCCTCTCCCCATTCCCCAGTCTCCCTCTTCACCCCCCCCCCCCCCGAGCCCCTATTCCCCAGTCTCCCTCCCCCACAGAGCCCCCATTCCCCAGTCTCCCTCTCCCCGCCCGCCCCAGAGCCCCCATTCTCCCTCCCCCCCACGGAGCCCCCATTCTCCCTCTTCCCCCCCCTCACTCTCCCTCTTTCCCCCCCCCACGAGCCCCCATTCTCCCTCTCCCCCCCCGAGCCCCCATTCACCCTCTCCCCCCCGAGCCCCCATTCACCCTCTTCCCTCCCCCCCCGAGACCCATTCTCCCTCTCCCCCCCCCCGAACCCCCATTCTCCCTCTTCCCCCCCACCCCCGAGCCCCCATTCTCCCTCTTCCCCCCCACCCCCGAGCCCCCATTCTCCCTCTTGCCCCCCCCCCGAGCCCCCATTCCCCAGTCTCCCTCTTCCCCCCCCGAGCCCCCATTCCCCAGTCTCCCTCTTGCCCCCCCCGAGCCCCCATTCCCCAGTCTCCCTCTTGCCCCCCCCCCGAGCCCCCATTCCCCAGTCTCCCTCTTGCCCCCCCCCCCGAGCCCCCATTCCCCAGTCTCCCTCTTCCCCCCCCCCGAGCCCCCATTCCCCAGTCTCCCTCTTCCCCCCCCCGAGCCCCCATTCCCCAGTCTCCCTCTTCCCCCCCCGAGCCCCCATTCCCCAGTCTCCCTCTTCCCCCCCCCCCCGAGCCCCCATTCCCCAGTCTCTCTCTTCCCTCCTCCCCCAGAGCCCCCATTCCCCCCCCAGCCCCATTCCCCAGTCTCCCTCTTCCCCCCCCCCCGAGCTCCCATTCCAAATCTCCCTCTCCCCCCCCCCCCGAGCCCCCATTCCCCCATTCCCCCATTCCCAGTCTCCCTCGCCCCCCCCCGAGCCACCATTCCACAGTCTCACCCCCCCCAGCACCCATTCCCCCTCTCCCTCCATTCCCCAGTCTCTCCCTCTCTTCCCCTCCCCCCAAGCCCCCATTCGACAGTCTCCTCCCCCCCCCCCCCCACCGAGCCCCCATTCTCTCTCTCTCTCTCTCCCCCCTCCCCCGGCGCCCCCAAGCTGGTCTCTGCGGGCGGCGCATTGAGCAGTCACTGCCGACGCGCTCTGTGGGAAAAGCTGGGAATTATTGGCTTAACCTGAAGCTGACTCCGGCACCAGGCTAACAGCCAGTCTTTACTTGCAGTGCCTCGCAGATCAGAGTGTGTTGTGGGCGCAGTGCGGCGGGGATTGCAGTCGCTGATGGCCCGGGCTAGCGCTCGGGATTGGAATCATTCATGGAGGGTCGGGGACCCCAGCAGGAGAACCCATATCAGCCCCGACGACTGGAAGAATAAATTAGTGCCATTTATTGGCGGAGTGGTCCCGGGACCTCTAATGTGCTCAAACACAGTTGCAGAGGTTTAGCTTTACCTGTGAAAATCAGTCCCCTCAATCCAGCCGTTCAATTTCTCAGCTCAAAATCATCCACACATTTGGCACAAGAAAACGGAAATAAAAATGGTGTTTTGTGCTGTGTGTCCCGAATGTTGCACTGTGGAGAATCCCGCATCTCCCAACGGAGGAAGACATTGGAAGATGTTGTGAGGCAGCCGTTTTACAATCATCCAATCGCAGCCTCCCATTTGGAGAATGATCCCATTCTTGGATGAACAAGGTCATTGGACAAGAGGAAGAGTATCCCAGGATACATTTCGGTCCCATTGGCTACATCCAATGGAGAGAGAGAGGATTCTCCCAGATATTTTGCAGTGGATGGGTTGAGGCATTACTTTTTTGATTTAAAAAAAACAGAAAGTCAGCAACGATATTAATGGGGGGCAATTTTAACTTAGCGGCCATCGGGAAACGGACGGGATGGAGAGTAACGCTGGTCTTCCACACTGCGTGACTTTGCTCTCTATGAGCGATATTGGGCAGGGCACAAAAGTCGCGCTCCACCCCATCCCGTGGGATTACCGCCTGGCGATTCAGGTTGAAATTACCCCAACAATGAATAAGAAAGCCATGCAGCAATGAGCCTGGGTGTGCATTATTTTTTTCTTTTAAAACAGTAAAGTACGGCCTATTCGTCGCTGCCCGATTACAACATGCACAATTAGCATCTGCAGTTAGAATTCACCACACTGTGACACTTGGCATGATGTGTAGCGCGACTATATACGGCGATGGTGTGAAGCGTTACCCCTGCACACGCGGTTGGGAGGTTGATGGCATGCACGACGAAGCTAGCACGGTTTCACGGCACAGCGGGAGGCAGGTCAGCCCGGCGCCTGCGTTTGATGGGAAGCAGAGCGGGTTGAAGACGGAGGCGAGTAGGTAATAGCCCACAAAGCACAAAGACCAACAATTGTCACCAGAGGCTGAGCATCCTCAGCCTGGACCTTTTAGTTCATTGTGTCCCTGCGTCACTCTAGTGCTGCCTGCAAAATAACAGAGACATCGTTGGAGCCAAAATCAGCATAAATTTCAATCCCAATGCCAGGAAACTTAACTCTGAATAATTAATTTAACATCCGGTTTCCTGCCACTTCCACTCTGCTTTGCTTTCTTTCTGGATTAGCATCTGTTCCCTTTGGTTACAGGAAGGAACATACACACTTACATTTATATAGCGCCTTTCACAGCAAGCTCCCACCATCAGCAAAAATGACCAGGTAAATATTGGGCCAGGACACCGCGAAGAACTCTTCTGCTCTTCAACTGACATAGTGCCAAGGGATATTTGATGTCCGCCTGAGAGATTAGACGTGGTCTCATCCATAAAAAAAGCACCTCCGATAGTGTGGCGCTCTCAGTATCACCCCTCCGACAGTGCAGCACTCCCTCAGTACTGCTCCTCCGACAGTGTGGCGCTCCCTCAGTACTGCCCCTCCGACAGTGTGGCGCTCCCTCTGTCTCGGAGGCGCTCCCTCTGTACTGCCCCTCCAACAGTGCAGCGCTCCCTTAGTACTGCCCCCCCGACAGTGTGGCGCTCCCTCAGTACTGCCCCTCCCACAGTGCGGCGCTCCCTCAGTACTGCCCCTCCGACAGTGTGGCGCTCCCTCAGTACTGCCCCCCCGACAGTGTGGCACTCCCTCAGTACTGCCCCTCCGACAGTGTGGCGCTCCCTCAGTACTGCCCCCCCGACAGTGCAGCGCTCCCTTAGTACTGCCCCCCCGACAGTGTGGTGCTCCCTCAGTACTGCCCCTCCCACAGTGCGGCGCTCCCTCAGTACTGCCCCTCCGACAGTGTGGCGCTCCCTCAGTACTGCCCCTCTGACAGTGCAGCGCTCCCTCAGTACTGCCCCCCGACATTGTGGCGCTCCCTCTGTACTGCCTCTCCGACAGTGTGGCGCTCCCTCTGTACTGCCCCCCCAACAGTGTGGCGCTCACTCAGTACTGCTCCTCCGACAGTGCAGCGCTCCCTCAGTACTGCCCCCCGACAGTGCAGCACTCCCTCAGCATTGCCCCTCTGACAGTGCAGCGCTCCCTCAGTACTGCCCCTCTGACAGTGCAGCGCTCCCTCAGTACTGCCCCCCGACAGTGCAGCACTCCCTCAGTACTGCCCCCCGACAGTGTGGCGCTCCCTCAGTACTGCTCCTCTGACAGTGCAGCGCTCCCTCAGCACTGCCCCTCCGACAGTGCAGCGCTCCCTCAGCACTGCCCCTCCGACAGTGCAGCGCTCCCTCAGCGCTGCACTGGATTGTCAGCCTGGATTTATGCGCTCAAGTCCCTGGAGTGGGACTTGAACTCACAACCTTCTCACTCAGAGGCGAGTGTGCTACCCACTGAGCCACGGCCATCACCATGACTTATAGCTGGGTGTGACAGAGTTCCTTACTTTTCGTCTTCCTCCTGATTCCCTTCTCCGTCTGTTTTCCCTTCCTCTTCGGTTTTCTGATCTTCAGATTGCTGCTCCTGTTTCTTTTTCCTCTGCACACACTTTACGACCACTAGAACCAGAATGGTGACGGCCAGAAACCCGCCGACAGAAGCACCAATGATCACTGCGACCGTGGAGTCACGTTCAGTGGCCACTGAAAGAGAAACATCACATGTAGCGCAACAGTCTATCTTACACTGAGGAATAGTCTACTTCAGTTACGCAGGGAGTCTCTTGCTAACTGCATACTTTTGCTGGGAAAAATTAACATAGGAACAATCGGCATTCTATTAAACATTTAAATAGGGAAGTAGAGTTGAGGCCATGATCAGCCATGATCCGGGAGGACGCTGAGCACCTCCAGTCTCGTCGCCGAGAGCATGCGGAAAACAAGCGCAGGCTGCGGAAGGAGCGTGCGGCAAACCAGACTCCCCACCCACCCTTTCCTCCAACCACTGTCTGTCCCACCTGTGACAGAGACTGTAATTCCAGGATTGGACCATTCAGTCACCTGAGAACTCACTTTGAGAGTGGAACCAACCTTCCTCGATTTCGAGGGACTGCCTATGATGATGAATGGCGGAGCAGGATCGAGGGGCCAAATGGCCGACTCCTGCTTCTATTTCTTATTTTGTGGGGATTCTGTGCCCAGCGTATGTCGGCTGGGCATTCCATCACAATGGTCCCTAACCGTGCTAATTTGTGCCAAATTGTAGTCTTTTGCATGCTGTGGACTAGACCGACCAGAAACTGGGTTGAGACTGGCGCCATACAACAACAAACATTTATATAGCACCTTTAATGTAGTAAAAAGTCCCAAGGTGCTTCACAGGAACGTTATCATACAGAATGCGACACCGAGCCCATAAGGAGATATTAGGACAGGTGACGGAGGTAGGGTTTAAGGAGCATCTTAAAGGAGGAGAGAGAGGTTTAGGGAGGGAATTCCAGAGCTTAGGGCCCAGGCAGCTGAAGGCACGGCCGCCAATAGTGGAGTGATTAAAATTGAGGATGCTCAAGAGGCCAGAATTGGAGGAGCGCAGAGATCTCGGTGGGTTGTGGGGCTGGAGGTGATTACAGAGATAGGGAGGGGCGAGGCCATGAAGGGATATAAACGCAAGGATGAGAATTTTAAATTGGAGGCATTGTCGGGCTGGGAGCCGATGTAAATCAGCGCGCACAGGTGGTGATGGGTGATGGGTGCGAGTTAGGACACGGGTCACCAGAGGCTTGGATGGGCTGAACTTTACGGAGGGTGGAAGATGGGAGGTCGGCCAAGAGAAATTGGAATAGTTGACTCTGAAGGAGACAAAAGCATGAATGAAACCCATTTCAACTTGCAGTCATCAAATAGAAGAGGCCACCACCCCATCAGCTGAAGAGAGATGTAGGCTCAGATCACAGAGGTGATTGTCTCGTCTTCCTGCCAAACTTCACCTGCACTTCTTCATGGAAGGACAATAATTACTCACTCCTTGTCAAGCAAGGTGTTCAGGTTTACCCGAATTATCTTTGCCGCTTCAAAAGCTGTTAAACAAATTCAAAAATGGAACAAAATCCAAAATATGGCTTAGACAAATGGTTAGTCAGTGGGGGAAACATCTACACCAGGACACAAAAGAGAAGTCGCAAAAAACAGAGAGAACGCGCAATGAAAGATCGAAGATGGGGAAAGGGACAGACATTTCGAAGAACTGAGGATGGAGGGATCGAGACAACAGCAACATTATTTTACAATACCTTCTGTGACCACGCTTAGATAGATTGTTCCCAACCCTTTGTGCCTGTCAGGGGGGTTTAAGACATAACAGTTGTAAAAGCCTTCATCACTGAACTGGATGTCGTGAATAGTGACAGAGACATCGTTCTTTATGAGGTTCCCTGACCACTCCACCCTGCCCCAAAAGCGTTCCGTTCTGGGGATGATGACTTTGTGCCGGAATTGGAAAAACTAGGGGAAAAAAAGGAGAAAAGGTAAATGTGTGTGTGGGAGGTGCCAGTTTGTTAAACTCGTTGATTCCTCGCCTCTGAAAGTCTATTTCCAACCCAACATCTCTGGCTGAACTCATCCAAAACTTTACCGTCCGTAACCCAACTCGCACCAACTCCCGCTCCCCCATCATTCCCCCTGCTCGCTGACCTACATTGGCTCTCAGTCCAGCAACGCCTCGATTTGAAAATTCTCATCCTTCTTCACAAGTCCCTCCATGGCTTCACCCCTCCCTATCTCTGTCACCTACTCCAGACCTACAATCCTCCGATATCTCTGCGCTTCTCCAATTCTGGCCTCTTGCGCATCCCCTGATTTCCATCGCTCCACCATTGGTGGCCGTACCTTCAGCTGCCTGGGCCCCGAGCTCTGAAATTCTCTCCCTTAACCTCTCCGCCTCTCTCTCTTCTTTTAAGATGCTCCTTAAAGTCTACCTCTGACCAAGCATTTGTCCACCTGTACTAATATCTCCTTATGTGGTTCAATGTCAAATTTTGTTTCATAATCACTCCTGGGACATTTTACTATATTAAAGGCGCGATATAAAAGCAAGTTGTTGTTACTGAGAGAGAAGTTAGAAATCTGTCCTGGGATCTACCAATCACATTCTGTAGCTAAGAGCATGGCACCTCTCATTTTGTCTTACTGCACAAGGTGCCTTTCCTCTATATTATGCCTCCCATCACGCTATAGTTTAAACAGTCTGCACTCAACATATTGCTCCCAGTCAACAACAATAATTAGTGATTTATCATAGCAAAAATATCCCAAGCCAAAGAAAGAAAGACTTGGATTTATATAGCGCCTTTCATGACCACTGGACATCTTTACAGCCAATGAAGTACTTTTTGAAGTGTAGTCACTGTTGTAATGTAGGAGATATTAGGACATATATCCAAAAGCTGGGTCAAAGAGGTTTTAAGGAGTGTCTTAAAGGAGGAGAGAATATTCGAGCGGTACAGAGGTTTAGGGAGGGAATTCCAGAGCTTAGGGGCAAGGCAGGAGGGAAAATAAGGCATGGAGGAGAATTTCAGCAGCAGATGAGCTGAAGCAGGAGCGGAGACCGGCGATATTATGGAGGCGAAGGAGATGGTGTTTGTGATGGAGAGGATATGTGGTTCGGGAATAATTGGGGCGCCGAGGTTGCGAACAGTCTGTTTCAGCCTCAGACAGTGGGCAGGAAAGGGGATGAAATCTGTGGCTGGGGGACAGAGATTGTGGCGGGAGCTGAAACAATGGCTTCGCTCTTTCTTGGTGGAGCAGGCTCCAGAGGCCGAATGGCCAACTCCTGCTCCTATTTCTTATTTTTCCAATGTTTAATTGGAGGAAATTTTGTCTCATTCTGGACTGGATGTCGGACAAGCAGTGTGACAAATCAGAGACAGAGGAGCAATTGAGAGCAGGGGTGGTGAGGTCGAGCTGGGAATTGCCAGCGTACATGTGGAACTTTGAGATGTGCTTTGGGATGATGTCACCGAGGGACAGCATACAGTTGAGAAATAGGAGGGGAGGGTGGCCAAAGATAGATCCTTGAGGGGCACCAGAGTTAACAGTGCAGGGGCGGGAAGAGAAACAATTGCAGGATATTCTCTGGCTATAATTGGATAGGTAGGAGTTGAACCAGGCGAGTGCATTCCCACCCAGCTGGATGACGGAGGAGAGGAGTTGGAGGAGGACGGTGTGCTCAACCATGTCAAAGGCTGCAAACAGGTCGAGAAGGATGCAGAGGTATAATTTACCATGATCATTGTCACATAGTATGCCATTTGTGACTTTGATTAGGGCCGTTTCAGTGTTGTGGCAGGAGTGGACACCTGATTGGAGAGATTCACACACGGAGTTGCGGGAAAGATGGACATGGATTTGGGAGGCTCAAACACATTCAAGGACCTTGGAGAGGAAAGGAAGGTTGGAGATTGGGCGGTAGTTTGCAAGGAAACATTTTTCCAATGACACATATTGCCTTCCAATCAAATAATGAAGCAAAGAAAGCAAAATCCTTACCTGATCTTCTGTGCAGTTGTCACATTCCTGATAGGTCCAGTTTAAGGAGATCTTCTTGGCATTGACATCATAGCATGAGTTGAAGGTGCAGGTCAGTTTGGCCGATGTCCCATTCAGCGTGATGACGGAGGGTGAAACCATAACGTCCATCGTAGACCCAAGGTGGACTAAAGGAAGTGGGGGAAACAAACGATCAGGAACCAAAGGATTGAAAATGTCTGGTCTATTTCACAACTGGAGAGTAAAGTCTTCGACAGCACCTCCCAAACCCGCGACCTCTACCACCTAGAAGGACAAGGGCAGCAGGCGCATGGGAACACCACCACCTCCACGTTCCCCTCCAAGTCACACACCACTCTGACTTGGAAATATATCGGCCGTTCCTTCATCGTCGCTGGGTCACAATCCTGGAACTCCCTCCCTAACAGCACTGTGGGAGCACCTTCACCACACGGACTGCAGCAGTTCAAGAAGGAGGCTCACCACCACCTTCTCAAGGGGCGATTGGGGATGGGCAATAAATGCCGGCCTTGCCAGCGACGTCCACATCTGAAGTGTGAGTCCCAACAATGGCTATTTGGACAAGGGGGCATCGTGGTCCAGTCTAATGTTGACCTTGCCTAATGTACACACACTTGCCAGCGACTCCCACATCCCAGGAACTGAGTAGAAAAAGAAATAGTTTTCCCAGCCCTGAGAAAGGGATTTGAAGGCCAAATATATATTAGAAATATTTTGCAGCCAGCCAGCTGTGTAAGCTGCTTCTCAGGAATCTTACGGAGCATGTAGGTTTTGAGCTTTTTGAATCTTCGTACACGAGGATTTTTTTTAGTTCAATTCCATTAGGCTCCGGATAATGGTGAGGTATGGATTTCCTTTCATAAGAACATGAGAATTAGGAGCAGGAGAAGGCCATTCGGCCCCTCGAGCCTACTCCGCTATTCAATGAGATCATGGCTGATCAAATGTGGTGCCTTTTGGAATTGCAAACATTGAAGTATCTCAATTAAACCAAGTCTTAAAATGTGACCCCAAACCCCAGGCCACCATGCTGCATACAGCCCAGGACTGTACCATTGGGGGGAACGGAGTCTAACAACAACACAGCTCACCCTCTCACCATGTACCCCCAAACAATTAATCAGCATGTCAACACCACCGGGGATGATAGACCCCCTTTACAGGGTGGTCTGATGGAGCACCTCCCTCTTTACAATAGCTGGCATGCCCTGTTCAATGGTGGTCTCCTTGGCAAGGGCAAAACAACTGTGCATTTATATAGCACCTTTAATGTAGTTAAACGTCCCGAGGCGCTCCACAGGAGCGATTATCAAAGAAGATTTGACAGCGAGTCACACCAGGAGATTATTAGGACAGGAGACCAAAATCTTGGTAACCGAGGTAAGGTTTTAAGGAGCTTCTTAACATAAAAAGAGGAGAGGCTTCGCGAGACCAACTTCTTCACAAGGGTCCTGTTGGTGAGACAACCCTGCTTAAGAAGGGTCCCGCTAACAGACCTCCCAATTGATAAGCAGCCCTGATGATGCAACTTTCTCAGTTGCCCAAACCGCACCAGCTTCAGTGCTTCTGTCATGTTGCAGCTGTGCCTTCACCCTTTACAGCTCTATTTGCATACTGCTGTGCTTTGAGGCTCCAGAAAAAAAAAATCCATATCTCCAAACGCTGCATCAATCAGAGGCCGATGCAGCTGAGCTGGAGTGCTGACTGTGCAAGACTCTTACTGAATAAAACCAAGTTGGGCCTATCCCAGGGGATGCTGCAATGGAACAGGATCCCACTCCAACAAGACGTGAAAAGACAGCGTACCCTGTCCGTCAGCTTGTTCTGTTTAATTTGCTGCACTCCAACACACAGAGCTTCACAACGGATTTTTTGCTCTCTCTCTCTCCCGGAGACGTTAAGAGGCTCCCCGCAATGCTCGGTGCCTGTTTATCCTGCGAGCGAAGACGGTAAAAAGACTTTGGATGAACTGGGTTCGTGTCACCTGTGAAGGTTACTGCTAAGACGCGAGAACATCCGTTACCAGCTGGGTCTGAGAGGCCGGTCTGCCACACAGCACGAGAGGGGGAATGAGGAAGCTTTTCACTCAGCACCGACAGAAAAAATCATTTGCTAGCCCAAGGAGACTTGGATTCAGAGACTGCAGTAGAAAGGAGCCCAGGTAATGGATTAACAACAACAACTTGTATTTATATAGCGCCTTTAACGTAGTGAAACATCCCAAGGCGCTATATAAATACAAGCGTATTATGAGATTTTAAAAATGTGACACCGAGCCGCAAAAGTAGAAATTAGCGCAGGTGACCAAAAGCTTGGTAGGTTTTAAGGAGCGTCTTGAAGGAGGAAAGAGAGGTAGAGAGGCAGAGAGGTTTAGGAGGGAGCTCCAGAGCTCAGGGCCTAGGCCACAGAAGGCACGGCCACCGATGGTGGAACGATGATAATCAGGAATGCTCAAGAGGGCAGAATTAGAGGAGCGCAGATATCTCGGGGGGGTTGTGGGGCTGGAGGAGATTACAGAGATAGCGAGAGACGATTAACCACAACTGGGGAGTATGGAGATGGTTCTGGGTTAGGAGCAATTGGGTCTACTCCGTAAAAGCACAGGGGCCACTCTCCATACCTCAGATCCCGAGAGTCAATAGACAAGAAGGAATCCAGGTGAAAATAACTGATATATCCCAAAGAATAAAAGGCTATCCTCACCTGTAATGACTGATGTCGACACTGAAAGCGAACTTGGGAACTTAGTCCTTCTCTGCCTGCTCCATCTCCATCTCAGCCAATGGTGGGAAACCTGAGCAAGTTGAAAGAATCTATTTCTCACTTACCTGTCCCCATAAACATGTGGCAGAGAGGCTGCCCACCCAAGGTATGTGCAGGGGAGCGAGGAAAGGGTTAAGGAGTCGTTTACTCCCGTAGCAGCAATCTATTGATCGACATTCTGCGTGCAAGGTCTCCCACTGGCCTTTGCTCGATCATCTGTTTCACAGAGAAAGCTGACAGAGAGACCCACTCCAGAGACGTCAGCACAAAATCTATGCAGTACTGAGGGGGTACTGCACTGTCGGAGGTGCTGTCTCGCAGCGTAGAGGGAACTTTACTCTGTATCTAACCCATGTTATACCTGCCCAGAATCTCAAACCCGGCACCAAGCTCATAGTCTGCAGAGCAGCAGTGATACCCACCCTCCTATATGGCTCAGAGACATGGACTATGTACAGCAGGCACCTCAAAGCGCTGGAGAAGTACCACCAACACTGCCTCTGCAAGATCCTGCAAATCCATTGGCAGGACAGACGCACCAACGTCAGTGTTCTCGCTCAGGCCAACATCCCCAGCATCGAAGCACTGACCACACTCGACCAGCTCCGGTGGGCGGGCCACATTGTCCGCATGCCCGATGCGAGACGCCCAAAACAAGCGCACTACTTGGAGCTCCAGCAAGGCAAGCAAGCCCCAGGTGGGCAGAGGAAATGTTTCAAGGACACCATCAAAGCCTCCTTGAAAAAGTGCAACATCCCCACCGACACCTGGGAATCCCTGGGCCAAGACCGCCCTCAGTGAAGGAGGAGCATCCGGGAAGGCGCCGAACACCGAGATTCTTCGCCGGGATCACGCGGAGGCCAA
Organism: Pristiophorus japonicus; assembly: GCF_044704955.1. Lineage (NCBI taxonomy): Eukaryota > Metazoa > Chordata > Chondrichthyes > Pristiophoridae > Pristiophorus > Pristiophorus japonicus. Next base: position 213,153,034 of record NC_091987.1, on the reverse strand, counting down.
GCGTAAACAACGGAAGGAGCGTACGACAACCCAAGCACCCCACCCACCCGTCCCTTCAACCAACATCCCTTCAACCACCGTCTGCCCCACCTATGACAGAGACTGTAGGTCCCGCATCAGACTCTTCAGTCACCTGAGGACTAATTAGTGTGCAAGCAAGTCATCTTCGACTCCGAGGAACTGCCTAAGAAGATGACCACCTGCCCTGGGCGTGTTTGATGGGACAGTGCAGAGGGAGCTTTACTCTGTATCTAACCCGTGCTATACCTGCCCTGGGAGTGTCCCACACAAGAGATCGGTGTGCAAAATCAAAGCACATGGTATTGGGAGTAATATACTGACGTGGATAGAGAATTGGTTGGCAGACAGGAAGCAGAGAGTCGGGATAAACGGGTCCTTTTCAGAATGGCAGACAGTGACTAGTGGGGTGCCGCAGGGCTCAGTGCTGGGACCCCAGCTCTTTACAATATACATTAATGATTTACTTGAAGGAATTGAGTGTAATATCTCCAAGTTTGCAGATGACACTAAACTGGGTGGCGGTGTGAGCTGTGAGGAGGATGCTAAGAGGCTGCAGAGTGACTTGGACAGGATAGGTGAGTGGGCAAATACATGGCAGATGCAGTATAATGTGGATAAATGTGAGGTTATCCACTTTGGGGGCAAAAACACGAAGGCAGAATATTATCTGAATGGCAGCAGATTAGGAAAAGGCGAGGTGCAACGAGACCTGGGTGTCATGGTTCATCAGTCATTGAAAGCTGGTATGCAGGTACAGCAGGCGGTGAAGAAGACAAATGGTATGTTGGCCTTCATAGCTAGGGGATTTGAGTATAGGAGCAGGGAGGCCTTACTGCAGTTGTGCAGGGCCTTAGTGAAGCCTCACCTGGAATATTGTGTTCAGTTTTGGTCTCCTAATCTGAGGAAGGATGTTCTTGCTATTGAGGGAGTGCAGCGAAGATTCACCAGACTGGCTGGACTGACATATGAGGAGAGACTGGATCAACTGGGCCTTTATACATTGGAGTTTAGAAGGATGAGAGGAGATCTCATAAAAACATATAAAATGGGACTGGACAGGTTAGTTACGAGAAGAATGTTCCCAATGTTGGGGAAGTCCAGAACCAGGGGACACAATCTTAGGATAAGGGGTAAGCCATTTAGGACTGAGATGAGGAGAAACTTGTTCACTCAGAGAGTTGTTAACCTGTGGAATTACCTACCGCAGAGAGTTGTTGATGCCAGTTGGATATATTCAAGAGGGAGTTAGATATGGCCCTTACGGCTAAGGGGATCGAGGGGTATGGAGAGAAAGCAGGAAAGGGGTACTGAGGGAATGATCAGCCATGATCTTATTGAATGGTGGTGCAGGGTCAAATGGCCTACTCCTGCACCTATTTTCTATGTTTCTATGTTTGATGGGACAGTGTAGAGGGAGCTTTACTTTGTAGTTAACCCCGTGCTGTACCATCTCTGGGAGTGTTTGATGGGACAGTGTAGAGGAAGCCTTACTCTATATCTAACATAGTATTTCATCGTATTTACAGCACAGAAACAGGCCGTTCAGCCAAACGGGTCTGTGCCGGTGTTTATGCTCCACACCAGCCTCCTCCCACCCCTCTTCATCTCACCCCATCACCATATCCCTCTATTTATTTGTCCCTCATGTGTTTATCTAGCTTTTTCTTAAATGCATCTATGGTAATTGTTTCATTTATTACTTGTGGTAGCGAGTTCCACATTCTCAACACTCTGGGAAAAGGAACTTCTCCTGAATTCCCTCTTGGATTTATTAATGACTATCTGATATTTCTGGCCCCGAGTTCCGGTCTCCCCGCAAATGGAAACATTTTTTCTATGTTTATCTTCTCAAACCCCTTCCTAACCTTAAAGACCTCTATCAGGTCACCCCTCCGCCTTTTCTGTTTGATGGGGCAGTGAGGAGGGAGCTCTGTTCTGTTTCTAACCCGAGCATGGGGGAGGCAGGGAGTGAGAGAGGAAGAGGGTTGGAGTGCGTGAGGTTGGGGGAGGAAGAGAGTGATAGTGCAGGAAGGAGGGAGTTAGTCTAGGGGAGTGAGGGAATGAGTAAGCTTGGAGAAGGGAGTGAGGGAGAGTTGGAGAGTGAGTGAGAGAAGGAGAGAGTGGGGGAGGGAGGGAATAAGTCTGGTGAGGGAGAGAGTGAACGCAGGGGAGGGACTGAGGGAGAAAGTGAACTGGGAAGAGAGCAAGGGAGTGACTGAGAGTGAGGGAAGGATGGAGGGAGTGTGAGTGAGCGATGGAGGGAATGAGAGTGAGAGACGGGAGGAGGGAGTGATTGGAGGAGGATGTCTCTGTAACTGGGCCCCCCGTGCATCTCTGTAACTGAGCCCCACGCGCATCTCTGTAACTGGGCCCCCTGTGCATCTCTGTAACTGGGCCCCCCGTGCATCTCTGTAACTGGGCCCCCCGTGCATCTCTGTAACTGAGCCCCACGCGCATCTCTGTAACTGGGCCCCCCATGCATCTCTGTAACTGAGCCCCCCGCGCATCTCTGTAACTGAGCCCCCCGCGCATCTCTGTAACTGAGCCCCCCGCGCATCTCTGTAACTGGGCCCCCCGTGCATCTCTGTAACTGGGCCCCCCATGCATCTCTGTAACTGAGCCCCCCGTGCATCTCTGTAACTGAGCCCCCCGCGCATCTCTGTAACTGGGCCCCCCGCGCATCTCTGTATCTGGGCCCCCCGTGCATCTCTGTAACTGAGCCCCCCGCGCATCTCTGTAACTGGGCCCCACGCGCATCTCTGTAACTGGGCCCCACGCGCATCTCTGTAACTGGGCCCCCCGTGCATCTCTGTAACTGGGCCCCCCGCGCATCTCTGTAACTGGGCCCCCCGCGCATCTCTGTAACTGGGCCCCCCGTGCATCTCTGTAACTGAGCCCCCCGCGCATCTCTGTAACTGGGCCCCTCGCGCATCTCTGTAACTGGGCCCCCCGTGCATCTCTGTAACTGAGCCCCACGCGCATCTCTGTAACTGGGCCCCCCGTGCATCTCTGTAACTGGGCCCCCCGTGCATCTCTGTAACTGGGCCCCCCGTGCATCTCTGTAACTGGGCCCCCCGTGCATCTCTGTAATTGGGCCCCCAGCGTCTCTGTAACTGGACCCCCAGTGTCTCTGTAACTGGGCCCCCCGCGCATCTCTGTAACTGGGTCCCCCACGCGTCTCTGTAATTGGGCCCCCTGTGCGTCTCTGTAACTGGGCCCCACACCCCCCCCCGGCGTGTCTCTGTAACTGGGCCCCCGCACATCTCTGTAATTGGGCCCCCTGTGCGTCTCTGTAACTGCCTCCCCTCCCCCCCGGCGCGTCTCTGTAACTGGGCCCCCCGTGTCTCTGTAACTGGGCCCCCCGTGTCTCTGTAACTGGGCCCCCCGTGCCTCTGTAACTGGGCCCCCCGTGCGTCTCTGTAACTGGGCCCCCCGCGCGTCTCTGTAACTGGGCCCCCCGTGCGTCTCTGTAACTGGGCCCCCCGTGCGTCTCTGTAACTGGGCCCCCCGTGCGTCTCTGTAACTGGGCCCCCTGTGTCTCTGTAACTGGGCCCCCCTTGTCTCTGTAACTGGGCCCCCCGTGCGTCTCTATAACTGGGCCCCCCATGTCTCTGTAACTGGGCCCCCCGTGCGTCTCTATAACTGGGCCCCCCCGTGTCTCTGTAACTGGGCCCCCTGCGTCTCTGTAACTTGGCCCCTGCACATCTCTGTAACTGGGCCCTCTGTGCGTCTCTATAACTGGGCCCCCCCGTGTCTCTGTAACTGGGCCCCCTGCGTCTCTGTAACTTGGCCCCTGCACATCTCTGTATCTGGGCCCCCCGTGAGTCTCTGTAACTGGGTCTCCCGCATGTCTTGTTGCCAAAAGCAAGAAAATGTGCTGGATGTTCTCTGGAAGCGTATTGCCAACCAGTAACTCAATAAGCAGAGATGGCTGGAGTAGGATGTAGGAATGCCACAGGGTCTAACCGGTGATGTACCTGACCTGGAAAGCTTGGCAACAGCGAGCAAGGTTAGAAGGGCAAGGGCAGCATGTGCATGGGAACACCACCACCTCCACGTTCCCCTCCCAGTCACACACCACCCTGACTGGGAAATATATCGGCCGTTCCTTCATAGTCGCTGGGTCAAAATCCTGGAACTCCCTCCCTAACAGCACTGTGGGAGCACCTTCACCACACGGACTGCAGCGGCTCAAGAGGCGGCTCACCACCACCTTCTCAAGGGGCAATTAGGGATGGGCAATAAATGCCGGCCTTGCCAGCGACGCCCACATCCCGGGACGAATAACAAAACAAATTAGGAGGTTAATATCCCTCACGGGAGGGTGAGTGTGTGGAACAGACTGCCAGCGAAATTCAGCGTCAGGAATATCTTCAGTGATGCCAATCCCACCATCTCGTAAATCACCGGTTAGAACCTGTGGCATTCCTACATCCTACTCCAGCCATCTCTGCTTATTGAGTTACTGGTTGGCAATACGCTTCCAGAGAACATCCAGCACATTTTCTTGCTTTTTGGCAACAAGACATGCGGGAGACCCAGTTACAGAGACGCACAGCGGGCTCACTTACAGAGACACAGGGGGCCTAGTTACAGAGATGCGCGGAGGGCCCAGTTACAGAGATGCGTGGGGGCCCAGTTACAGAGACGCAGGGGGGACCCAGTTACAGAGACACAGGGGGCCCATAAAATCTTTAAAAATTATGTGATTTGGAATAGAAATCATGAGTTGCTATTTTATTCCCGACCCGACCCCTCGCTGCCCTTTGCACCCGGACAAGAAGCACCTTGTGCGACCTTTGCCCCCAGATCAGGAAGCACATTCAGCCGTCACTAACCGATTACTGACATAAGATAAGAAGAAATAGGCGCCTTGCACTTCTGATCACAAAAAGTTTTCAAAAGAAAGGATTTCTGCGGGTGGAGATCTAATTTCCCCCAAAACAGTTTCCCAGCCTGCTCGTTATAAACGATCAATAACAATTAACATAGAATCACAGAAGGGTTACATCACGGAAGGAGGCCATTCGGCCCGTCGAACACGTGACGGCTCTCTGCAAGAGCACCACTCCCCCTCCCTTTTCCCCACAGCCCAGCACATTTTTTTTGCTTCAGGTACTAATCCAATTCCCCTTTGAAAGCCACAATTGAATCTGCCCCCATCACCCTCTCAGGCCGTGTATTCCAGATCCTAACCACTCGCTGCGTAAAACAGTTTTTCTTCATATCGCCTTTGGTTCTTCTGCCAATCACCTTACCCACCCGTCCCTTCAACCATCACCTGCCCCACCTGTGACAGACTCTGTAGGTCCTGCATCAGTGACTTGAGAACTATTAGTGTGGAAGCAAGTCATCCTCGATTCCGAGGGACTGCCTGAGAAGAAGAAATCTGTGTCCTCTGGTTCTCGACCCTTCTGCCAATGGGAACAGTTTCTCTCTAGCTACTCTGTCCAGACCCCTCATGATTTTGAACACCGCTATCAAATCTCCTCGCAACCTTCTCTGCTCCAAGGAGAACAGCCCCAACTTGTCCAGTCTATCCACGTAACTGAAGTCCCTCATCCCTGGAACATGCTTGTAAATCTGTTCTGCCACATGCAGTTTATTTTTTTTGCTTTGCTTGCCAGCTTCTTGTTTTCTTGCAGTGATTGTCCTCAGGCCACAATGGTGAAGATGATGATGTAATATAAATGCGATGGAGGTGATGTATGTTGAAAGCAGCTCGGGGGGGAAAGGCACATTAACACAATTAAACCTCTTTCCCTGCTCTCTGTTAAAAAACTATGTAGTTTCACAGTGCTTAGATGGCTGCCAATGAAATGCAATGTGCACTCGTGCTCTCTCTCTCTCCCTCTCTCTCTCTCTCACACGCATACATTTCGAAGCTCCTTTCCTCTCTCTCTCTCACATTCCCACTTTCCAGATCACGTTAGTCCAATCCTTTTTGCAAAATGCATCTTGTGGGGTTTTTTCTACTTATTTAAAAATCTTCCTTCCTTGTTTTGTTTTTTTGCAATACGATCCCTTCGGATGAGACGATGAACCGAGGCCCCGTCTGCTCTCTCGGGTGGATGTAAAAGATCCCGTGGCACTATTTCGAAGAAGAGTAGGGGAGTTATCCCCGGTGTCCTGTGGCCAATATTTAACCCTCAATCAACATCACTAAAAACAGATTATCTGGCCATTATCACAGTACTTTGTGTGGGAGCTTGCTGTGTGCAAATTGGCTGCCGCGTTTACTACATTACAACAGTGACTGCGCTCTAAAAGTACTTCATTGGCTTCTTTGGGACGTCCTGAGGATGGGAAAGGCACTATATAAATGCAAGTCTTTCTATCTTTATTTCTTTCTCAGTTATAGTATTAATGATGTACAAATAAGAATCCCAGAGGGTCTGATCGCAGGGGGGAGACTCCCTTTGGGAAATTTACCTCCAGAAAATAACCCGACTATCCAATACTCCACTCCATTTTTTTATTGCACAAATCAGTGTATTTTTTCCCCCGTGCATGTGCAACTCACAGGATTTTTTACCACCAAAAAAATCCCGAGATTTAAGCATTCTATCGTGAGTGTTGCTTTATTTTACTCCGGACTCGCGAGAGTTGGCAATACTGTATCTTTAGAAATTAAATGGATCAACTTTGATTGAGGGTTAGAGAGATATCGATAGCAAAGAGAAAGACTTGCATTTAAATAGCACCTTTCACAACCTCAGGTCATACCAAAACGCTTTATAGCCAATGCAGTACTTTATGAAGTTTAGTCGCTGTTGTAATTTAGGGTAATTTAAGGAAACGCAGCAGCCAATTTACGCACAGCAAGCAAGCTCGCACAATCAACAATGTGATAATGACCAGATAATCTGTTTTTGTGATGTTGATTGAGAGATAGATATTGGCCATAACTCCAGGGAGAACTCCCCTGCTCTTCTTCGAAATAGTGCCACGGGAGCTTTTGTCCACCTGAGAGGGCAGACAGAGCCTTGGTTTAATGTCTCATCCAAAAGACGGCACCTCCGAAAGCACAGCACTCCCTCAGTACTGCCCCTCCAACAGTGCGGCGCTCCCTCAGTACTGCCCCTCTGACAGTGCGGTGTTCCCTCAGTACTGCCCCTCCAACAGTGCGACGCTTCCTCAGTACTGCCCCTCCAACAGTGCGGCGCTCCCTCGGTACTGCCCCTCTGATAGTGCGGTGTTCCCTCAGTACTGCCCCTCCGACAGCGCAGCAGCCCCTCAGTGCTGCCCCTCCGACAGCGCAGCAGCCCCTCAGTGCTGCCCCTCCGACAGTGCAGCGCTCCCTCCGACAGTGTGGCACTCCCTCAGCACTGCACTGGAGTGTCAGCCTAGATTATGTGCTCAAGTCTCTGGAGTGGGACTTGAACCCACAACTTTCTGACTCAGAGGCGAGAGTGCTGCCCACTGAGCCACAGCTGACACACCATTAAGACCAGGTTAGTTCAGGGGAGCGACTGAGGGGGCCAGAAAGATAGCGATCGATCAGATTAATTCGGGGGAGTGAGTGATTGACTGATGCTGACCTGTGTGGACTGTGAAAGCAGTTAGAGATTGATGACCAAATCCATAATTCTCATTCCAAGCTTTATTGCGTTCTTTGAAGATTTACCGATGAGATGCTACAATCGAGAAAAAATTCTACTCGCATAAATCAATATAAAAAACCAACGTGCGCTACCAAAAATAATTTAGCAATTTGGCTGCAATTTCTCATTTGATTATTGAATTATTAAAAATGATAATATGGATTGCAGTCGATAAAGAGTTTTGTTGTAATATTTTATTTAAACACTTAAAAAAAAAATTGATCAGCATTTATTGCAGTGAGCCTTCTCTGCGAAGCACTGGGCTCCTTCTGAAGATGGCGTTCCCACAATGGCGTTGGATTATTCAACCCTAAATGTAACTCGTATTCAAACGTGTATCGGGAATTGCAGCCACAGGATTCAAAGTTGCAATTACTCATCTAGTCCACCAGATGGAGCTAGTACTAAATTCTAGGAGGAGTCTGCATTAATATAGCGCCTTTCACAACCTCATGATGTCCCCAAATCAGTTTGCAGCCAATGAAATACTTTTGAAATGCAGTCTCTGTTGTAATGTGGGAAACGCGGCAGCCAATTTGCTGACAGCAAGCTGCCAGAAACAGCAACGAGATAATGAGCAGATCATCTGTTTCAGTGATGTGGGCCAGGAAACTGGGGATAACTCCCCTGCTCTTCTTCAAAATAGTGCCATGGGATCTTTTACGTCCACCTGAGAGAGCAGACGGGGCCTCGGCTTAACGTTTCATCTGAAAGACGGCACCCTCCGACAGTGCAGACACTCCCTCGGTACTGCACTGGGAGTGTCAGCCTGCATTCTGTGCTAAAGTTCCTGGAGTGGGACTATGAACCCACAACCTTCTGACTCAGAGGCGAGAGAGTGCTACCCACTGAGCCATGGCTGACACCTGAGAATGGATCTTGCTTGGTGTAACTGGGCAGCCATGTTGTTGTGGAGCCAGATGGAATATCCCACCTGAGATTTCTTTACATTTTTTTTTTAAGTACAATATTTAGATTTATATTTTAATATTGCTTCAGAATTTAGACATTAAGGTGGAGAAATTGGGGTCGTTTGCGCCTCCTGTACGGGACGCAAACGAGTTTTTGCCCAGGCGTGGCGCCACTAACAAGTCCCGCTAAATTCCGCGGTAGTTTAAAGTGGCGGCAGTAACCGTTAGCGACCTGCTCCACTGTGTCAGTGATAAGTACGCTCGAGTACCATGCTGATGGCACGGCACCCCGCTCCCTGGTGGTCCAGGTAGTCCTGCAGCATCTGCAGTTTGGCCCTCCCCTTTAATAAAGGGGAGGGGGGCTCCTTCTACGCAGGAGCCCCCCCCAGTGTGTAGCGCTGTGCCCCGTTCCCTCCGCCTCCGCCCCCTCAGTGCCCCAGAGGGGAAGTGGAACGCATTTTCTTGTGCTTCACTTCCTCTCGTGGGGGGGTGACCCCAATTTGGCGAGTGGGGCGGGACCTCTGCTCCTGCTGCAGGAACTCCCGCCTCGCGGATGTTACCACCCCCCAAGCGGGATGCTGTGCAATTTCCTGGCCTAAGTGGTAACAAACTTGTAAAATCATGTAGGCTGGTTTGGGTTTGTCTAGTCAAGTCACTGGGTGACCTTTGTGGGGGGAGCAGTGGGTAGACTAACTGAGCACTTGGGAAGAGTTCTCAATGTCAGAGAAACCGTGACATTTTCTGTGACAAGCTGTCAACTTGTTACCAGGGATGATGGACTTCAACAACAACTTGCATTGATATAGCACCTTTAATGCACTAAATGTCCCAAGGCGCGTGACAGGAGCGATTATCAAACAAAATTCGACACCAAGCCACATAAGGAGATATTAGGACAGGTGAAGAGGCTTTAAGGAACATCTTAAAAGGAGAAGTGGAGAGGTTCAGGGAGAGGTTCATGCACTTTGGCAGAAAAAAATCAAAGAGCAAGTTATTATTTAAATGGAGAAAGATTGCAAAGTGCTGCAGTACAGCGGGACCTGGGGGTTACTTGTGCATGAAACACAAAAGGATAGTATGCAGGTACAGCAAGTAATCAGGAAGGCCAATGGAATCTTGGCCTTTATTGCAAAGGGGATGGAGTATAAAAGCAGGGAAGTCTTGCTACAGTTATACAGGGTATTGGTGAGGCCACACCTGGAATACTGCGTGCAGTTTTGCTTTCCATATTTATGAAAGGATATACTTGCTTTGGAGGCAGTTCACAGAAGGTTCACTAGGTTGATTCCGGGGATGAGGGTGTTGACTTATGAGGACAGGTTGAGTAGGTTGGGCCTCTACTCATTGGAATTAAGAAGAATGAGAGATGATCTTATCGAAACATACAAGATTATGAGGGGGCTTGACAAGGTGGATGCAGAGAGGCTGTTTCCACTGACGGGGGAGACTAGAACTAGAGGGCATGATCTTAGAATAAGGTGCCGCCCATTTAAAACTGAGATGAGGAGAAATTTCTTCTCTCAGAGGATTGTAAATCTGTGGAATTCGCTGCCTCAGAGAGCTGTGGAAGCTGGGACATTGAATAAATTGAAAACAGAAATAGACACTTTCTTAAACGATAAGGGAATAAGGGGTTATGGAGAGCGGGCAGGGAAGTGGACATGAGTCCATGATCAGATCAGCCAGGATCGTATTAAATGGCGGAGCAGGCTCGAAGGCTCATGTGGCCTACTCCTGCTCCTATTTCTTATATTCTTATGTTCTTATGAATTCCAGAGCTTCGGACCCAGGCTGCTGAAGGCACGGTTACCAATGGTGAAGCGATGAAGATCAGGGATGTGGAAGAGGACATAATTGGAGGAACCGCAAAGATCTTGTAGGTTGTCGGGCTGGAGGAGATTAGAGAGATAGGGAGAGCGAGGCCATGGAGGGATTTGAAAAAAAGTGAGAATTTTAAAATCGAGGCATTTTTGGACCGCGTGCCAACTACAGTTATGTGGAGACTGGAGAAACTGGGATTATTCTCCTTAGAGCAGAGAAGGCTAAGGGAAGATTTAATAGAGATGTTTAACATTATGAGGGATTCTGAATAGAGTAAGTAAGGAGGAACTGTTTCCACTGTAACCAGAGGACACAGGTTTCAGGTAATTGGAAAAAGATCCAGAGGGGAAAGGAGGATAAATATTTTACGCAGCGAGTTGTTGTAGTCTGGAATGTACTGCCTGAAAGAACAGTGGAAGCAGAATCAAAAGTAATTTTCAAAAGGGAATTGGATATATACTTGAAAAGCACACATTTGCAGGGCTGTGGGGAAAGAATAGAGGAGTGGGGCTAATTGGGCAGCTCTTTCAAAAAGTCAGAATCTATCGGTCTCAGTTTTGGAAGATAAGATAAGATAAGAATTAGGAACAGGAGTAGGCCATCTAGCCCCTCGAGCCTGCTCCGCCATTCAACAACATCATGGCTGATCTGGCCATGGACTCAGCTCCACTTACCCGCCCGCTCTCCGTAACCCTTAATTTCCTTATTGGTTAAAAATCTATCTATCTGTGATTTGAATACATTCAATGAGCTAGCCTCAACTGCTTCCTTGGGTAGAGAATTCCACAGATTCACAAACCTCTGGGAGAAGAAATTCCTTCTCAACTCGGTTTTAAATTGGCTCCCCCGTATTTTGAGGCTGTGCCCCCTAGTTCTAGTCTCCCCGACCAGTGGAAACAACCTCTCTGCCTCTATCTTGTCTATCCCTTTCATTATTTTAAATGTTTCTAGAAGATCACCCCTCATCCTGCTGAACTCCAACGAGTAAAGCCCCAGTCTACTCAATCTATCATCGTAAGGTAACCCCCTCATCTCCGGAATCAGCCTAGTGAATCGTCTCTGTAACCCCTCCAAGGCTAGTATATCCTTCCTTAAATAAGGTGACCAAAACTGTACGCAGTATTCCAGGTGCGGCCTCACCAATACCCTGTACAGTTGCAGAAGGACCTCCCTGCTTTTGTACTCCATTCCTCTCGCAATGAAGGCCAACATTCCATTCGCCTTCCTGATTACCTGCTGCACCTGCAAACTAACTTTTTGGGATTCTAAAAGAGTTTCATGCACAAGGACCCCCCCAGGTCCCTCTGCACCACAGCATGTTGTAATTTCTCCCCATTCAAATAATATTCCCTTTTACTGTTTTTTTTTACAAGGTGGATGACCTCACATTTTCCAACATTGTATTCCATCTGCTAAACCTTAGCCCATTCGCTTAACCTATCTAAATCTCTTTGCAGCCTCTCTGTGTCCTCTACACAACCCGCTTTCCCACTAATCTTTGTGTCATCTGCACATTTTGTTACACTACACTCTGTCCCCTCTTCCAGGTCATCTATGTATATTGTAAACAGTTGTGGTCCCAACACCGATCTCTGTGGCACACCACTAACCACCGATTTCCAACCCGAAAAGGACCCAGTTATCCCGACTCTCTGCTTTCTGTTAGCCAGCCAATTCTCTATCCATGCTAATACATTTCCTCTGACTCCGCGTACCTTTATCTTCTGCCGTAACCTTTTGTGTGGCACCTTATCGAATGCCTTTTGGAAATCTAAATACACCACATCCATCGGTACACGTCTATCCACCATGCTCGTTATATCCTCAAAGAATTCCAGTAAATTAGTTAAACATGATTTCCCCTTCATGAATCCATGTTGCGTCTGCTTGATTGCACTATTCCTATCTAGATGTCCCGCTATTTCTTCCTTAATGATAGCTTCAAGCATTTTCCCCACGACAGATGTTAAACTAACCGGCCTATAGTTACCTGCCTTTTGTCTGCCCCCCTTTTTTAAACAGAGGCGTTACATTAACTGCTTTCCAATCCGATGGTACCTCCCCAGAGTCCAGAGAATTTTGGTAGATTATAACGAATGCATCTGCTATAACTTCCGCCATCTCTTTTAATACCCTGGGATGCATTTCATCAGGACCAGGGGACTTGTCTACTTTGAGTCCCATTGGCCTGTCCAGCACTACCCCCCCTAGTGATAGTGATTGTCTCAAGGTCCTCCCTTCCCACATTCCCGTGACCAGTAATTTTTGGCATGGTTTTTGTGTCTTCCACTGTGAAGACCGAAGCAAAATAATTGTTTAAGGTCTCAGCCATTCACACATTTCCCATTATTAAATCCCCCTTCTCATCTTCTAAGGGACCAACATTTACTTTAGTCACTCTTTTCCGTTTTATATATCTGTAAAAGCTTTTACTATCTGTTTTTATGTTTTGCGCAAGTTTACTTTCATAATCTATCTTTCCTTTCTTTATTGCTTTCTTAGTCATTCTTTGCTGTCGTTTAAATTTTTCCCAATCTTCTATTTTCCCACTAACCTTGGCCACCTTATACGCATTGGTTTTTCATTTGATACTCTCCTTTATTTCCTTGGTTATCCACGGCTGGTTATCCCTTCTCTTACCGCCCTTCTTTTTCACTGGAATATATTTTTGTTGAGCACTATGAAAGAGCTCCTTAAAAGTCCTCCACTGTTCCTCAATTGTGCCACCGTTTAGTCTGTATTCCCAGTCTACTTCAGCTAACTCTGCCCTCATCCCACTGTAGTCCCCTTTGTTTAAGCATAGTACGCTCGTTTGAGACACTACTTCCTCACCCTCAATCTGTATTACAAATTCAACCATACTGTGATTACTCATTCCAAGAGGATCTTTTACCAGGAGATCGTTTATTATTCCTGTCTCATTACACAGGACCAGATTTAAGATAGCTTGCTCCCTTGTAGGTTCTGTAACATACTGTTCTAAGAAACAATCCCGTATGCATTCTATGAATTCCTCCTCCAGGCTACCCCGTGCGATTTGATTTGACCAATCAATATGTAGGTTAAAATCCCCCATTATTACTGCCATTCCTTTTTCACATGCCTCTATTATTCCCTTGATTATTGCCCGCCCCACCGTGAAGTTATTATTTGGGGGCCTATAAACTAAGCCCACCAGTGACTTTTTCCCCCTACTATCTCTAATCTCCACCCACAATGATTCAACATTTTGTTCATTCGAGCCAATATCATCTCTCACAACTGCCCTGATATCATCCTTTATTAACAGAGCTACCTCACCTCCTTTCCCTTCTTGTCTATCCTTCTGAAACTCCCATTGTCCTCCAGCCTTTTGGGGGGAGAGAGTTCCAGAGTTTCTCCTACCCTTGGTATGAAGAAATGCTTCCTGACTTCGCTCCTGAATGTCCTGGCTCGAATATTAAGTTTATGTCCCCTTGTTCCAGATTCCCCCACCAAAGGAATTAGTCTCAGTACTTGCCCTATCAAATCCTATTCATGGAGTAAATTTGAGAGAGATGTTTAAAATCGTGAAGAATTCAATAGTAGCCTTCAAAAAGGGAATTAGATAAATACTTGAAGGAGAAAGCATTGCAGGGATATGGGGAAAGAGTGGGGGAGGGGGACTGACTGGATTATTCTTCGAAAGAGCCTGCGCAGATTCGGTGGGCTGAATGGCCTCCTTCTGTGCTGTATCTATAATACTCCACCCTTCAGTAGAAAACTAACATAGGATTAATTATTTTGGTCTGACTTCTCCTACATTTCTCATTATTTCATCACATTCCGACTGGCTGTGCGGTTTGCCAGTATTTTTTGGCTCCTGCTCTCATTCAGTCTAACAAGACCCAACGTTATCAATGGGAGATTTTGATCCAGGCCACCGAACGCTGAGCAGCCCCAACTCCACGGCGCCCTCACGCATTCCCCACGCAACTGAACATCTGGTTCTGATCACCGGGCAGGAGCGGCTGTGATGCCTCCACTGCCGAATAGCCACGCTCCAAAATACTGGAGAAAGCTGCAGATTGGCCAAATCTCCTTGCAGGCGGCCGAAAGCAGTCGGCGCCTCTGACCGTTTGGCCTGGTCTCCCCTCTACCCCCTTTATTGCAGACAGCCCGATAAAGCGGCCTTTTCCCTTGCCTTGTTCGGGTCCACACACCCAGTGCATTAATCTGTCTTTCTCTCTCTCTCTTTCTCTATACAGATGTTGACCAGATCCGGTGTGCGTTTCCAGCATTTTCATGTTTTTTTAACATTTCAGATTCCCAGCGTTGACAGGAATTCATTTTTTTTTAATTCCCCCCCCCCCCCCCCCCATAAAGGCACCCATTCTACAGCTCAGTCTTTTTCACATAACCATTCTCCCTCACTCTGGGGAGGGTATTAATGGAAGGAAAACAGCAATTAGCCATAGGTGGAACATTCCTTTGAATAACAGACAATTGCAGCACCGGGCGCCTTTTCTCGAGGTGGAACCGTGAAGATTTGTGACAGGGATAAAACACATCTGATGATCAGGACATTTTGACACACCCAGTAGGCAGCATTGGAGAGAGCGAGCACTCCATTTCACCCTGTATGTGTGTGTTTATATATATATATCAAAATATGAAATAATCTGAGTGAGTCACTTCACATCAACAATCTCAGTGAATCTCAACAGGGAATCCAAAATGACCTGTTTTGACATGCAATAAACACCAAGGTCTCTCTGAAAAGAATATATACATACACACACACACACACAGTGAGAACTAGACAATATGAGGGTGGTTTGGAACTTGCGATCTGTATGGAGCAGAACCGTTCCACAAGCAATGACAGGTCATTCAATATTAGATAACATCTTTACATTTTCTCTGCTGAAAGAACAAGAGATATGGCAATCTCTGTGCTTTGGCAGTGTTGCTGATTCAGATCGACCCTCTCTCTCAGACTCCCTTCTCTCTCTCTCCCTTCCCTCCCTCTTTGCTTTTATATTTCTGTTTCCAAACGACAAATCTGGTAAAATGCAATGAAAAGGTTTGCCACTTACCCCAGCCGCTGGACAGAAGCACCAGCCCGAACAAGCCGAAATGTAGCAACGCGGGAAGAACCGGTCTGGCGTTAACTTTCATCGTGAATTTGCCACAGAATGGAGAGCCGGGGAAGGGAAGGGAAGGGAAGGCGGTGACAGGAGACACAAGAGCTCTCTCTCTCTCTCTCTCTCACTCACTCAAGCTGCTCGGCAGAGGCTTGAGCGAGGTTCAATATGGCTGGATGTGCGTTTGCTAGAATGGGAAGGGGTTCATTCTGCGTTTTGGAGGGGGTGAGAGACAACAGCAATTGTATTCACTGAAGAAATCAGCGTGCTGTGGGCGGAGGGATGAAATAATAACTAGAAAGCAGATCATATCATCAGAATCTGCAAGCTGCAATCAATTAATGGGGGCCCGGTTACTGGAATCCAGAATTATTTATCCCTCCACATTTTTCATCTCCATATTTGGGCTACGAGGGGACCACAGGGCATTAACCACTTAAAGTGCTTTAGCATAGATGCATTTAAGAGGCACTAGATACACAAAAACGAGGGAGAATGGAATAGAAGGATATGGTGATGGGATGAGATGAAGATGGATGGGATGGGATGAGATGAAGAGGGATGGGAGGAGGCTGGTGTGGAGCATAAACCCTGGCATGGATCAGTTGGGCCGAATGGCCTGTTTCTGTGCTGTAAATACAACAACAACTTGTATTTATATAGCGCCTTTAATGTAGTAAAACGTCCTCAGGAGCGTTATAAAATAAAAAAAATTGACACCAAGCGTGTGACACGTAAGAAGAAATTAGCGCAGGTGACCAAAAACTTGGTCAAAGAGGTAGGTTTTAAGGAGCGTCTTAAAAGGAGGAGAGGGAGGTAGAGAGGCGGAGAGGTTTAGGGAGGGAGTTCCAGAGCTTGGGGCCCAGGCAACAGAAGGCACGGCCACCGATGGTGGAGCGATTATAATCCCGGATGCTCAAGAGGGCAGAACTGGAGGAGTGCAGACATCTCGAGGGGTTGTGGGGCTGGAGGAGATTACAGAGATAGGGAGGGGCCAGGCCATGGAGGGAGTTGTAAACCAGGATGAGAATTTTGAAATACTGTGTAACATACATTCTGAAATTAAAATTATACAAACTTGACTTGCCTATTTATTTCCTTCACATTGAGTTGTTTTTATATATTAAAGTTTATCATTTAATTGATGATTTAATTCTCCCCAAAATCACTGAATTTACCTCCATCTCCTTGCCCCTGGATTTATTGCAGTTTGTGTCCCCTCCCCCTCCTCCCCTCCCCTCCCCTCCCCATCCTCCCCTCCACATCCTCCCTCCCCTCTCCCCATTCTCCTTCCCCCTCCTCCCTCACCCTCCCCATTCTCCTTCCCCAATTCTCCCTCCCCTCTCCCCATTCTCCCTCCCCCTCCTCCCTCGCCCTCCCCATTCTCCTTCCTCGCCCTCCCCCAATTCTCTCTCCCCTCTTCCCATTCTCACTCCCCATTTCCCCATTCTCCCTCCCCCCCTCTCCCCATTCTCCCTCCCCCCCTCTCCCCATTCTTCCTCCCCCCCTCTCCCCATTCTTCCTCCCCCTCCCCATTCTCCCTCCCCCCCTCTCCCTCTCCCTCAAAGATCACCCATGATCTCATTGAATGGCGGAGCAGGCTCGAGGGGTCAAATCCTGCTTCTATTTCTTATGTTATTTTTCTCCCTCCCATCCCCGTCCCCTCTCTCTCTTTGATAGAATGAATAGAGAGAGACTATCAAAACCGCTCATAGTTTTAAAGCCTTCTACTGAATCTCCTCTTAGTTTTCTTTGTAATTGTGGCAAGAATCCCAGTATCTAAAGTGTCAATAAATGTTGAGTATCTCAGTATCTCGAGTCCATCCCTATAATTAGAGTTTCCTATCCCTGCTATCATCCTGGTGAATCTACGGTATACAGTATTGAACAACACAAAAGTGGAGGATTTTAAAGCTTTGAGGAGGTCTGTAAAATACTTCTAGATATTATTGGAAAGGGCAGGACAGTGGCAAATGCAATCTATGGCTTTAAAGTCCTTTTTATAACAGGCTGCTCAAAAACTACACGCAGTATACTGACTGTGGGCTTGTACAAATTTATTCTCATCTCCTTTACTGTTTCAGTCTGTGTCCCATTTATAAAACCCAAAATGTGTTGCCCTTTTAATGGTTTATCAACTGCACTTGCACCTTCAGGTAACTGTGTATTTGAACCCATGGGTTTCTGTTCATCCATATCCTTCAATATCTTTCCATTGACTGTTTTACCTCACGCATTAAATTGCATCTGCCATCTGTTTGCCCATTCCATTAATGTCTTGAAGTTTTTTACAGTCCTCCTCACAAGATGACCCCTCCTCCCCACCCCCCCCCCACATTTGTGCTGTTAAATATCATGCTCCCTATTCATAAATCCAAATGATCTACACCGACCGAGAACGGCAGCGGATCCCACGTTGACCCCGGCGGGTACCAATTCCAACCCTTCTCCAGTCCACGCAACATCCATTTACCCCACTTTCTATCCATCAACCAACATCCTATCCATGCTGTTACATCTCCTCCTATAACAGAAGCCTGAATGTTTGTAACAAAGCTCCTGTGAAACTCCATAGCAAAAGTCGCCTGAAAATTCCACATTCACTACATCGACCTGGATTCCTTTTATCTAGCCAATCAGTCGCTTCTACAAAGGAAAACGATTACATTTGGCAATTGTGACTTCCCTTTAACAATTCTGGTTGACCTCGATTAGCCCTTTCATTTCGAAGGTCCAGCAACTTGGTGGCGGAGATAGGGCGCTGCCCCGGGGGAGTGACGCTGGCTCCTCAGACCAGGATCCTGATGGTGCCGCTCCGGTTCACATCAGCCCTGAGCCGACAGCTGCCTGGGTGTAATTGCTGCCAACGTGATCGGGGGCCCAGGAGAGGCGCGAGTTCGGGGCCCGGCAGAGGCGAGGGCCCAGGGGCAGCACGGGCCAGCCCACACTGCGATATGTGAGTGCACTAGGTCCGTGCAGCAGAGCTGGTCTCCAGTCGTCTTGGTTAATCTTTACCACTGGACCAAGACCTAGCTCTGTCAAGCCCGTGTGGTGGCTGGTGTGCAATGGTCACCACATGTTAAAAAAATCCACGCACAGGCATCTTCCACCCTTCAACATGTAGTTCGAGACCTGGAATATTAGGTCCTTCATTGAAACACCTGTGAACGTTTTGGCATGGAAGCAAGTCATCCTCGATTTGAGGAACTGCCTATGATGATGATGGTAATTAATTTGACTTCAAATAATGGATTTGAAGAATTGCCCAACATTAACCTTCACCTCAGTGGTCTGTTGTTACCTGGTTTATCTCTGTTCTTGATCATGAGTGTAACATTCATTACCCTCCAGTCCCACAACACAACTTGCGTACCGAATGAGGAATTATGGCTCCAACTTCTTTCACCAGCCCAAGGTGCATGCGATTGTGGCCCCGTGACTTATCCACCGTGAGTTCTGCTAATTGTTTTTCCGAATAATTTCCTTTTCTACAATTATAACCCATTGTTCCTTGTCCGTCTCTGGTACACCTACACTCTCACTTCCACTAGTATTTGTAAAGATATTACAATCACTGGTGTATGCTGAGTTAACTGCTTCTAGCCAGGGCAAGAGGCTCGCTGCTGCAATTGGCTATGGTGTCACTGCGTTTGAGAGGCAGTTATGCTGCTCCTGATCACTATCTAGCAACCCCTTTTGGAAAGACATCAGGGGAGGGCATTAATCAGGGGACAGGTTAGCCGTGGCTCAGTGGATAGCACTCTTGCCTCCGAGTCAGAAGGTTGTGGGTTCTAAGCCCCACTTCCAGATACTTGAGCACATAAATCTAGGCTGACACTCCCAGTGCAGTGCTGAGGGAGTGCTGCACTGTTGGAGATGCCGTCTTTCGGATGAGACGTTAAACCGAGGCCCCATATCAGATGGATATAAAAGATTCCACGGCACTATTTTGAAGAAGAGCAGAGGAGTTGTCCTCAGTCTCCTGGTCAATATTTATCCCTCAATCAACAAACAGATTATCTGGTCATTATCACATTGCTGTTTGTGGGAGCTTGCTGTGCGCAAATTGGCTGCTGCATTTCCCACATTACAACAGCGACTATACTCGTGAAAGGCGCTATATAAATGAAAGTTTTTTCTTTTGTAGGAGGGGAGAAATCTGAGGAGAAAAGGCAACTCTGAATACTTCCTCTTTGAGGTTCTGCACAAACTATCCACACAGTTCAATACTACAATGAAGAACTGTGTTAAAGGGGCACATTCTTCAAACTTTTTGTATGTTTACAAGTGCCCAATGGAACCAAAATCGGATTGAAAAGCATCGTGGAAACACATCTGTACTCCAGGCAATAACTCATTTTGACCTTTCCCCTCCTCAACTTCTAAACAAAATAGAAACCAGTTTAACACAGTTTGTCAAAGAGGCGGGGTCCCCTTAACATCATAAACCCGAACTAGTGAAATGGACGAAACGCAAAACATTTATTAATTCACAGTTACATCTTTGCAAACATTATGGTAGAATATTTTTAAAGTTGGACCCGGAAGTGTTATTTGTGCTTCTTGATGCAATAAAACGGAACCAGTTTGAGTCGAAGGGGTTAAAAACCTGAGAGCTTAGGAAAGCATTGTTGCTGAAAGAAGAATCTCTCACTCCATCAAACCAGATCTGCTCGACATATTCTGGAAGAATTGTGGTGATTTTGCTCTACTAATAAAATGTTGATTGAATACAGCCTCACAAAATTCCAACGATCTCCTCGAAACCCCGTCGAGTGGGAAACTACAGCTCTCCGGGAATGGGATGACTGAGTACGATGGGAATAGGAAGTCGGTTGGCTGATTTCCCGGTTCCTAAGAATGAGCGCTGTAGACAAAAGAAAGACGGGGAAAATATTAGTTATAAAGCATGCAAGAATAATTGTCACATTTTTCTGAGTTTACCCGGACGATCAGAACAGTTCACCTGGGACAATCATGACATTGCATCCACAATCTCCCAAAAATGCTTGACAGGTGGATGGGACTCACCAGGGATCAGCACAACCCCCTACAATATGCCCAGGAGCAGACTGCAATTACTTTGCAATATACACTATGGAACAGAATCACAGCCTTTTCTGTGTCAACCGTGGCTCAGCGGACAACACTCTGGGTCAGAAGGTCGTGGGTTCAAGCCCCACTCCAGAGACTTGAGCACAAAATCCAGACTGACACTCCCAGTGCAGTGCTGAGGGAGCGCTGTACTGTCGGAGATGCTGTCTTTTGGAGATGTTAAACCGAGGCCCCGTCTGCCCTCTCAGATGGATGTAAAAGATCCCGTGGCACAAGAGCAGGGGAGTTCTCCCCGGTGTACTGGGCCAATATTTATCCCTCAATCAACATCACTAAAACAGATTGTCTGGTCATTATCACATTGCTGTTTGTGGGAGCTTGCTGCGTGCAAATTGGCTGCTGCGTTTCCCACATTACAACAATGACAACACTTCAAAAAGTACTTCATTGGCTATAAAGTGTTTTGGTACATTTTGAGTTTGTGAAAGCACTATATAAATGTAAGATCTTTTTTCTTTCTACAAATGTTCACCCATGCAGACATCTGATGAGAAGCTTGACCGGGGCAGTGACTAGGGTCAATTTGATTGGACGTATTCCTGGAGGTATCATCACATGACTCTCCCATCTCCAACCCCCATGCTCCCGCCATTGATCACCCGACACAACCACCCTCATGGCACATCACCTCCCTGCACCAATTGGAAAGCGAACAGACTCTTCATTACCCAATTGGATGATTCTTGACTCTCAGTCAAGTAGCCTCCTTTTCCACCCCCGCCTCTAATATTTTTATAACTAATCAACAAAGAATATAAAACAACCTAATTTTTTTTAGTGCCCTTATAATTTTTCTCCAGGGTTTCTCAAAGCAGTGGCCAGGAGATCAAACTTTAATTCCTGGCGACTTCAGGACAATCCCGGAGGGTTGGTGACCCTAGATTTGAGGAAGTATATTATTGGCCCTTTGAGAGGGTTCAGAGGTGAGCAATAATGATCATTCCTGGTATCTGGAATCTAAGTTTTACGAATGGAGGCGTTTGAGTTTGTTTTCTTTGGAAAAGGGAAGACTTTGAGGAGACTTCATTGAAATTGACTGACAAAACCGATCTGGCAAATGGTTCACTGTGGTGAATAGTTCAAATCCAAGTGCACACAAGTTAAAATGAGGAAGTAAGGAATAAGTGAAGGAATAGAGAACTTTTTCACACGCTAATTGAGTTGTAGAATAAGTTACCAATTTCGGCCATTGGAACAGACGGTATAAATCAGTTCAAGAGGCCATTGGATGCACTTTTGGAGGAAAAAAAGAGTTTGAGGGATTTAGTGGGGAGATGGTACATGGAATTGAGTGATTTGGTGAGAAAGCGGGTGGATGGGATTGAGGGATAGGGTGGGGCGGTGGGTAGTGAGATTGAGGGATAGTGTGAGAAGGTGAGTAGGTGATATTGAGGGATATGGTGGGAAAGTGGGGATGTCGGATTGAAATTACTCAAGGAGGGACAGACCTGTTGGCCAGTTTTGTTACTAAAATGTCTTTACACAATTTGTGCATCTAATGGATGGATAGTACTCGTGGATTCATCACTAACTGTATATACCAGTTAGTCACACTGGCGTAATGTAATATCTTCAACTTATATCAGGCTAAAGGAATTATTCCCTCAACAATCTTACCATTGTTACATAAATTGGATCTTCACCAGTCTTTGATTCCTTATTTTTCTGGTCCTCTGTGGCTTTACTTTCTCTGTCTCTCTGGAGTGGAGGTTTCCTGGTCATCGTGAAGTACTGGTCTATCTCCTGATTATTGGTGAACATATTTGTTTAATCAGCTGTAACAGTCTACTCACTCTTCCTTCACTTTCTAATTTGATTTCTCCCAATCCCTTCTTGTTTTTCTCCATAGTCTACATAGTCTAAGGATAAGGGGTAAGCCAGTTAGGACTGAGATGAGGAGAAACTTCTTCACTCAGAGAGTTGTTAACCTGTGGAATTCCCTACTGCAGAGAGTTGTTGATGCCAGTTCATTGGATATATTCAAGAGGGAGTTAGACATGGCCCTTGCAGCTCAACGGATCAAGGGGTATGGAGAGAAAGCAGGAAAGGGGTACTGAGGTGAATGATCAGCCATGATCTTATTGAATGGTGGTGCAGGCTCGAAGGGCCGAATGGCATACTCCTGCACCTATTTTCTATGTTTCTATGTTTCCAACACCTCATTGGGTCACGGTAGTGTGGAACCAAATAGCCCGGACCAGGAAGGTCTGAGGTTGCATCAGTGGTCCATGCTGACTCAGCCGCGACAGAATTAGGGCCACAATTTTGAGCTCTGAGCCCCTGTTGGGGGAACATCGGCTAGGGTTCCTGCTCCTGATCCAGTGATTCCTTCTGGAGAATACATGTCAGATAAAGGCAGGCTCAGCCGTTATCCCAGGGAGGGATAACTTGCCAACATTCACTGTTTGGACTCACACATGAAGAATGACTGCCTCAATGTGGTACTGTAGCCTTCAGGAGAGGAAAGGAGGAAACTGAACTAATACAACAAATATCTCTGAATAACAATCGTCTCCAGTCCCACCCAACAGTTGAGGAAGCCAAACAAAATATGATTAGCAGATAATTCTCAAAGGTTTTTGGCACAGAAGTGGGCAACAAATTAACGATCTTATGTAGTGAACAACCCACCCACCTGATCACAAATAACACAAGCAGTCAGGATATGAAAATTCTGTTGGGCTAATAAAACTCATCTCTACAGTACGCTAACACTCCTATCGAAGCCCATCCCTTCAGTAACCAACTCTCCCACCCAAAGCCCATCCCTCCAGTACCCTAACTCTCCCATTGAAGCTCATCTCTTCAGGACCCCAATGCTCTCATTGAAGCCCATCCCTCCAGTACCCTAACTCTCCCACCTGAAGCCCACCCCTCCAGTACCCTGACTCTCCCATTGAAGCTCATCTCTTCAGGACCCCAATGCTCTCATCGAAGCCCATCCCTCCAGTACCCTAACTCTCCCACCGAAGCCCACCCCTTCAGTACCCCAACTCTCCCATTGAAGCCCACCCCTTCAGTACCCCAACTCTCCCATTGAAGCCCATCCCTCCAGTACACCAACTCTTAAACTGAAGCACATCCCTCCAGTACACCAATTCTCCCACCGAAGCCCATCCACCAGTACACCAACTCTCCCACGCTTGAAGGTATTCAGCGAATCAGCATCCACTGCACGAGATGGCAGTCTGTTCTCTGGGAAAAGACCGACCTCCTGAACATCTAGATCTTGTACAACTTAAAATTACGACCCCTGGTCCTTCCTAATCTATTTATCTGGAACAAACTGTCACTGGAACACAATCTGTTCCCTTCATAAACTTCAATCAGATCCCCCTAAGTCTACAATGGGAAAGTAAGCCTTCGGTGCCTCTAAATATGGAGAATCCCTGGTCGAACACTCAGCCTTGTCGATCTGGAGTTGACAATTGGTCTTAAAGTTTCAGTGACTGAGAACATGACTGACTATTTAATATTCTGGATTATAAAAAGTCTACACTCAAAAATGATAATATTAAAATGCCCCTTACCTCAGAGCTTTCAAGGACGCCTGGATCATTCCCACTGTGCATTGACCGCAGAGAATGGGAAAGAAAAGATCAGAATTATTCATTGCGTAAAAAGGTGGAATACAATAAATTCTCCCTCCTCAAAATATATACCTTTGACTTCTTGGTGCTGTGTGCATCGAATATTTCCTCCACATGATCACAAGCAACAGTGCAACAAAGAGGGTGAAGGCCCCAACTGTTGTATATATGATAATATTCTTCGGAACGGCTTCCTCTGAATCAAGCGGCAGAAGGACTCGTTTGCGCCCAATTCCTGAAGGGACTAGAAATGTTCAGAAATAGTTAGATGTAAAATCTCCCCCCCCACCCTCCCCAAAAATGCAGAAATTTGTATAGAATCCCAATGGACCAAACCCCTTCTCATTCACTCCCAGTGTATAGAATCCCAATGGATCAAACCCCTTCTCATTCACTCCCAGTGTATAGAATCCCAATGGATCAAACCCCTTCTCATTCACTCCCATTCAATAGAATCCCAATGGACCAATCCCCTTCCCATTCACTCCCAGTGTATAGAATCCCAATGGATCAAACCCCTTCTCATTCACTCCCATTCAATAGAATCCCAATGGACCAATCCCCTTCCCATTCACTCCCAGTGTATAAAATCCCAATGGATCAAACCCCTTCTCATTCACTCCCAGTGTATAGAATCCCAATGGATCAAACCCCTTCCCATTCACTCCCAGTGTATAGAATCCCAATGGATCAAACCCCTTCCCATTCACTCCCAGTGTATAAAATCCCAATGGACCAAACTCCTTCCTATTCACTCTCGCGACTCTGTTCATTACCTTTGCACAAAACTCTTAGGTGAGTGCTGCTTCTATAAATGTTGCTGGACAACCTGGGAATCCGCATATCACAGATGAAATTGCCCGTGTCATTGCATTTCACGTCAGTTATGAGAATGGAGCCATTGTTTTGTCTGATGTCACCTACCCACTGCAGTCTCGGGGTGAACGAGCTATTCATTGCCACCACACTGAGATTTTGGTAATGAAAGAAAATCTGTGTTGGAATAAAGAAGGAAAGTAACTGAAGAGAAACATGGGTTAGATACGGAGTAAAGCTCCCTCTGCACTGTCCCATCATACACTCCCAGGGCGGGTACAGCACGGGATTAGATACAGAGTAAAGCTCACTCTACACTGCCCCATCAAACACTCCCAGGGCAGATACAGCACAGGTTAGATACAGAGTAAAGCTCCCTCTGCTCTGTCCCATCATACACTCCCAGGGCAGGTACAGCACGGGGTTAGATACAGAGTAAAGCTCCCTCTACACTGCCCCATCAAACACTCCCAGAGCAGGTACAGCACAGGTTAGATACAGAGTAAAGCTCCCTCTACACTGCCCCATCAAACACTCCCAGAGCAGGTACAGCACGGGTTAGATACAGAGTAAAGCTCACTCTACACTGTCCCATCAAACACTCCCAGGGCAGGTACAGCATGGGTTAGATACAGAGTAAAGCTCCCTCTACACTGCCCCATCAAACACTCCCAGGGCATGTACAGGGGATTAGATACAGAGTAAAGCTCACTCTACACTGTCCCATCAAACACTCCCAGGGCAGGTACAGCATGGGTTAGATACAGAGTAAAGCTCCCTCTACACTGCCCCATCAAACACTCCCAGAGCAGGTACAGCACGGGTTAGATACAGAGTAAAGCTCACTCTACACTGTCCCATCAAACACTCCCATGACAGATACAGCACGGGTTAGATACAGAGTAAAGCTCCCTCTACACTGTCCCATCAAACACTCCCATGACAGATACAGCACGGGGTTAGATACTGAGTAAAGCTCCCTCTACACTGTCCCATCAAACACTCCCAGGGCAGGTACAGGGGATTAGATACAGAGTAAAGCTCACTCTACACTGTCCCATCAAACACTCCCAGGGCAGGTACAGCATGGGTTAGATACAGAGTAAAGCTCCCTCTACACTGCCCCATCAAACACTCCCAGAGCAGGTACAGCACGGGTTAGATACAGAGTAAAGCTCACTCTACACTGTCCCATCAAACACTCCCAGGGCAGGTACAGCACGGTGTTAGATACAGAGTAAAGCTCCCTCTACACTGTCCCATCAAACACTCCCAGGGCAGGTACAGGGGGTTAGATACAGAGTAAAGCTCCCTCTACACTGTCCCATCAAACACTCCCAGGGCAGGTACAGGGGGTTAGATACAGAGTAAAGCTCCCTCTACACTGTCCCATCAAACACTCTCAGGGCAGGTACAGGGGGTTAGATACAGAGTAAAGCTCCCTCTACACTGTCCCATCAAACACTCCCAGGGCAGGTACAGGGGGTTAGATACAGAGTAAAGCTCCCTCTACACTGTCCCATCAAACACTCCCAGGGCAGGTACAGGGGGTTAGATACAGAGTAAAGCTCCCTCTGCACTGTCCATCCCATGGCCTGTACTATCAATCCAGAGGACGTGAGTTCAAATCCAACCAGTGCAGCTTTTTAAAGATTCTGTAAATATAAAGCTGGTATCAGTGAAAGTGACCACGAAACTATTAGATTGTTGTTAAAACCCAACTGGTTCATGACTGCCCTTTAGGGAAGGAAATTTGCCATCGTTATCCGATCTGGGATTACATGTGACTACAGTCCCACACCAGCATGGTTAACTCTTAACTGCCCTCTGAAATGGCCTCGCAAGCCACTCAGTTGTATCAGACAGTAGAAGACCTTCTCAGGGCAATTTGGGATGGGCAATAAATGTCAGCCTTGCCAGCAACGCTCACATCTCAAGAATGAACATTAAACAAAATGGAAGAGGTACAGAAATAGCCTCAGCATTCTGAGGATGGTTTAAAGCCAATAATCCAGACAGACATGGCTGCAATCTGCGATCTGGGCGCAAATTGTGCCCGTTTTAAGGAGTGTTTATTTTTCTTGAGTTTCCGCTCAAACTCATTTGCCTATTGCAGGCCACAAAAATGACGTGAACCATTGCAATCAGGCAGTGTTATTTTTTTAAAGAAAATTTTGCTTTAAAAAAGATTATTGATATATTTATGAATGGTAACTTGGTGCAGTACTAGAAAATAGGTTTATCACAAAAAAATAAGCATTTTTTAATCACAGTGTCAATCCACCCCTTGCGAGTAACCCAATTTTAAATGACTGAAAATGACTTTAAAAAAATATAATGAGAACCATTTGCTCGCTATATTAGGGTACAGCAGTCAGTTTCTTAGTAAATTAAGAAAAATTACATTTAAAAAGCTTTTGAAAGATGCATATTAATGTCCTTGTGCCCAAAGGAACCAGCTTAATTTTTAGAGCCTCTTCAAATGGCTCGCAAAGGTGCACAATTAGCGGGAACTCCCAATAGTGATTCATTCGATCTGGGGCCGTGGCCAATTATGTGAGTGGAGTCATCTTCTCGTGCGATGTGCATTAACTGCCGCATAAGATCGCGGAAACTCTATCCGCACTGAGCTATCTTTTGCGCCGGTTACACCGATTTTGGCAAATTGTGCCGAAAAAAACCAGCGCAGCCTAACGAAAACTCTACCCCATGGTGTCAAAACCATTGCCTTTATAGGGACACTGTCTCCATGAAACAGCCACAAACCCCGGCGATGGGCTGCAAGCTGTTTAAAATATATTGGCACATTACTGGGGCAATTTGGCCAACTATTTCCCAGGCACTTTAGTCTGAAGACTAACTGGGAGAGTTTCGAATTTTTGATATGTGCTGGACAGTGAAAAGCCCTAAATTCACCCTCCGTACCTTTTGAGGTAAATCATAATCGGAGCAGGATTGATGAATTCTGCCCTCATCGTTTGGAACGTGCTTTGGTGAACAATCATAGAATCATAGAAATTTACAGCATGGAAGGAGGCCATTCGGCCCATCATGTCCGCGCCGCCACCTATCCGGCCTAATCCCACTTTCCAGCTCTCGGTCAGTAGCCCTGTAGGTTACAACACGTCAAGTGCATATCCAAATACTTTTTAAATGTGATGAGAGTTTCTGCCTCTACCGCCCTTTCAGGCAATGAGTTCCAGACCCCCACAACCCTCTGGGTGAAGGAATTTCCCCACAATTGCCCTCTAAATCTCCTACCAATTACTTTAAATCTATGCCCCTTGGTTATTGACCTCTCTGCTAAGGGAAATAGGTCCTTTCTATCCACTCTACCTTGGCCCCTCATAATTTACCTCTCATAAGGTCTCCCCTCATCCTCCTCTGTTCCAAAGAAAACAACCCTAGCCTATCCAATCTTTCCTCATAGCCAAAATTCTCCCAGTCCAGGCAACATCCTCATAAATCTCCTCTGTACATCTCCCTAATACAATCACAAGTTCCGCAGAACTCCAAGAGACGGTCAAAAGGCTGATTCCTGACCAGTTCTGGCAGACAACCTCTCAGTGCAGACCACATTGTTCACATGCCAGACACGAGACTCCCAAAGCAAGCGCTCTACTTGCTCTCCTTCACAGAAAATGAGCCAAAGGTGGATAGAGGAAACTTAACAAGGACACCCTGATAAAGTGTAACATGCCCACCGACACCTGGGAGTCCTTGGCCAAAGACCGCCCTAAGTGGAGGAAGAGCATCCGGGAGGGCGCTGAGCACCTCGAGTCTCGTCGCCGAGAGCATGCAGAAATCAAGCACAGCCAGCGGAAAGAGCGTGCGACAAACCAGTCCCACCCACCCTTACCCTCGACGACTATCTGCCCCACCTGTGACAGAGACTGTGGCTCTCGCATTGGACTGTTCAGCCACCTAAGGACTCACTTTAAGAGTGGAAGCAAGTCTTCCTTGATTCCGAGGGACTGTCTATGATGATACCCTAAATCGGCAAAATTTAGGGTATCATCATAGGCAGTCCAGCGTCAGAGGGTCCGCAGTGGAGCGCAACCACTGGGGATCAACAGCGAGTACTGGGACCTATCACTTACCGGGTCCTCTCCTACATCACTGCGAGGGTTGTGGAACCAGTCCAGCTTGATGTCCTGCATCTGTGTGTGAGCGCTGTAGTTGAGTGTGCAGTCCAGCCGTAGCTCCATGCCCTCTTCCACAACCAGGTATGCCGGGGTTGAAATACTAACAGCCACGATTGAGCGGATATCTATAGTGCAGGAATAAGCAGTCAGTGCCCGGCAAGTCCTAGAAGCCTCAGTAGTTGTGTGGAAAGGCAGTGGGTTCATTTCCACCTCTGGTGATGTTGCACCAGGTAACTGTTATTCGATATATAAACCCCCCCTCAATTCGATTTCCGGTATCAGATGCTTTCTCAGCACGAACTGAGCTCGGTTATTGCTCGTTAATAATTCGTTAATATTAGTTACAGACCAGAATCCTTTGTGCAATGACGATGGAATTTCCGCCAGGCCCAATAACCACACACATGCCGCTGCCAGCAACGGGCACTAGGCAGGGATCTGAAAAGAGACCATTGGCTGATACTCCCTTTCCGAGCTGCAGGGCACTGTGTCCAGCTGGAATACCCAGCGGTTACAGCCATCTCTCACAGACAGGCTGGGCTCTCCTGACCCGTACGGCTTAGTATGGCACACCAGGTGCCTGACCATTCCTTTACGCATTGAATCAGAGAATGATACAGCGTAGAAAGAGGCCGTTTGGCTCATTATGCCTGTGCCGGCTCTTTGAAAGAGCTATCCAATTCGCCTCACTTCCCTGCTCTTTCCCCATAGCCTTGCAAATTGCCCTTCAAGAATTTATCCAATTTCCTTTTGAAAGTTATTATTGAATCTGCTTCCACTGCCCTTGTAGGCAGTGTATTCCATAACAACTCGCTGCATAAACTGTTTGTTCCTCATGTTGCCTCTGGTTCTCTTAAATTATCTTAAACCCAAGTCCTCTGGTTACCAACCCTCCTGCCACTCCAAACAGTTTATCCTTATTTACTCTATCAAAACCCTTCATAATTTTGAACTCTATCAAATCCCCCCTTAACCTTCTCTGCTCTAAGCAGAACAACCTCAGTTTCTCTAGTCTCTCTATATAACTGAATTATTTTATCCCTGGTACAAGTCTACGTGTCAGCTGTGGCTCAGTGGGTAGCGCTCTCTCATCTCTGAGTCAGAAGGTTGTGAGTTCAAGTCCCACTCCAGGAATTTGACCACCAAAAAATCCAGGCTGACACTTCAGTGCACTCCAGAGGTGCTGTCTTTCAGATGAGATGTTAAACTGAGGTCCCGTCTGCTCTCTCAGGTGGATGTAAAAGATCCTATGGCACTTCGAAAAAGAGCAGGGGAGTTCTCCCTGGTATCGTGGCTAATATTTATCCCTTAATCAACAGAACAAAAAAACAGATTACCTGGTCATTATAACGGTGCTATATATGGGAGCTTGCTGTGTGCAAATTGGCTGCCACTTTTCCCACAGTGACTACACTCCAAAAGCACTTCATTGGCTGTAAATCACTTTGGGACATCCGGTGGTTGTGAAAGGCGCTATAGAAATGCAAGTCTTTCTTTCTAGCAAATGTCCTCTGCACTCTCTTCAAGGCCTTAATGTTCTTCCTAAAGCGTGGTGTCCAGAGTTGGCCACAATACTCCAGCTGGAGCCTAGCCAGTGTTTTATAAAGGTTTAACATAACTGCCCTCCTTTTGTACTCTATTCCTCTATTAATAAAGCCAAGGATGCTGCATGCTGTTTAACAGCCTTCTCAACTTGTCCTACCACCGTCAAAGACATGTGTACATACAGCTCCAGGCCTCTCAGTTCCTGCAACCCTGTTAACATTGTACCCTTCACTTTATATTTCCTATCTTCATTCTTCCTACCAAAATGAATCACTTCACACTTCTCTGCATTAAAGTCCATCTACCATGAGTCTGCCTATGTCACCCGTCTCTCTATGCCCTCCTGGAGTCTGTTGCTACCCTCCTCATTGTTTACTACATTGCGAAGTTTCGTGTCATCTGCAAACTTTGAAATTATACCCTGTATACTCAAGTCCAGATCATTAATATATATCAAAGAACAGAGGACCCAATAGCAACCACTGGGGCACACCACTGGATACTCCCCTCAGTCTGAAAAACAACTGCTAACCCGGACTCTCTGCTGTCAGTCCCTTAATCAATTATGTATCCATGCTGCCACTGCCCCTTTAATCCCATGAACTTCAGTTTTGCCAACAAACAATATGTTATCAAACACCTTGACCAGGTAGATGCTGAGAGGTTGTTTCCCCAGGCTGGAGAGTCTAGAACCAGGGGTCACAGTCTCAGGATAAGGGGTCGGCCATTTAGGACTGAGAGGAGGAGAAATTTCTTCACTCTGAGGGTGATAAATCTTTGGAATTCTCTACCCCAGAGGTCTGTGGATACTGAGTCTCTGAGAATATTCAAGACAGAGATCGATAGAATTTTGGACTCTAAGGGGAATCAAGGGATTTGGGGATAGTGGAGTTGAGGTAGAAGATCAGCCATTAGCTATGTGACCTAATCCTACTCCTAATTCTTACGCTCTTACGTACAGTGTGATTTGATAAAGGTGTTTCAAGCTAAACAGAAGGGACAGAGTGGATAGATACTGAAGGCATCATTTTAACTTTATTCGCCAGCGAGAATCCCATGGGAGCAGGTGGATTGCCGGTTGTACATCTCGCTCAGTGTCGTAAAAGCAACATCCATATAAACAACATCAACTGCAGTACCCTCATCAACCCTCTCCATTACTTCATCAAAGAACTCAATCAAGGCCAGAAATAGCAGCGAACCCGGGGACTGGGAGAAATTTAGAACTCAGCAAAGGAGGACAAAGGGTTTGATTAGGGCAGGGAAAATAGAGTACGAGAGGAAGCTTGCAGGGAACATTAAGACGGATTGCAAATGCTTCTATAGATATGTAAAGAGAAAAAGGTTAGTAAAGACAAATGTAGGTACACTGCAGTCAGAATCAAGGGAAGTCATAACTGGGAACAAAGAAATGTCAGACCAATTGAACAAGTACTTTGGTTCGGTATTCACTAAGGAGGACACAAACAACCTTCCGGATATAAAAGGGGTCAGAGAGTCTAGTAAGAAGGAGGAACTGATGGAAATCCTTATCAGTCAGGAAATTGTATTGGGGAAATTGATGGGATTGAAGGCCGATAAATCCCCAAGGACTGATGAACTGCATCCCAGAGTACTTAAGGAGGTGGCCTTGGAAATAGCGGATGCATTGACAGTCATTTTCCAACATTCCATAGACTCTGGATCAGTTCCTCTGGAGTGGAGGGTAGCCAATGTAACCCCACTTTTTAAAAAAGGAGGGAGAAAGAAAACAGGGAATTATAGACCGGTCAGCCTGACATCAGTAGTGGGTAAAATGATGGAATCAATTATTAAGGATGTCATAGCAGCGCATTTGGAAAGAGGTGGCATGATAGGTCCAAGTCAGCATGGATTTGTGAAAGGGAAATCATGCTTGACAAATCTTCTGGAATTTTTTGAGGATGTTTCCGGTAGAGTGGACAAGGGAGAACCAGTTGATGTGGTGTATTTGGACTTTCAGAAGGCTTTCAACAAGGTCCCACACAAGAGATTAATGTGCAAAGTTAAAGCACATGGGATTGGGGGTAGTGTGCTGACATGGATTGAGAACTGGTTGGCAGACAGGAAGCAAAGAATAGGAGTAAATGGGTACTTTTCAGAATGGCAGGCAGTGACTAGTGGGGTACCGCAAGGTTCTGTGCTGGGGCCCCAGCTGTTTACATTGTACATTAATGATTTAGACGAGGGGATTAAATGTAGTATCTCCAAATTTGCAGATGACACTAAGTTGGGTGGCAGTGTGAGCTGCGACGAGAATGCTAGGAGGCTGCAGAGTGACTTGGATAGGTTAGGTGAGTGGGCAAATGCATGGCAGATGAAGTATAATGTGGATAAATGTGAGGTTATCCACTTTGGTGGTAAAAACAGAGAGACAGACTATTATCTGAATGGTGACAGATTAGGAAAAGTGGAGGTGCAACGAGACCTGGGTGTCATGGTACATCAGTCACTGAAGGTTGGCATGCAGGTACAGCAGGCGGTTAAGAAAGCAAATGGCATGTTGACCTTCATAGCGAGGGGATTTGAGTACAGGGGTAGGGAGGTGTTACTACAGTTGTACAGGGCCTTGGTGAGGCCACACCTGGAGTATTGTGTGCAGTTTTGGTCTCTTAACTTGAGGAAGGACATTCTTGCTATTGAGGAAGTGCAGCGAAGGTTCATCAGACTGATTCCCGGGATGGCGAGACTGACATATCAAGAAAGACTGGATCAACTTGGCTTGTATTCACTGGAGTTCAGAAGAATGAAAGGGGACCTCATAGAAACATTTAAAATTCTGACAGGTTTAGACAGGTTAGATGCAGGAAGAATGTTCCCAATGTTGGGGAAGTCCAGAACCAGGGGTCACAGTCTAAGGATAAGGGGTAAGCCATTTAGGACCGAGATGAGGAAAAACTTCTTCACCCAGAGAGTGGTGAACCTGTGGAATTCTCTACCACAGGAAGTTGTTGAGGCCAATTCACTAAATATATTCAAAAAGGAGTTAGATGTAGTCCTTACTACTAGGGGGATCAAGAGGTATGGCGGGAAAGCAGGAATGGGGTACTGAAGTTGCATGTTCAGCCATGAACCTGTTGAATGGCGGTGCAGGCTCGAAGGGCCGAATGGCCTACTCCTGCACCTATTTTCTATGTTTCTATGTTTCAAACACGATTTGCCTTTAACAAATCCGTGCTGGCTTTCATTCGCTCATTTATTGAATGAACCCCATGCCTCGAATACTGGAACAACTGAAACAAGGTTGTTCAGGAAACCTCTGCAGATGGAAACTAAAACCAGCTGGAGATTTTCCTGCACAGAGTGTAGGTTCAGTTTGAAAACAAAGGCTTCTTCAAAGAGTCTGAACTGGAAAATACTACCTAAAATAACCACAGGGGTTCTTGGTTTCATGTCTCGTGTCAAAGATTGCACCTGTCAAGGTCACCCTCCCTCAGCACTGCGTCGGAACAGTGGCCTGAATTAAGGCGCCTTATTAAGGGTTAAGTTGTTTTGCAGCAAGCAGGTAGCTGTGGGTAGAAGTTGGGCACCTGCAAAGAGGGAAACTGTGGCTGGTTGGTGGTGCAGTGGGAGGCCGATGGGGAAGGGGAGGGATATGCTGAAGTGGCTTCCTCTTTACGGTAAGTTACAGTTGCTACCCACCTGTGTCTGACCTAAGGGGTGCCTCGTCAGAGTTTCAGTATCGTACAGTCACAGCAGGGGTCAGATCGCCCACCTCCCGTACCGAGCTTGAGCAGTTTGTGCGAGAGATATGAATCCTGAAACCCAACTGCTGCCTTAAACACCTTTCATCCAAGCGCTTATGTATTTGTTTCGTTGAACATAGGTGAGAGGGTTGCCCTATGAGGTGAGACTAAATAGATTGGGCCTATATTCTGTGGGGTTTAGAAGAATGAGATGTGATCTCATTGAAAGCTATAAATTCTTAGAGGCTTGACCAGGTAGATGTTTCCCCTGGCTGGAGAGTCTAGACTAGAGGTCATAGTTTCAGAATAAAGGGTCGGCCATTTAGGACTGAGATGCAGAGAAATTTCTTCACTCAGAGGGTGGTGAATCTTTGGAATTCTCTGCCCCAGAGGGCTGTGGATGCTGAGTCATTGAGTGTATTCAAGACTGCGATCGCTAGAATTTTGGACTCTCAGGGAATCGAGGGATATGAGGACCGAGCGGGAAAGTGGAGTTGAGGTAGAAGATCAACCATGATTTCATTGAATGGTGGCGAAGGCTCGAGGGGCCGAATGGCTTACTCCTGCTCCCATTTCTTATGTTCTTATGTATAGTGTGATTTGATAGAGGTGGTTAAAGCTATGAATGAAAGGGACAGAGCGGATATAAACTGAAGGTGTCATTTTAACTTTATTTGCCGGGCGAGAATCCCAAGGGATCAGGTTGTATACCTCGCTCTCTGTTGACTTTAATGGAGATTAAATCGGGCGGGCGTAAAAGCAGCGTTGCTCCCGATCAAGTCAGTTTCCCAACGGATGGGTTAGGTTAAAATTGCCCCCTGAGTGTTTCCAGTGGTTGAGGGTCTAGAATGAGGGGACGTAGATGTAAGATTAAATGAAGGAGATTTAGGACAGTGAGCAGGAGAAACTTAATTTTTGCACAAGAAAGTTGTGAGGCTGTGGAATTCACTACCAGAGTTAGAGATTGAAGCTGAGATCATGCAGATGCAGAGAGGGTGTTTCCCCTCGTGGGGGAATCTAGAACTAGGGGGCATAGTTTCAGAATAAGGGGTCACCCATTTAAAACGGAAATGAGGAGAAACTTCTTCTCTCAGAGTGTCGTGAATCTGTGGAATTTTCTGCCCCAGAGAGCTGTGGAGGCTGGGTCATTGAATATATTTAAGGTGGAGATAGATTTTTGAACAATAAGGGAGTCAAGGGTTATGGGGAGCGGGCAGGGAAGTGGAGTTGAGGCCAAGATCAAACCAGCCATGATCTTATTGAATGACGGAGCAGGCTCGAGGGGCCAAATGGCCGACTCCTGCTCCTATTTCCTATGCCAACATTTAAATGTAGATTAGATTGGTGGTTGCAGGACAGGGGGATGAAGGGATATGGGGATAGTGAACAGGGGGGAGCTCAGTGGGTAGCACCCTCGCCTCCGACTCAGGAAGTTGTGGCTCCGAGCTCCATTCCAGACACTTGAGCACAAAATCCAAGCTGACACTCCCAGTGCAGTGCTAAGGGAGTGCTGCACTGTCGGAGGTGGCGT
This sequence comes from Pristiophorus japonicus, assembly GCF_044704955.1. Classification (NCBI taxonomy): domain Eukaryota; kingdom Metazoa; phylum Chordata; class Chondrichthyes; family Pristiophoridae; genus Pristiophorus; species Pristiophorus japonicus. The sequence goes on along the minus strand of NC_091987.1, from coordinate 213,117,126 downwards.
CTTTCATCTAAGACAGAATCATAGAACGGTTACAGCACAGAAGGAGGCCATTCGGCCTGTCGAGCCCGTGCCGGCTCTCTGCAAGAGCACTTTAGTGACTCCCACACCCCCGCCTTTTCACCGTAGCCCTGCAAGTTTTTTTTATAGAATCATAGATATTAAACCTAGGCCCCGTCTGCCCGCTCAGGTGCATGTAAAAGATCCCATGGCACTATTTCTAAGGAGAGCAGGGGAGTCCTCCCCAGTGTTCTGGCCGATATTTATCCTTCAATCAACATCATTAAAAAAACAGATTATCTGGTCATTATCACATTGCTGTGTGTGGGAGCTTGCTGTGTGCAAATTGGCTGCCGCGTTTCCTATATTACAACAGTGACTACACTTCAAAAATACTCCCTTGGCTGTAACGAGCTTTGGGATGGCCTGAGGTCATGAAAGGTGCTATATAAATGCAAGTTCTTTCTTTCTTTCCTTTGTTCTCTTACTTCTGCCTGGGTTGTGGTCAGCACAGACCCATGAATGGACGCTGGGACTTTCCTGGTCTGTGTTGTTCGGTACCACACCAGGTAGGGTGTTTCCATTCTTCTCTCTCTTCCGAGCCTAACAGCACACAAGGCAACCCGTCTTTCCCACTGCTTCCAGGCATAAAACCAGTGACCAATTTAGCCCAATCTGCCCAGGCGCTGGCCCCACTGCTAAGCTCTTGGCGTCCATTTGTTTTAGATGTCCGGGCAGGCGCCTAAAACAGGTGTTGGCCTCTTTAGTTAGGAGCCGAATGTCTGCTGAAGCATCCCCTCCCCCTCTCTCAATCCCCTCCTGAACTATTCCCCTCTCCCTTCTTCAATCTCCACCCTTCCTGATCACCCATCCCTCTTTCGATCCCTCCCCTCTCTCAATCCCCTTCCCTCTCTCAATCCCCCGATCGGCTCCCCCTTCTCTTGATCCCCTCCTCCCTCCCGATTGGCTCCCCCTTCTCTCAATCCCTTCCCCTCCCCTCCCCCGATCGACTCCCCCCCCCCCCCTCTCTCAATCCCTTTCCTCCCCCCTCTCTCAATCGCCTCCCCCTTCCTGATCACCCTATCCCTCCCCATGCTCGCCTTCCCCTGCTCTCTCAGGACTTGAGCGGGGTTCACTGCCAGCTTAGCGACGGCCTGAAATTGATCGCCGCCTCACTGGCGATGCATAGCAGGAGTCCACAGCTCGCCAGTCTCATTTCGAACAGGCCCTGGGCCCCGAGCTTACCTGGGATCGTTCCCCGTGCCCAGTCAGCGTAAGCAGGCCGCCGCTGAACTGCATTGTCTGCCAACCTGTTGCTGTAACTCAATAGATGCTAAGAGGCTGTTTCCTCTTGCTGGAGAGTCTAGAACCAGGGGTCATAGTCTCAGGATAAGGGGTCGGCCACTTAAGACTGAGATGAGGAGAAACTTCTTCACTCAGAGGGTGGTGAATCTTTGCAATTCTCTGCCCCAGAGAGCTGTGGATGCTCAGTTGTTGAGTATATTCAAGGTTGAGATCGATAGGTTTTTGAAGTCTAGGGGAATCGAGGGATATGGGGATCGGGCGGGAAAGTTGAGTTGAGGTCAAAGATCAGCCATGATCTTATTGAATGGCGGAGCAGACTTGAGGGGTTGTATGGTCTACTCCTGCTCCTATTATGTTCTTTATCAACTGTTCTCCGAGGGTTTAAAGTTAACGACTTGCAATGAACTGTTTACAGAGAAGTGACCTATAAGTTAGTGGTTGTTATTACTATTGTTCAGAGTTGTCTCTCTCCCCCCGATTGGGGTTGTCCACCTTCCTGATTACCCTGGAGTCTCCAGGAATTAAAAATTAATCTCCAGGTCTCTGTTACGAGCAAAACCCAGGAGTAAAATTATAGGAGCCTTAAAAGGAATTAAAAATTTTTTTTTTATTTGATTGCTTTTATTTATAACAATTTTGGAAATAGGGGGGGAGGGGGAGGCAAAAAAAAAGTCACTGTTTGACCAACAGTCAAGAATCATCCAATCGGGTAAGGTGGGATGCTCTGACGATGGACCAATGGCGCAAGTATGGGGGCAGGGCGGTTCGAGGCTGGAGGGTCATGTGATGAAACCTCCAGGAATACATCCACCCAGAGTTGGCAACCCTTCCCCCACATCACAGTTGAGACTCAAAACCCTTCCATACAATAATGCATTGTTCCACCATCTCGATCCGCAATAAACGAAGCACTTACCATAGAATATGAGAGACGACAGGAGCAAGACCAGACCCATCCCACCATTCATCACCTAGGGAGAGAAGCACAGGATATTACAGTCAGCGACAGCAATATCTTGCATTTATATACCGTCTTTGACATTGTAAAACGTCCCAAGGCGATTCACAGGAGCGATTATCAGGAAAAATTTGACACCAAGTCACATAAGGAGATATCAGGGCAGATGAGCAAAAGCTTGGTCAAAAAAATAGGTTTTAAGGAGCGTCTTAAAGGAGGAGAGAGAGGTGGAGAAGTTTAGGAAGATAATTCCAGAGCTTAGGGCCCAGGCAGTTGCTGGCACGGCCCCCAGTGATGGAGCGATGGAAATTGGGGGATGTGCAAGACATTACGAGTTGGATGTGCACTTGAAGTGCCGTAACCTACAGGGCTACGGACCAAGAGCTGGAAAGTGGGATTAGGCTGGATAGCTCTTGGTCGGCCAGCGCAGACACGATGGGCCGAATGGCCTCCTTCTGTCCTGTAAATTTCTGTGATTCTATGAAAAACATTTTTACGCAACGCATGGTTCGGATGTGGAATGCACTGCCTGATAGGGTGGTGGAAACAGATTCAATAATTGCCTTCGAAAGGTAATGGGATAATTACTTGAAGGAGAAGAAAATTGCAGGGATTTGGAGAAAGAGCAGGGGAGTGGGACTAACTGGATTGCTCTTTGAAAGAGCCGACGCAGATGCGATGGGCTGAATGGCCTCCTCCTGCGCCATACTATTACAAATTATCTGGTCATTATCACATTGCAGTTTGTGGGAGCTTGCTGTGCACAAATTGACTGCCACGTTTCCCACATTACAACAGTGACTACACTCCAAAAAGTGCTTCATTGGCTGTGAAGCGCTTTGAGACGTCTGCTGGTCGTGAAAGGCGCTATACAAATGTAAGTCTTTCTTTGTTCTTTACTATTCAATGATTCTGTGGTTTTATCAGGTTAAAGGTGCCATATAAATTCAAGTCGTTGTTAGTGTGAGAGGAATAACCTCGTAACACTTGGGAACAGTCCTCCTGAACAGACCTCCGAAGCGTTGAACTGTATTTTAACCCTGTGATTTTTCTGACCTGTTATAACAAAACCTAGCAATTAAAAACAGAAATCTCTGATTATAAACTGATTGTTTCTTTCTCTCCAACTTTTTTTCTGTTTCAGAGTAGGGAAAGACTTACGAGCTGGTCGACCACTCCACGGAAGCTGCTCCTGTTAAACTGCTACGATTCAGTCACACCCAATGTTTCAGCCGCCCAGTCTGGGTTTGGTGTTCTTTCCTGACCAGCAGTCTGCTCCGTTTCTCTCGGAGTGTTAACTTGCCACCTGCAAGGTACCTGGTCACGTCATTGTGTTGTTCCCTGATTTGCTCTTGGGCCCAGGAAACCACACTAAAGTGAAACACGCACTTTCAGTTATTCTTTCCTCCAAGTCTCACTTTTTTTTTTAAAAGGGCCATCCTCTTCACTGAAAAAGCAAAAAAATGTGTTTGGAGAATCCTTCCTTTCAGTTTGTTTTAGAAAGTACAATTCAACAACCTAAAAATGTATCGGAGGACTTTTGAATAAAACTAAGTTTCTGGCGAACTTTCAGTATTTGGAGAAGGTAATGAGCCTGACACTGTTTTAATCAGTGAAATAGATCTCCAGATTGGTGTATTAAAGGCCTTTCGGATGAGACGTTAAACTGAGGCCCCGTCTGCTCTCTCAGGTGGATGTAAAAGATCCCATGGCACTATTTCAAAGAAGAGCAGGGGAGTTATAGCAGTGAACCCGGAGACTGGGAGAAATTTAGAACTCAGCAGAGCAGGACAAAGGGTTTGATTAGGGCAGGGAAAATGGAGTACGAGAAGAAGCTTGCAGGGAACATTAAGACGGATTGCAAAAGTTTCTATAGATATGTAAAGAGAAAAAGGTTAGTAAAGACAAACATAGGTCCCCTGCAGTCAGAATCAGGGGAAGTCATAACAGGGAACAAAGAAATGGCGGACCAATTGAACAAGTACTTTGGTTCGGTATTCACTAAGGAGGACACTAACAACCTTCCAGATATAAGAGGGGTCAGAATGTCTAGTAAGGAGGAAGAACTGAGGGAAATCCTTATTAGTCGGGAAATTGTGTTGGGGAAATTGATGGGATTGAAGGCCAATAAATCCACAGGGCCTGATGGACTGCATCCCAGAGTACTTAAGGAGGTGGCCTTGGAAATAGCGGATGCATTGACAGTCATTTTCCAACATTCCATTGACTCTGGATCAGTTCCTATCGAATGGAGGGTAGCCAATGTAACCCCACTTTTTAAAAAAGGAGGGAGAGAGAAAACAGGGAATTATAGACCGGTCAGCTTGACATCGGTAGTGGGTAAGATGATGGAATCAATTATTAAGGATGTCATAGCAGCGCATTTGGAAAGAGGTGACATGATAGGTCCAAGTCAGCATGGATTTGTGAAAGGGAAATCATGCTTGACAAATCTTCTGGAATTTTTTGAGGATGTTTCCAGTAGAGTGGACAAAGGAGAACCAGTTGATGTGGTATATTTGGACTTTCAGAAGGCTTTCAACAAGGTCCCACACAAGAGATTAATGTGCAAAATTAAAGCACATGAGATTGGGGGTAGTGTGCTGACGTGGATTGAGAACTGGTTGTCAGACAGGAAGCAAAGAGTAGGAGTAAATGGGTACTTTTCAGAATGGCAGGCGGTGACTAGTGGGGTACCGCAAGGTTCTGTGCTGGGGCCCCAGCTGTTTACACTGTACATTAATGATTTAGACGAGGGGATTAAATGTAGTATCTCCAAATTTGCGGATGACACTAAGTTAGGTGGCAGTGTGAGCTGCGAGGAGGATGCTATGAGGCTGCAGAGTGACTTGGATAGGTTAGGTGAATGGGAAAATGCATGGCAGATGAAGTATAATGTGGATAAATGTGAGGTTATCCACTTTGGTGGTAAAAACAGAGAGACAGACTATTATCTGAATGGTGACAGATTAGGAAAAGGGGAGGTGCAACGAGACCTGGGTGTCATGGTACATCAGTCATTGAAGGTTGGTATGCAGGTACAGCAGGCGGTTAAGAAAGCAAATGGCATGTTGACCTTCATAGCGAGGGGATTTGAGTACAGGGGCAGGGAGGTGTTGCTACAGTTGTACAAGGCATTGGTGAGGCCACACCTGGAGTATTGTGTACAGTTTTGATCTCCTAACCTGAGGAAGGACATTCTTGCTATTGAGGGAGTGCAGCGAAGGTTCACCAGACTGATTCCCGGGGTGGCGGGACTGACCTATCAAGAAAGACTGGATCAACTGGGCTTGTATTCACTGGAGTTCAGAAGAATGAGAGGGGACCTCATAGAAACGTTTAAAATTCTGATGGGTTTAGACAGGTTAGATGCAGGAAGAATGTTGGGGAAGTCCAGAACCAGGGGTCACAGTCTAAGGATAAGGGGTAAGCCATTTAAGACCGAGATGAGGAGGAACCTCTTCACCCAGAGACTGGCGAACCTGTGGAATTCTCTACCACAGAAAGTTGTTGAGGCCAATTCACTAAATATATTCAAAAAAGAGTTAGATGTAGTCCTTACTACTAAGGGGATCAAGGGGTATGATGAGAAAGCAGGAATGGGGTACTGAAGTTGCATGTTCAGCCATGAACTCATTGAATGGCGGTGCAGGCTAGGAGGGCCAAATGGCCTACTCCTGCACCTATTTTCTATGTTTCTATGTTATCCCCAGTGCCCCAGCCAATATTAAAACCTCAATCAATATAATTGAGAAACAATCTGGTCATTATCACATTGTTGTGTGTGGGGGCTTGCTCATCATCATCATAGGCAGTCCCTCAAAATTGAGGAAGATTTACTTCCACTCTAAAAATGACTGAACAGTCTAATATGGGAATTACAGTCTCTGTCACAGGTGGGACAGACAGTCGTTGGAGAAAAGGGTGGGTGGGGAGTCTGGTTTGCCGCACGCTCCTTCTGCTGCCTGCGCTTTATTTCTGCATGCTCTCGGCGACGAGACTCGAGGTGCTCAGCGCCCTCCCGGATGCACTTCCTCCACTTAGGGCAGTCTTTGGCCAGGGATTCCCAGGTGTCAGTGGGGATGTTACACTTTATCAAGTAGGCTTTGAGGGTGTCCTTTAAACGTTTCCTCTGCCCACTTGAGGTTTGCTTGCCGTGTAGGAGTTCCCAGTAGAGCGCTTGCTTTGGGAGTTTTGTGTCCGGCATGCGGACGATGTGGCCTGTCCAATGGAGCTGTGCGCAAATTGGCTGTCATGTTTTCCTAGGACAGTAGCTACACTTCAAAAAACGTACTTCATTGGCTGTGAATCGCTTTGGAATGTCCTGAAAGGCACTACAGAAATGCAAGTCCTTCCCTTTTTCTATCACATCCCCTTCAGGAGTTTGCTCAGTGGGAATTCAGTCCACTAAAACTGAGCGTGACCTCGCTATTGAAGCCAACAGTAAACCTACAGGTGGGGCGGGGGGAGGTTAGGAACAGGAGGAGGCCATTCAGCCCCTCGAGCCTTTTTCATCATTCAATGAGATCATGGCGGATCTGCGATCTAACTCCATATACCTGCCTTTGCCCCATATCCCTTAATACCTCTTGTTAACAAAAATCTATCAATCTCAGATTTGAAATTAACAATTGACCGAGCATCAATTGCTGTCTCTGGGAGAGAGAAGGTGGTAGAGAACATCCTTTGGAGTTTGGAGAAAATGACTTGTTTTGACTGCTTCAAATTCCATCACTGAGCCAAGCCAGCTCGTCATTAATAAGTGGCCACATTTGACTGATCGGAGAAGCCAAAGACCATTCCCAGACCAATGCACACAGCCTGAAACTCAGTCGGGGAAATCACTTTGGAACTGAGAATGGAGAGATTTACAGTTAGACAACAGCCCTTAAGGAGTCGGCCTCTGCTGCCTTCAGGTGCCCTGGTACTGTTTTCAGTTGTACCGCAATTGGAGACTTAGTGAAGCGAAAGCACTCCACACCAACTCCACCCTCGCACTGCCAATGCAAACCACATGAAAGGAAATATGAAAAATCTTGCATTTATATAGCGCCTTTCACAACCACCGGAAGTCTCAAAGCGCTTTACGGCCAATGAAGTACTTTTGGAGTGTAGTCACTGTTGTAATGTAGGAAACGCGGCAGCCAATTTGCGCACAGCAAGCTCCCACAAACAGCAATGTGATAATGACCTGATAATCTGTTTTAGTGATGTTGATTGAGGGATAAATATTGGCCAGGACACCGGGGATAACTCCGCTGCTCTTCTTCAAAATAGTGCCATGGGATCTTTTACATCCTCCTGAGAGGGCAGACGGGGCCTCGGTTTAACGTCTCATCTGAAAGACGGCACCCTCCGACAGTGCAGCGGAGCTCCCTCAGTACTGCAATGGAGTGTCAGCCTAGATTTTTGTGCTCTTGTCCCTGGAATGGGACTTGAACCTTCTGACTCAGAGGTGAGGGTGCTGCCGCTGACTAAGCACTTAATCCGGAACACTATTAATTTACAATACATCTACAGGACACTAGGACAAAAGTGGATACAAGTAAAAAGGAGACTAATACAAATGGCTTAGAACAGATTTCAACTGGGTTGATTCCTGGGATGAGAGGGTTGTCCTATGAGGAGAGATTGAGAAGAATGACAGGGTAGATGCAGGGAGGATGTTTCCCCCTGGCTGGAAAGTCTAGAATCAGGGGTCACAGTCTCAGGATAAGGGGTCGGCCATTTAGGACTGAGATGAGAAGTAATTTCTTCAGAGTGTTGTGAATCTTTCGAATTCTCTACCCAGGGCTGTGGATGCTCAGTCGTTAAGTATATTCCAAGGCTGAGATCAATAGTTTTGTGAGCACTGAGGGAATCGAGGGATATGGGGATAGGGCAGGAAAGTGGAGTTGAGGTCAAAGATCAGCCATGATCTAATTGAATAGCGGAGCAGGCTCGAGGGGCCGAATGGCCTCCTCCTGCTCCTAATTCTTATGCCAGGAAACACTTCACAAAGAACAATCACTATCCTGAACTGGGCTTCTGGGTGGTGTCAGGGAAGCAAAACTCTGCAATCACTCAATAACCAGGCTTATGCTGTGACAGGGGAGCGACGTACCTGTTCAGCTGCGCGGACATGCAGCGCTCTGCAGCTCCCGTGCAGCCCGTGAGCCGGCTTTAAAACTGAAAGAACCACAGATGCGCAAAATTTTGAACGGTCAGCGCAACCCCAAAACATTTAAAGGGAACACTGCTGGGGAGAGCTTCGGTAGGTATCTGGAGAGAGATGAGACAGGTGTGTCAAATGAATTCTCGCGCCTGTATTTATTTTTGCCACATTTTCATAATGGCCCTGAAATTGCGGTCGGAGGCTTCTTTCGGACGAACTCCTCCGACCGGAGAATTTTTCCGAAAGTACCTGGTGGCCTGGGAAGAGCGTGGGATTCCGGTGGGGAGGCCTTTTCTTCCCGCGCTGCGAAGCGCGTTCCCGTCCTCCAGGTTCCCACGCAGAAGGTGCAGTCACGTGTGACCGTTCAACCAATCAGGTAAAGTATTCTCAATTAATAGCAATGGGAACACCGTATCTACCAGTTCTCATTGCTATTAATTGAGAAAAAAAACACAACAACACCAAATAGAAAATAAAAAACATACCTCACATAATTTAAATTAGTTGAAATTAAAGTTAATAAATATCTTAGAGAAAACTTTTTCCTGAGTTTTTAAAAAGTTTTTTTAATTATGGTTTAAAATAAATTTAACGCAGTGGGCAGGGTTTTTAAAAATAAGGTGTTTTTTAAATTTTATTTTTTATGTTTTAAGTATGTTTTAAAACTCTTATGCCTGCAACAGTGGGCTATGCGCCTGCTTTTATCAGGCGCAAGAGTTTTCAGGACATTTGCTGGGCAAGATATGGGTAAACCTCGCAATCTTGCCCATGCAAATGTCCGCGCACCAGATATGTGGATGATCTATCAAACTGGAGCTTGACAGATCGGAAAAGCCGGGTTTCAGTGCATGCGCATTGTGCGCTGAAAACCGGCTTTTGCGATGCCTTCTCAAGTCCATACACACTCCGTACGGACCCAGGAGGTCAGGATTTCTGGGCCAATGACTCAGATTTACACGGTGTGTGCGCTGCTTCTGATTTCAATGCAATGATGTTTCTAATCCACCGTAATTTATCTTCAACCAGGATGACACCATTCATCCGACAACTTGCCGTCAACTGCGACAGTGGTCTGTGCTCACATCTGCCTTCAAGTGGGCAATGATGGTACAGCAGTTTGATTCACAGAAATCTGAGTTCTGCTCAGCCATTTTAAATCTGCAAGAGAGGCAGAAGATGCTGGAGGGATTGCAAGGGGGAGAGAGTATAAGAGCAGAGAAGTCCTGCGACAACTGTACAGAGTATTGCTGAGGCCACATCGAGAGTACTGCGTACAGTTTTGGTCTCCGTATTTAAGGAAGGATATATTTGCATTGGATGCTGTTCAGAAGTTGTTCACTCGGTTGATTCCGGAGATGAGGGGATTGACTTATGAAGATAGGTTGAGTAGGTTGGGCCTATACACATTGGAGTTCAGAAGAATGAGAGGTGATCTTATCGAAATATAAGATAATGAGGGGGCTCAACAAGGTAGATGCAGAGAGGATATTTCCACTCATAGAGGAAACTAAAACTAGGGGACATAATCTCGGAATAAAGGGCCGCCCATTTAAAACTGAGATGAGGAGGAATTTCTTCTCTCAGAGGGTTGTAAATCTGTGGAATTCTCAGCCCCAAAGAGCTGTGGAGGCTGGGTCACTGAATATATTTAAGGTGGAGATAGACAGATTTTTGAACGATAAGAGAGTCAAGGGTTACAGGGAGCAGGCAGGGAAGTGGAGCTGAGCCCATGATCAGATCAGCCATGATCTTATTGAATGGCGGAGCAGGCTCAATGGGCCAAATGGCCGACTCCTGCTCCTATTTCTTATGTTTTTTAATGTTCTAAGTAGGTCAGTCAGCACTTGTGGGGCGAAGAGATCAGTTCGTGGTGGTTGGATGGGGTTAAGATATAGATCAGCCATGATTTAACTGAATGGCGGATCAGGTTTGAGAGGCTGAATGGCCTCCTCCCGTTCCCACGTCACAATGACATTCAACTTCACTTACTGAAGGTCACAATACTATTTCATAACGGTGCGTGTGATTTGATTGACGTGTGATTACCTGCATGCCAACCTTCAATGACTGATGTACCATGACACCCAGGTCTCGTTGCACCTCCCCTTTTCCTAATGGTTACAGATCCATCCAAACCTGAAGATGAGTGGGACAAGCTGTATAGCGATGAGACAAAGGCAGGGAGAAATAATGAGTGGAATGTTCTAAATGATCATATAGTAATGGACAGAAACGTCAATCAAATCACACGCACCGTTATGAAATAGTATTGTGACCTTCAGTAAGTGAAGTTGAATGTCATTGTGACGTGGGAACGGGAGGAGGCCATTCAGCCTCTCAAACCTGATCCGCCATTCAGTTAAATCATGGCTGATCTATATCTTAACCCCATCCAACCACCTTGGCTCAGTAACCCTTGCTGAACAGAAATCACACCTGTCCCAACATCTCCTTCGGTGCCTCGGTTGCAAATTCGCTTTGATAACGCTCCTGCGAAGAGCCTTGGGACGTTTTCACTACATTAAAGACGCTATATAAATACAAGTTTTATTTAGAGAGCGCGACACACATTTGATTTTTAAAGACGGGGATTTAAATTTAAAAAAAAATGTTTTGGACGGACATAAAGCTTTCATAGCCTCCGATCGCCCTCTGATGTTTTAGAAACATAGAAAATAGGTGCAGGAGTAGGCCATTCGGCCCTTTGAGCCTGCACCACCATTCAATGAGTTCATGGCTGAACATGCAACTTCAGTACCCCATTCCTGCTTTCTCACCATACCCCTTGATCCCCCGAGTAGTAAGGACTACATCTAACTCCTTTTTGAATATATTTAGTGAATTGGCCTCAACAACTCTCTGCGGCAGAGAATTCCACAGGTTCACCACTCTCTGGGTGAAGAAGTTTCTCCTCATCTCGGTCCTAAATGGCTTACCCCTTATCCTTAGACTGTGAGCCCTGGTTCTGGACTTCCTCAACATTGGGAACATTCTTCCTGCATCTAACCTGTCTAAACCTGTCAATTTTAAACGTTTCTATGAGATCTCCTCTCATTCTTCTGAACTCCAGTGAATACAAGCCCAGTTGATTCAGTCTTTCTTGATATGTCAGTCCCGCCATCCTAGGAATCAGTCTGGTGAACCTTCGCTGCACTCCCTCAATAGCAAGAATGTCCTTCCTCAAGTTAGGAGACCAAAACTGTACACAATACACCAAGGCCCTGTACAACTATAGTAACACCTCCCTGCCCCTGTACTCAAATCCCCTCGCTATGAAGGCCAACATACCATTTGCTTTCTTAACCGCCTGCTGTACCTGCATGCCAACCTTCAATGACTGATGTACCATGACACCCAGGTCTCGTTGCACCTCCCCTTTTCCTAATCTGTCACCATTCAGATAATAGTCTGTCTCTCTGTTTTTACCACCAAAGTGGATAACCTCACATTTATCCACATTATACTTCATCTGCCATGCATTTGCCCACTCACCTAACCTATCCAAGTCACTCTGCAGCCTCACAGCATCCTCCTTGCAGCTCACACTGCCACCCAACTTAGTGTCATCTGCAAATTTGGAGATACTACATTTAATCCCCTCATCTAAATCATTAATGTACAATGTAAACAGCTGGGGCCCCAGCACAGAACCTTGCGGTATCCCACTAGTCACTGCCTGCCATTCTGAAAAGTACCCATTTACTCCTACTCTTTGCTTCCTGTCTGCCAACCAGTTCTCAATCCACGTCAGCACACTACCCCCAATCCCATGTGCTTTAACTTTGCACATTAATCTCTTGTGTGGGACCTTGTTGAAAGCCTTCTGAAAGTCCAAATACACCACATCAACTGGTTCTCCCTTGTCCACTCTACTGGAAACATTCTCAAAAAATTCCAGAAGATTTGACAAGCATGATTTCCCTTTCACAAATCCATGCTGACTTGGACCTATCATGCCACCTCTTTCCAAATGCGCTGCTATGACATCCTTAATAATTGATTCCATCATTTTACCCATGATAGCCCGATGTCAGGCTGACCGGTCTATAATTCCCTGTTTTCTCTCTCCCTCCTTTTTTAAAAAGTGGGGTTACATTGGCTACCCTCCACTCCATAGGAACTGATCCAGAGTCTATGGAATGTTGGGAAATGACTGTCAATGCATCCGCTATTTCCAAGGTCACCTCCTTAAGAACTCTGGGATGCAGTCCATCAGGCCCTGTGGATTTATCGGCCTTCAATCCCATCAATTTCCCCAACACAATTTCCCGACTAATGAAGATTTCCCTCAGTTCCTCCTTCTTACTAGACCCTCTGACCCTTTTTATATCCGGAAGGTTGTTTGTGTCCTCCTTAGTGAATACCGAACCAAAGTACTTGTACAATTGGTCTACCATTTCTTTGTTCCCCGTTATGACTTCCCCTGATTCTGACTGCAGGGGACCTACATTTGTCTTTACTAACCTTTTTCTCTTTACATATCTATAGAAGTTTTTGCAGTCCATCTTAATGTTCTCTGCAAGCTTCCTCTCGTACTCCATTTTCCCTGCCCTAATCAAACCCTTTGTCCTCCTCTGCTGAGTTCTAAATTTCTCCCAGTCCCCGGGTTCGCTGCTATTTCTGGCCAATTTGTATGCCACTTCCTTGGCTTTAATACTATCCCTGATTTCCCTTGATAGCCACGGTTGAGCCACCTTCCCTTTTTATTTTTACGCCAAACAGGGATGTACAATTGTTGTAGTTCATCCATGCGGTCTCTAAATGTCTGCCATTGCCCATCCACAGTCAACCCCTTAAGTATCATTCGCCAATCTATCCTAGCCAATTCACGCCTCATACCTTCAAAGTTACCCTTCTTTAAGTTCTGGACCATGGTCTCTGAATTAACTGTTTCATTCTCCATCCTGATGTAGAATTCCACCAGAATAGACCCCACTCTTTCTCTAGTTATTCTCTTGTTCTAAACGTTTTTATAAAACATCTTTAGGTTTTCCCAGATTTTACTTGCCAACATTCTTTCATGCTCTCTCTTTGCTTTCCAGCTATCTTTTTTAATTGTAACCCTGTACTTTTTATACTCCTCTAGTTGAGAACTGGTTGGCAGACAGGAAGCAAAGAGTAGGAGTAAATGGGGACTTTTCAGAATGGCAGGCAGTGACTAGTGGGGTACCGCAAGGTTCTTTGCTGGAGCCCCAGCTGTTTACATTGTACATTAATGATTTAGACGAGGGGATTAAATGTAGTATCTCCAAATTTGCGGATGACACTAAGTTGGGTGGCAGTGTGAACTGCGAGGAGGATGCTATGAGGCTGCAGAGCGACTTGGATAGGTTAGGTAAGTGGACAAATGCATGGCAGATGAAGTATAATGTGGATAAATGTGAGGTTATCCACTTTGGTGGTAAAAACAGAGAGACAGACTATTATCTGAATGGTGACAGATTAGGAAAAGGGGAGGTGCAACGAGACCTGGGTGTCATGGTACATCAGTCATTGAAGATTGGCATGCAGGTACAGCAGGCAGTTAAGAAAGCAAATGGCATGTTGGCCTTCATAGCGAGGGAATTTGAGTACAGGGGCAGGGAGGTGTTGCTACAGTTGTACAAGGCCTTGGTGAGGCCACACCTGGAGTATTGTGTGCAGTTTTGGTCTCCTAACCTGAGGAAGGACATTCTTGCTATTGAAGAGTGCAGCGAAGGTTCACCAGACTGATTCCTGGGATGGCGGGACTGACCTATCAAGAAAGACTGGATCAACTGGGCTTGTATTCACTGGAGTTCAGAAGAATGAGAGGGAACCTCAGAAACGTTTAAAATTCTGACGGGTTTAGACAGGTTAGATGCAGGAAGAATGTTCCCAATGTTGGGGAAGTCCCGAACAAGGGGACACAGTCTAAGCATAAGGGGTAAGCCATTTAGGACCGAGATGAGGAGAAACTTCTTCACCCAGAGAGTGGTGAACCTGTGGAATTCTCTACCACAGAAAGTTGTTGAGGCCAATTCACTAAATATATTCAAAAAGGAGTTAGATGAAGTCCTTACTACTAGGGGGATCAAGGGGTATGGCGAGAAAGCAGGAATGGGGTACTGAAGTTGCATGTTCAGCCATGAACTCATTGAATGGCGGTGCAGGCTACAAGGGCCGAATGGCCTACTCCTGCACCTATTTTCTATGTTTCTACAGTATTGTGTTCTCGGTATCTGTCATAAGTTTCCCTTTTTTTTCTTTATCTTACCCTGTATGTCCCTTGATATCCAGGAAGCTCTAGATTTGTTAGCCCAGCCTTTTTTTTTGAGGGAACATACTTGTTCTGTATCCTCAGGATCTCCTCCTTGAATGCCTTCCACTGCTCTGACACTGATTTTCCATCAAGTAGCCATTTCCAGTCCACTTTGACCAAATTCCATCTCAGCCCAGCAAAATTTGTGTACTGGAGACCCGGCAAAAGTTGACTAAAAAGTTGCTGCATAACAAGAAAGAAGACTTGCATTTATATAGCACCTTGCACGACCACCAGCCGTCTCAAAGCACTTTACAGCCAACGAAGTACTATTGGAGTGCAGTCACTGTTGTATTGTGGGAAACACAGCAGCCAATTTGCGCACAGCAAGCTCCCACAAACAGCAATGTGATGACGACCAGATAATTTATTTTTGTTATGGTGAGGGATAAATATTGGCCAGGACACCGGGGATAACTCCCCTGCTCTTCTTCGAAATAGTGCCATGGGATCTTTTACATCCACCTGAGAGGGCAGATTTAACATCTCATCCGAAATATGGATATTTCAAAAGCTATATGGTTTGATCTGGCAAAAGGTGTTATTGCCTGTGATTTAATTGTGTGAATTTGTTTGGTAGTGATGGCAGTACTGGAGATGAGAACACACAAGTATAGCAAGCAATTAAGAATGCAACTGGTATGTTGACCTTTATTACAAGAGGATTTGAGTATGAGTCTTACTGCAATTATATAGGGCTTTGGTGAGACCACACCTGGAGTACTGTGTACAGTTTTGGTCTCCTTACCTAAGGAAGGATATACTTGTCTTTAGATGGAGTGCACCGATGTTCACCAGACTGATTCCTGGGATGGGGGGGGATTGTCCTCTGAGGAGAGATTGAGTAGACCAGGCTTACATTCTCCAGCGTTTGGAAGAATGAGAGGTGATCTCATTGAAACATACAAAATTCTGACAGGGCTTGACAGGGTAGATGCAGGGAGGGTGTTTCCCCCTGGCTGGGGAGTCTAGAACCAGGGGTCAGAGTTTCAGAATAAGGGGTCGGCCATTTAGAACTGAGATGAGGAGAAATTTCTTCACTCAGGAGGATAGTGAATCTTTGGAATTCTCTACCCCAGAGGGCTGTGGTGGCTCAGTCATTGAGTGTATTCAATACAGAGATCAATAGATTTTTGGATATTTCGTGAATCAACGGTTATGGGAATAGTGCAGGAAAGTAGAGTTGAGGTAGAAGATCAGCCATGATCTCATTGAATGGTGGAGCAGGCTCGAGGGGCCGAATGGCCTACTCCTGCTCCTATTATATTCTTATTTCAGACAGGCCTGTCCGGCGTGACATTTCCCTACACGTGGCCTCGCTAAGTGAGAGCATCAAATGAATGGCATATTGGAGCCAGATTTGTGGTACAGGATCACGTGTAGCAGGAACTGGATTAAGACTTCCCGAAACTCATGTAACATAGCATTCTTACAGCCAGCAAAGGAGATCACCTTGTACTGAATTTAGATGAAAACGACAGTCCCATCAACCCACTGTACAATCCAGCCCCCTCCCACCTTAGATATAAAATGATTAAAGTATAATTAACTCAGACTCATTAATGCAGCAAGGTATTTTACTGTACAATCTGTCACATGATTAAAGAAAAAATATTACAATGCAAGGTCGGCAGCAAATATTAAACAGGACAACTTGAGGTACAAATCGAGATGGCCCAAGCCTAAATAATAGTTCACAACAACCTTCCTATTAGAACAACCTGGAGCTCCCACGCAGTACGCTCGCTGGCCTTTACACAGGAGAAACCGCGCACGTGTGAAAATTTAAATGGGCCGGGCAGCCAGTTAAAGGGACCGCGCACGGAAATAAAATGAGAGGAAACATTGGTTCACTATATCCCGTTTCAGATGCATGGTCATGCACACACGAGGCTCGGGGAATCTGTGTGTGGTTACCCATCATTGAAAAGCAACGGTATATAATTTTAGGTGTTATTTTTAAAATTGCTTGAAATCATCAGAATCATAATAATCCAGATCTTTTTGCTAACCAATCTATCCTGGTTATAATATCTTACATAATTCAAACTAGACAACAACCAAGTACCGCAGGCAGTGACGTGCAGGGCAATAACAAAGCTCTCCACTCAGCAGTGCGTCGAGGCACTGATTTACAAGACTGCCACAGATCTCCTGTGCTAGATGTAACAAGTAACCATCTGCAGAGTTTTTTTGTAAAAAGCATTTGGAATCGGTAAAAAGCTAGTGAAGTGGGATTTCCCCTCTCACACAAAGCTACAAGTCTTTTATTGCTGCACATTTCCAACAGGCCTCATTTGTAGTAATTAAATACAGTAAATCGGAGCACTGAGTGTCGGGTGGATTACATGTCATTCATTGTATGGTTCTTGGCCGGGGTAAGAGCGCTCCACTGGAACAAAGCACAGTGGGGGAAATGAAAGCTGCTCATTCTTCCTTGCAGGTTTTGTCGTTGGGAGCGTGGCCGTTGGTGGAAGAGCTGCCGCACAGCTTTCCCTGGGCCTGCAGGCTCCTCAGGTAGTCGTGCGGTCCTTTGCCTTCGAAAGACGAGGGGTTCTTGTAGGAGCCTCCGATGCGGTCCCACAGCGTGAAGTACTGCCCGTAGTTATAGTCGAAGAAGAGGTGGTGGTCCGTGTGGTGAGCCGAGCCGTTAACCACTTCCCGGAGGGCCTTGGGCACGCGGTAGTCTCCGTCGTGAATGGACACCGTCCAGATGTTGACAAAGACGTAGAGGCCGAGGTAGACCAGCTTGTGCAGCGGGAAGAGGAACGGATAGATGTGATACGGAATGCTCTGCAGGAAGCCGTCCACCGGGTGAAAAGCATGACTCGCAAACGGGGTCGCAATCTTCCAGACGTGGTGGGGCTTGTGGAAATGCTACAGACAATAAGAAAGACGTGTATTTATATAGCGCCTTTTACAACCACCGGATGTCTCAAAGCGCTTTACAATGAAGTACAGGTTGGGCTTCCCTTAACCGGCACCACCCCTCGTCCGGAATGATTCTGGTTGCCGTGGCCGGATGTGCAGAACGTGGCCGACCTCCACCCCGACTTTGGGGCCGTGCCAACACTCGGCCCGCGGGGGGCCCGCCGACACTCGGCCCACCCAGAGCACCTCCCCCTCTCCCTGACCTCGGGCTGCCTTCCCCCCACCCCACCCCTCTCGGCGTGACCTCCCTTTATCCGGCAGAATCCCTTATTCGGCACAGGCCAGGTCCCAAGGGTGCCGGAAGGGAGGTTCAACTTGTACTTTTGGAGTGTAGCCGCTGTTGTAATGTGGGAAACGCGGCAGCCAAATTGCGCACAGCAAGTTCCCACAAACAGCAATGTGATAATGACCAGATAATCTGGTTTGTCATGTTGATTGAATGATAAATATTGGGCCTCAGGACACTGGGGATAACTCCCCTGCTCTTCTTCAAAATAGTGCCATGGGATCTTTTACGGCCACCTGAGAGAGCAGCCGGGGCCTCGGTTTAACATCTTATCCAAAAGACGGCACCTCCGACAGTGCAGCACTCCCTCAGCACTGTACTAGGAGTATCAGCCTAGATTTATGTGCTCCAGTTCCTGGAGTGGGACTTGAACCCACAACCTTCTGACTCAGAGGCGAGTGTGCTACCCACTGAGCCACAGCTGACAGACCAGAAGTTACAAGCATCTTCACATTAAATGGTCACATAAAGACATACATTTCTGAGGTTGCTCGAGACGCTCTGCAATTACCCTGTAGCAAACCCGCCCTCGCTTTCTCTGATCACCTATTAGCACCTAAATCACGGTTAGCTGCAATGATGCAAAACTTCATTTTAAAACATATGAAGTGGTAATAAGATCAGTAACAGGTTCTTGACACCACCCTTTCAGGCATTCAGTAGCAACTTTCATTGGGGAATTGGATAAATACTGAAAAAGAAAAATTTGTATAGCTATGGGGAAAGAGCAGGGGGTGTGGGACTTATTGGATCGCTCTTTCAAAGAGCCAAAGAGAATGGCCTCCTTGTGCGCTGTATGATTCAATGAAATAGCAGTTCGTTGCACCAGAGCACCATCGCTGCACTATTGAAACATGCATATAATGATGACAACTGAATCTAATCCCCATTTTCAAATCTTTTTCAGTTAGTTATCTGTATAACATTACTGTACTGCCTTGTAAGTCCAAAAGCTGCCATTTAAGCTAAAACGAAGTGTATCTTACCTTATAGATGAGCTTATGGTGAAGAAACCGATGGATCCAGTAGATGCACATATCCGTGAAGAAGAGGAAGGAGATCATACTGAGGACCACGCCAAACCAACCTGATAAAATAGGATGACCTAGATTAGGGTGGGAGGCTCAGGATACAATGAGAGAGATTACCCATCCAAGGGGGGGGGGGGGGGGGGGGGAGAAATTGAACTCCCTCCTTGCGGCAGACACTAGGCAGAATGGGAGTTAAAATCAAAGCGTGGACTCGCTGCTCTTTTCCCACCACACGGTCATTTTAACGCTGCCTTTTTCTAGGGCGTTCCAAGACAGCTGCTGGACTCAGGCACGAGCCCCATGAATAACAGCAACAACTTGTATTTATTCAGCCACTTTCATGCAGCAAAACGTTCCAAGGCACTTCACAGGAGCTTTATCAAACAACATTTGACACCGAGCCACTGAAGGATATATTAGGGCAGATGACCAGAAGATTGGTTTTAAGGAGCGTCTTAGGAAGAGAAAAAGAGGTGGAGAGGTTTAGGGAGGGAATTCCAGAGCTTAGGGCCGAGGCAGCTGGAACCAAACATAATTCGGGGCCCCATGTCATTAGGTCCCAGATTTAATTTTCGCTGCCTGCTGAGCGGGGAGCTTGCTGCAGACGCTCCACTCAGCAAAACCTGGCCGACACCCAGCGGAGACCCTGCAAGGCAAGTGTGAAAAATCAACTTTGTGGGGTCAGGAAGGGCAAGACTGTTCCTCTGGGCCACAAAAAGACAGGTTGGGCCATGTTATCTGCCCCCACCCCCTCACCCACCGCCCTACTCCACAATGTGAGTTTAAAGTGAGCCCTCTGCTGGCATCATAGGATTACTGAGAATATACAGCAGAGAAACAGGCCATTTGGCCCAACCAGACCATACCGGCGTTTATGCTCCACCCTCATACAGGAAACAACAGCTAGCTATACCCAAGCACCTCCTTTTCATCGATGCACTACTGAAATGTGCATATAACTGTGGCAACTAAGTCCAAATTGTTTAGGGTGGGCAACACAGAAGAATGGAGGATTGAAATTCGCTTCTTTCAATTGCGATTTTTCTAAAGCCACGAGTGCTTCCGATTCTCAATTCCGCCAAAGCTTCCTGGTCTCCAGCCCTCGCCAGTTTTCAGCTCGCTGCTCACAGCTGCCTTACAACAGCGCAAGGCGATTAAATAAAATGAGGATCAACATCCACTTCCCAGGGCGGAATTCTTCTCTTCTGGGTGTTCCCAATTTCCTGTTTAAAAAAAAAACTTACCATAAGGGGAGTCCTCGATATTGTCATACAATTTACTGTACCCTCGGACCTCTGCAAAGAACAGAGCCACTGTTGGGATGCTTATCCATGGCATCGACTGCATGGCATATTTTATCTCCCTCTGCACTTGATTCTATAGAAGGTGGGGGGGGGGCGAAAAGAGAATGATTTCAGTATTTGTCAAAGAAAATCACAAAATCTACTTGAATTGCTTCCACTCCCAAAAATACAGAAACACCTGTACAACTCAGAAAATATTTATTTTTTAAATCATGGCACAGAAACAGGCCATTCGGCCCTTCAAGTCTGTGCTAGTTTCTCTATCCATGAGCCACCTAGTCTTTTCCCAATCACCTGCTCACTCCTTGGACCCCACAGTATTCCTCTTTTACCCCCCCCCCCCCCACACTCCTACCCAAGCAACTATCGAATTTCCTTTTAAAAGAATTTATGGACTCTGCTCCATCAACAGTTTGTTGCAGATAATTTCCCATCTCTAGCCCATCCTAGAATCATAGATATTTACGGCACAGAAGGAGGCCATTCAGCCCAGTGTGTCTGCACCGGCTGAAAAAAAAATTATCCAGCCTAATCCCACTTTCCAGCTCTTGGTCCATAGCCCTGTAGGTTGCAGCACTTCAAGCGCACATGCAAGTACTTTTTAAACGTGTCTAGGGTTTCTGCCTCTACCACCCTTTCAGGCAGTGAGTTCCAGACCCCCACCACCCTCTGGGGGAAAAATATTCTCAAATTGCCTCCCCTTTAATTCCTTTTGCGATTACTTTAAACTTGTACCCTCATTAGCATCCCGCAGACTAGTGGGAACCATTTAGAATTATAGAATCATAAAAACTTACAGCACAGAAGGAAGCCATTTGGCCTGCCGTGCCTGTGCCAGCTCTTTGAAAGCAGTCGTGCTTAGTCCCACTTCCCCACTTTCTGTCTGTAATCCTGTAAGTGCCGCATCCTCAATTACCTGTCCAACTCCCTTTTAAAATTATTATTGGAATCAGCTCCCACCACCTTTTCAGGTCGAGCGTTACAGATCCCGACAACTCTCTGAGTGAAAACATTTCTCCTCATCTCCCTGCTAGATCTTTTGCCAGTGATTTTAAATCTATGACCTCTGGTTATTGGCCCACTTGCCAGAGGGAATTTAATGCCATTTACCTTGAAGACCTCGATGAGACATCGTTAACTTACTCAGCTCCAGAAAACAATCTGTAACTTCTCTAGTCTCTATTGATGACCTGGAACCACATCCGTGGCAATGCAGAGCAAGAAGCAAGGCAGTGAAATCCAACAAATGAGGTAATTCGTAAAGTATCACACACACACACACACACACACACACACACACACACACACACACACAAAGAGCACATTAAAACCACACTGGAAGCAAGGGGAGGAAGAGAAGAGGTTGGTGTTGTCAGGATACTAAAACCACAACTCAGCCAGTGAACTCTTTCCTTCTAACTAAAAAGGGCATCTAGAAGCAAGCTATTCTGCAGATGAGGAGTAGAGGATTGAAGAACCGAAAGTAAAAACATTAAGTAGCACTAGTGAAGTATGGAGTTAAAATATTGACTTTCTAGCAACGGAATAGCAGCCAAATAAAAATCTGTTCACAAGTACCAGAGAAAGTGCCACCAAAACAATTTATAAAGCTGCAAACATTCTATTTTGTCCCCTGTGAGTTGTCCCAGGATTTCTTACTCAATTTCCTTCAGATGGATATACGTGGCAGAGAATCTGTAACCCAGTGGGGCTCTGCGCTGCAAGACTGCGACATTCCATCCGTCGAGTCGCCAGCCAACAAACAGAGCAACTGGTCAGTTCGCCAGCAACATCGGCCAATGCCTCCACTTCTGCTCGCTCGCTCATTTGTCCTTTCCGTACACCTGACACTTCTGTCCTTTTGAAAAATCTCCGCTGCCTGACCAGCCCCTCCTCAACATCAAAAGGTTTGCGCAAGACTATTATTCAGATTCGTAACGCGTGATGGGGCTGTGGAGTCGGTAATTAGTTACACGCCAGCAACTGCTTTCGGCATCTACTCCCCTTGCATCTGGGAAAGGAGGGAAATTTCCTGTCTTGTTCTAGTTTTCCTAATAGTATTTACCTTGCTATCCAGCCTAATTCCGCTTTCCAGCTCGTGGTCCGTAGCCCTGTAGGTTACGGCAATTCAAGTGCATATCCAAGTACTTTTTAAAATGTAGTGAGGGTTTCTGCCTCCACCACCCTCTCAGGCAGTGAGTTCCAGACCCCCACAACCTTCTGGGTGAAGAATTTCCCCTCAAATCCCCTGTTCAATCACACAATTGTAATTGAAATCATGGTTGTGATCTGGAACGCACTGCCCGAAAGGGGGGTGGAAGCAGATTCAGTAGCAGCTTTCAAAAAGGAAGTGGATAAATACTTAAGAGGGAAGAATTTGCAGGGCTATGGGGAAAGAGAAGGGGAGTGGGACTAATTGGATAAGCTCTACCAAAGAGACAACACAGGCATGAAGGGCCGAATGGCCTCCTTCTGTGCTGTGTGATTCTATCTACTTGTATTCATACATTTTCATATAAAAATTCTACAGAGCGTGTTCAGGGGTACAGCACCTACCGGCAAATACTGCGGGTGTTTCTTCAAAGTGTGGTCAAAGATGAGATAATAGCTAAACGTTCCGAAGAGGAAATAAATAACGGCAGCTCCCAGGTTAGTTACCACCAGGAGGCTGATTATCTGGCGTAGAGCGCCATCCTCTGGCCAGGAGCTGGGGTACACATACGGTGTGAAAAAGTAGTAGTCTGCATACTGCAGTACAATATCCATGGCATAACCTGGGAACCAAAAGAAGAGGTCTTAGTAATTTATTGCTTACTAAATCAAACCGCAGTGAGCACTCCATCCATTTCAGGTCTCAAAGAACATAAAAACTTAAGAGTTAGGAGCAGGAGCAGGCCATATATCCCCTCGAGACTGCTCCACCATTCAAGAAGATCATGGCTGATCTGTGACCTCAACTCCACTTTCCCGCCCGATCCCCATATCCTTTGATTCTCTTAAAAAGAGTCCAAAAATCTATCTATCTCAGCCTTGAATATACTCAACGACTCAGCATCCACAGCTCTCTGGGGCAGAGAATTCCAAAGATTCACTACATAAGAACATACATAAGAACATAAGAATTAGGAACAGGAGTAGGCCATCTAGCCCCTCGAGCCTGCTCCACCATTCAATAAGATCATGGCTGATCTGGCCGTGGACTCAGCTCCACTTACCCGCCCGCTCCACGTAACCCTTAATTCCCTTATTGGTTAAAAATCTATCTATCTGTGACTTGAATACATTCAATGAGCTAGCCTCAACTGCTTCCTTGGGCAGAGAATTCCACAGATTCACAACCCCCTGGGAGAAGAAATTCCTTCTCAACTTGGTTTTAAATTGGCTCCCCCGTATTTTGAGGCTGTGCCCCCTAGTTCTAGTCTCCCCTACCAGTGGAAACAACCTCTCTGCCTCTATCTTGTCTATCCCTTTCATTATTTTAAATGTTTCTATAAGATCACCCCTCATCCTTCTGAACTCCAACGAGTAAAGACCCAGTCTACTCAATCTATCATCATAAGGTAACCCCCTCATCTCCGGAATCAGCCAAGTGAATCTGTACCCCCTCCAAAGCCAGTATATCCTTCCTTAAATAAGGTGACCAAAACTGCACGCAGTACTCCAGGTGCGGCCTTACCAATACCCTATACAGTTGCAGCAGGACCTCCCTGCTTTTGTACTCCATCCCTCTCGCAATGAAGGCCAACATTCCATTCACCTTCCTGATTACCTGCTGCACCTGAAAACTAACTTTTTGGGATTCATACACAAGGTCCCCCAGGTCCCTCTGCATCTCAGCATGTTGTAATTTCTCCCCATTCAAATAATATTCCCTTTTACTGTTTTTTTTCCCCCCCCAAGGTGGATGACCTCACACTTTCCGACATTGTATTCCATCTCCCAAACCTTAGCCCATTCGCTTAACCTATCTAAATCTCTTTGCAGCCTCTCTGTGTCCTCTACACAACCCGCTTTCCCACTAATCTTTGTGTCATCTGCAAATTTTGTTACACTACACTCTGTCCCCTCTTCCAGGTCATCTATGTATATTGTAAATAGTTGTGGTCCCAGCACCGATCCCTGTGGCACACCACTAACCACCGATTTCCAACCCGAAAAAGGACCCATTTATCCCGACTCTCTGCTTTCTGTTCGCCAGCCAATTCTCTCTCCATGCTAATACATTTCCTCTGACTCCGCGTACCTCTATCTTCTGCAGTAACCTTTTATGTGGCACCTTATCGAATGCCTTTTGGAAATCTAAATACACCACACCCATCGGTACACCTCTATCCACCATGTTCGTTATATCCTCAAAGAATTCCAGTAAATTAGTTAAACATGATTTCCCCTTCATGAATCCATGCTGCGTCGGCTTGATTGCACTATTCCTATCTAGATGTCCCGCTATTTCTTCCTTAAATGATAGTTTCAAGCATTTTCCCCACTACAGATGTTAAACTAACCAGCCTATAGTTACCTGCCTTTTGTCTGCCCCCTTTTTTAAACAGAGGCGTTACATTAGCTGCTTTCCAATCCGCTGGTACCTCCCCAGAGTCCAGAGAATTTTGGTAGATTATAACGAATGCATCTGCTATAACTTCCGCCATCTCTTTTAATACCCTGGGATGCATTTCATCAGGACCAGGGAACTTGTCTACCTTGAGTCCCATTAGACTGTCCAGCACTACCCCCCCTAGTGACAGTGATTGTCTCAAGATCCTCCCTTCCCACATTCCTGTAACCAGCAATTTTTGGCATGGTTTTTGTGTCTTCCACTGTGAAGACCGAAGCAAAATAATTGTTTAAGGTCTCAGCCTTTCTCAGAAGAATTTTCTCCTCATCTCAGTCCTAAATGATTGACCCCTTATCCTGAGAGTGTGACCTCCTTTCGTAGTGTGCCGACTGGATTGACCTGAAGATAATGCACACTGTGTGCCGATTACAAACTCAGATTCGTCTTGTCCACTATCAACAACAACTTGTATTTATATAGCGCCTTTAATGTAGCGAAACGTCCCAAGGCACTTCACACGTGTTATGAGACAAAAAAATAATTCTAACAGAAGCATTAACCCATTTCCTATTGGGTTAACAACTCCCTTATATAAACGACAAAAGAATTTCAGATCAATTTGTTTGAGCACTAATATTCACACTGTATAATTTCAACGCCACAGCGATTAGCAGAGGGCTGTCAGCTTTACAGCGCAAGAATTGTGAAACCAATACCCAAGATCAGTTAGGTATATTTAACTTAAATTGTTGTTTTGTGCGAATGGTTTTGTATAGCTTTTGGTCTATTTCTACTGTGGCTAACTAGCTCCTGTTTGCTATATTAAAACAGTGACTACACTTCAAAAAAAGCATTTTATTTGCACTAAATGTGCTATATAAATGCAAGTCTTTCTTTCTTTTAAAGCACAATGCTTATATTTATATCTTTCCCCCTATCCCTGCAATGTTTTACTCCTTCAAGTATCTGTCCAAATCCCTTTTGAAGGTAATTATTGAATCTGTTCCCACCACCCTATCAGGGCAGCGCATTCCACATCCGAACCATTCGTTGTGTAAAAATGTTTTTCCTCATGTCACCTCTGGTTCTTTTGCCAACCAGCGTAATGCAGTAAAATGTCCCAAGGGTCCTTACCCTGTTCTTTAAATATAAATCATACAGAACAGTACAGCGCAGAAGGAGGCCATTTGGCCCACATAGCCAGTGACAAATCTTTGGAAGAGTGTCAGCTGTGGCTCATTGGGTAGCACTCTCGCCTGAGTCAGAAAGTTGTAGGATCAAGTCCCACTCCAGAGACTAGAGCAAACATACAAATCTAGATTGACACTTGCAGTAGAGGGAGTTATCAGAGGTGCTGTCTTTTGGATGAGACGTTAAACCGAGGCTCTCTGTGTGCAGTGTCTTGGGACATTTCACTATGTTAAAGATGCTATATAATGGTAAGTTGTTGTGGATGCAAAAGATTCCATGCCATTATTTCGAAGAGAAGGATAGTTATCCCTGGTGTTTATGCCTCAATCGACATCAGTAAAATCAAATTATCTGGTCATTATCACATTCCTCTTTGAGGGAGCTCTGCGCAAATTGGCAGCCATGTTTCCTACATTACAACAGTGAACACACTTCAAAAGTACAGTAAAGCATTTTAAAAGACTTGCATTTATATAATGCCTTTCACAACCTTGGGACATCTTAAAGTGCTTTACAGCCAATGAGGTATTTTTTGAAGTGCAGTCACTGTTGTAATGTAGGAAATGCAGCAGCCGTATTGCACACAACAAGCTCCCACAAGCAGCAATGTGATAATGACCAGATAATCTGTTGATTGAGGGATAAATATTGGCCCAGGACACCAGGGAGAACTCCCCTGCTCTTCTTCAAAATAGTGCCACGGGACCTTTTACGTCCACCTGAGAGAGCAGACGGGGCCTCGGAACAACAGCTCATCTGAAAGAAGGCACCCTCCCCAAGTACTGCACTGGAGTGTCAGCCTGGACTTTTGTGCTCAAGTCTCTGGAGTGGGACTTGAACCCGCAGCCTTCTGCTACCCACTGAGCCAACGGCTTAGGGATGTCCTGAGTTTGTGAAGGCGGCTATATAAATACTAAATCTTCACAGCCCTGTAAAAGTTTGTTTTCCAAGTATTTATCTCATTTCCTTTTGAAATGTTAGAATCTGCTTCCACCACTCTTTCAGGGAATGTATCACAGGCTATAATGGCCCTGGGATCTGTTGCAATCACCCCAGAGTGCACAGGAGTTTGTCTGATTTTCAAAGACAGCGCCACCGACAGTGCGGCACTCCCGCAGCGGGGCTGGAAGCGAGACATTGTGATCCCGAGGCGAGCGTGCTACCAACTGAGGTCAGCTGGGGGTGGAGATAAAGATTTTAAAAAATATATTTGTTCCTGGGATGTGGGCGTCGCTGGCAAGGCCAGCATTTATTGGCCATCCCTAATTGCCCTTGAGAAGGTGGTGGTAAGCCGTTTTTTGAACCACTGCAGTCAATGTGGTGACAGTGCTGTTAGGGAGGGAGTTCCAGGATTTTGACCCAGCGACAATGAAGGAATGGCGATGTATTTCCAAGTCAGGATGGTGTGTGACTTGGAGGGGAATGTGGAGGTGGTGGTGTTCCCATGCGCCGCTGCCCTTGTCCTTCTAGGTGGTAGAGGTCGCGGGTTTGGGAGGTGCTGCCGAAGAAGCCTTGGCGAGTTACTGCAGTGCATCTTGTAGATGGTGCACACTGCAGCCACGGTGCGCCGGTGGTGGAGGGAGTGAGTGTTGAAGGTGGTGGATGGGGTATCAACCAGGCGGGCTGCTTTGTCCTGAAGGATATTGAGCTGCTTGAGTGTTGTTGGAGCGGCACTCATCCAGGCAAGTGGAGAATATTCCATCACATTCCTGACATGCCTTGTAGATGATGGAAAGGATTTGGTGAGTCAGTCAGGAGGTAAGACACTCGCCACAGAATACCCAGCCTCTATCCAGCTCTTGTAGCCACAGTATTTATGTGACAGGTCAATGGTGACCCTCAGGATGTTGATGGTGGGGTATTCAGTGACGGTAATGCCGTTGAATGTCAAGGGACGCTGGTTAGACTCTCTTTAGTTGGAGATAGTCATTGCCTGGCACTTGTGTGGCGTGAATGTTACTTGCCACTTATCGGCCCAAGCTGGAATGTGCTGCATGCGGGCACCGACTGTTTCATGTCAGTACTGTCAGCTGTAGCTCACTTGGTAGCAGTATCCCTTCTGAGTCAGAAGGTTGTGGGATCAAGTCCCACTGCAGAGACTTGATCACAAAAAATAATCTAGCCCGACACTCCAGCGCAGTACTGAGGGAGCGCCGCACCGTCGGAGGGGCAGTGCTGAGGGAGCGCCGCGCTGTCGGAGGGGCAGTGCTGAGGGAGCGCCGCACTGTCGGAGGGGCAGTACTGAGGGAGTGCCGCACTGTAGGAGGGGCAGTGCTGAGGGAGCGCCGCACTGTCGGAGGGGCAGTGCTGAGGGAGTGCCGCACCGTCGGAGGGGCAGTACTGAGGGAGTGCCGCACCGTCGGAGGGACAGTGCTGAGGGAGCGCCGCACTGTCGGAGGGGCAGTGCTGAGGGAGCGCCGCAGTGTCAGAGGGGCAGTACTGAGGGAGCGCCGCAGTGTCAGAGGGGCAGTACTGAGGGAGTGCTGCACTGTCGGAGGGGCAGTACTGAGGGAGTGGCGCACTGTCGGGGGGCAGTACTGAGGGAGCACCGCACTGTCGGGGGGACAGTACTGAGGGAGTGCCGCACTGTTGGAGGGGCAGTACTGAGGGAGTGCCGCACTGTCGGAGGGGCAGTACTGAGGGAGCACCGCACTGTCGGGGGGACAGTACTGAGGGAGTGCCGCACTGTTGGAGGGGCAGTACTGAGGGAGTGCCGCACTGTCGGGGGGACAGTACTGAGGGAGTGCCGCACTGTCGGAGGGGCAGTACTGAGGGAGCACCGCACTGTCGGGGGGACAGTACTGAGGGAGTGACGCACTGTTGGAGGGGCAGTACTGAGGGAGTGCCGCACTGTCGGAGGGGCAGTGCTGAGGGAGTGCCGCACTGTCGGAGGGGCAGTGCTGAGGGAGCGCCGCACTGTCGGAGGGGCAGTACTGAGGGAGTGCCGCAGTGTCGGAGGGGCAGTGCTGAGGGAGCGCCGCACTGTCGGAGAGGCAGTACTGAGGGAGCGCCGCAGTGTCGGAGG